>NC_083727.1:69673260-69977717 GCF_028564815.1 Eubalaena glacialis | reverse complement strand
TTGAACTGACTCATGTGAAATTGTCAATATTTGAACAATTTGGCCTATAAAACAGCAATTTCACAGGGTTTGACCTACTACTGTATTCTACAAGGCCTTCTGTGGAGAGGCCTCCATCCCACTGCTCACCACTCAATCAGGGATCATTGCACACCCACCACGTGCTCAGCAAAGTCCCAACGTAGCTCAACAAAGACAAGCAGGGAACACTTCGCTTGCCAGGCACTGCCATGAGTGCCGTCAGACATTAAGAGCAAGCAGACGAGTCCTGTCTTTGCAGAGCTTATGTTCTAGTGTGAGATGCAGGCACCGATCGCTCACTCTAAGAAGAACGAGACCGTGCTATGTTCTCTAGAGTTGAAGTACTGTGGGAATAGGAAAGGGGCTGAGATTTGGTCCTGACTGGGGGACTCCAGGAAAATTTCATGGAGGAGGTGGCACTCCTGTTTGGGGGCTGATGCTTACCTGAAAGAGGCGGTTTTAACTGGGACTTGAAGGATGCCTTAAGATCGTTCTTAGAATTTCTCTCAGATATTTGTGGCTGTGATTGTTATTACCAGGTGGTAAAGTCTCTGAGGGCAGGGGTCTCTCTGGAACCTCACGGAACCTGGCACAGTATGGAGGCTCTGTTTCACGCTCCGGAGCCGGTGCATTGTAGTGGGTGAGAACACTTACCTGGGAGCCAGACTGCCTTTAGTGGCTGTGTGACCTTGAGCAATTTAATCAACTTCTCTGTGCCTCAGTGTCCTCACCTGTAAAATGTGGGTAAATAATAGCACCCATTTCTGGTCTCCTCTGGAATGCAGAAACCACTGGGTATTTCCACAGGTCTGTGGACAACCTAATAAAACTTTTCACTGACACAACAAGGGAGCCCCAAGGAAAGAACTCCAGCGAGCTAGACTTGAGCAAGAGGGAACCAGACTGGCAGTTTGGCTCACTAAAGCCCCAAAGAGTGAGGGGAGTCAGGCCAGGACATCTGTCTCATGAAATGTTTTCCTTTGGTGCAGTTCTGTGCACTGATTCTTGCGGGGGGTGTGTGTGTGTGTCTGTAAACTTTAGGTTTACAAGCAAATAAATGAAATCCCAAAAGAGCTGTTTTTACCTAAATCTCTCTAAAACCCCAGGGCCTTGGTGGAATTTCTTTCATAGCCCTTAAGCAGTTGGTAACTCAGGATGAGGGTAGGGTAGAGGGCAGCTTTCGTGGATTGACAGTTCCAGAGGCCACAGGCCAGCACTGTCACATCTGAGGCCCCAGGGCTTCTGCTGGGTGGCAGAGATGCCTGGCAGATCCTTACCCAGTGGAAGCAGCAGCCTTGTCTGATACCACATGGGATTGTTCTTGGACATATTCAAGACAACCCCTGGGAAGGCCTAGAAATTTGGTGGTGCAGGGTGGCGGGGAGGTGGGAGCTCCTTGAAAGAAGTGTCCAGAAACAGCAGGGTGAAAGGGCAGGGTGAAAGTCAGCTGAAGGAAGGTTATGACCCAATGTTGTCCAGTTTGTATCTTTCAGGCCGCTGTGCTCTGGGACACATCAGTTACATGTGAATCCCTGCTTGCAGTTTAGCAATGTCCATTGTAACTGAAGGTCAGAAAAGATTTTTTTTTTTTAACATCTTTATTGGAGTATAATTGCTCTACAATGGTGTGAATCAGCTATACATATACATATATAAATACATATATCCCCATATAGAAAAGTTTTTAAAAAGTTCTCCTTGTGCCTAAGAAAATAATATATCTTATTGTGGATCGTTACAAAAATATAGAAAGCTACAAAGTTAGATTAAAATTTCCCTTAGCTTATCATGCAGTGATAACTACTCTTTTTTTTTCTTCCATTTTTTTAATTTTTATTTTTTTAACATCTTTACTGTAGTATAATTGCTTTACAATGGTGTGTTAGTTTCTGATTTATAACAAAGTGAATCAGTTATACATATACATATATCCCCATATCTTCTCCCTCTTTTTTTTTCTTCTTATACTTTTTTTAAAAATATCTTTATTGGAGTGTAATTGCTTTACAATGGTGTGTTAGTTTCTGCTTTATAACAAAGTGAATCAGCTATACATATACATATATCCCCATATCTCTTCCCTCTTGTGTCTCCCTCCTTCCCACCCTCCCTATCCCACCCCTCTAGGTGGTCACAAAGCACCGAGCTGATCTGTTTTACATTTGGTAGTGTATATATGTCCATGCCACTCTCTCACTTTGTCCCAGCTTACCCTTCCCCCTCCCCGTGTCCTCAAGTCCATTCTCTAGTAGGTCTGCATCTTTATTCCTGTCTTGTCCCTAGGTTCTTCTGACCATTTTCTTTTTTTTTTTTTTTTAGATTCCATATATATGTGTTAGCATACGGTATTTATTTTTCTCTTTCTGACTTACTTCACTCTGTATGACAGTCTCTAGGTCCATCCACCTCACTACAAATAACTCAGTTTCATTCCTTTTTATGGCTGAGTAATATTCCATTGTATATATGTGCCACATCTTCTTCATCCATTCATCTGTGGATGGACACTTAGGTTGCTTCCATGTCCTGGCTATTGTAAATAGAGCTGCAACGAACATTTTGGTACATGACTCTTTTTTTTTTTAAACATCTTTATTGGAGTATAATTGCTTTACAATGGTGTGTTAGTTTCTGCTTTATAACAAAGTGAATCAGTTATACATATACATATGTTCCCATATCTCTTCCCTCTTGCATCTCCCTCCCTCCCACCCTCTCTATCCCACCCCTCTAGGTGGTCACAAAGCACTGAGCTGATCTCCCTCTGCTATGCGGCGGCTTCCCACTAGCTATCTAGTTTACATTTGGTAGTGTATATATGTCCATGCCACTCTCTCACCCTGTCACATCTTACCCCTCCCCCTCCCCATATCCTCAAGTCCATTCTCTAGTAGGTCTGTGTCTTTATTCCCATCTTGCCACTAGGTTCTGCATGACCTTTTTTTTTTTTTTCCTTAGATTCCATATATATGTGTTAGCATACTGTATTTCTTTTTCTCTTTCTGACTTACTTCACTCTGTATGACAGACTCTAACTCCATCCACCTCACTACAAATATCTCCATTTCACTTCTTTTTATGGCTGAGTAATATTCCATTGTATATATGTGCCACATCTTCTTTATCCATTCATCTGTCGATGGACACTTAGGTTGCTTCCATGTCCTGGCTATTGTAAATAAAGCTGCAATGAACATTGTGGTACATGACTCTTTTTGAATTATGGTTTTCTTAGGGTATATGCCCAGTAGTGGGATTGCTGGGTCATATGGTAGTTCTATTTTTCATTTTTTAAGGAACCTCCATACTGTTCTCCATAGTGGCTGTATCAATTTACATTCCCACCAACAGTGCAAGAGGGTTCCCTTTCCTCCACACCCTCTCCAGCATTTATTGTTTGTAAATTTTTTGATGATGGCCATTCTGACCGGAGTGAGATGATATCTCATTGTAGTTTTGATTTGCATTTCTCTAATGATTAATGATGTTGAGCATTCTTTCATGTGTTTGTTGGCAATCTGTATATCTTCTTTGGAGAAATGTCTATTTAGGTCTTCTGCCCATTTTTGGATTGGGTTGTTTGTTTTTTTGATATTCAGCTGCATGAGTTGCTTGTATGTTTTGGAGATTAATCCTTTGCCAGTTGCTTCATTTGCAAATATTTCCTCCCATTCTGAGGGTTGTCTTTTGGTCTTGTTTATGGTTTCCTTTGCTGTGCAAAAGCTTTTAAGTTTCATTAGGTCCCATTTGTTTATATTTCCATTTCTCTAGGAGGTGGGTCAAAAAGGATCTTGCTGTGATTTATGTCATAGAGTGTTCTGCCTATGTTTTCCTCTAAGAGTTTGATGGTGTCTGGCCTTACATTTAGATCTTTAATCCATTTTGAGTTTATTTTTGTGTATGGTGTTAGGGAGTGTTCTAATTTCATTCTTTTACATGTAGCTGTCCAGTTTTCCCAGCACCACTTATTGAAGAGGCTGTCTTTTCTCCATGGTATATTCTTGCCTCCTTTATCAAAGATAAGGTGACCATATGTGCGTGGGTTTATCTCTGGGCTTTCTATCCTGTTCCATTGATCTATATTTCTGTTTTTGTGCCAGTACCATACTGTCTTGATTACTGTAGCTTTGTAGTATAGTCTGAAGTCCAGGAGTCTGATTCCTCCATCTCCGTTTCTCTTTCTTAAGATTGCTTTGGCTCCTCAGGGTCTTTTGTGTTTCCATACAAATTGTGCAATTTTTTGTTCTAGTTCTGTGAAAAATGCCAGTGGTACTTTGATAGTGATTGCATTGAATCTGTAGATTGCTTTGTGTAGTAGAGTCACTTTCACAATGTTGATTCTTCCAATCCAAGAACATGGTATATCTCTCCATCTATTTGTATCATCTTTAATTTCTTTCATCAGTGTCTTACAATTTTCTGCATACAGGTCTTTTGTCTCCTTAGGTAGGTTTATTCCTAGATATTTTATTCTTTTTGTTGCAATGGTAAATGGGAGTGTTTTCTTAATTTCACTTTCAGATTTTTCATCATTAGTGTATAGGAATGCAAGAGATTTCAAAGCATAAACTTTGTATCCTGCTACTTTACCAAATTCATTGATTAGCTGTAGTAGTTTTCTGGTAGCATCTTTAGGATTCTCTATGTATAGTATCATGTCATCTGCAAACAGTGACAGCTTTACTTCTTCTTTTCCAATTTGGATTCCTTTTATTTCTTTTTCTTCTTTGATTGCTGTGGCTAAAACTTCCAAAACTATGTTGAATAATAGTGGTGAGAGTGGGCAACCTTGTCTTGTTCCTGATCTTAGTGGAAATGGTTTCAGTTTTTCACCATTGAGAGTGATGTTGGCTGTGGGTTTGTCATATATGGCCTTTACTATGTTGAGGAACGTTCCCTCTATGCCTACTTTCTGAAGGGTTTTTATCATAAATGGGTGTTGAATTTTGTCAAAAGCTTTCTCTGCATCTATTGAGATGATCATATGGTTTTCTCCTTCAATTTGTTAATATGGTGTATCACGTTGATTGATTTGCATATATTGAAGAATCCTTGCATTCCTGGGATAAACCCCACTTGATCATAATGTATGATCCTTTTAATGTGCTGTTGGATTCTGTTTGCTAGTATTTTGTTGAGGATTTTTGCATCTATGTTCATCAGTGATATTGGCCTGTAGTTTTCTTTCTTTGTGACATCTTTGTCTGGTTTTGGTATCAGAGTGATGGTGGCCTCGTAGATCCTTGCTGGATAGAGTAATCTTGGTTGTAGGTTTTTCTCTTTCATCACTTTAAATACGTCCTGCCACTCCATTCTTGCTTGCAGAGTTTCTGCTGAAAGATCAGCTGTTAACCTTATGCAGATTCCCTTGTATGTTATTTGTTGTTTTTCCCTTGCTGCTTTTAATATTTTTTCTTTGTATTTAATTTTTGATAGTTAGATTAATATGTGTCTTGGCGTGTTTCTCCTTGGATTTATCCTGTATGGGACTCTCTGTGCTTCCTGGACTTGATCAACTATTTCCTTTCCCATATTAGGGAAGTTTTCAACTATAATCTCTTCAAATATTTTCTCAGTCCCTTTCTTTTTCTCTTCTTCTTCTGGGACCCCTATAATTTGAATGTTGGTGCATTTAATGTTGTCCCAGAGGTCACTGAGACTGTCTTCAATTCTTTTCATTCTTTTTTCTTTATTCTGCTCTGCAGTAGTTATTTCCACTATTTTATCTTCCAGGTCACTTATCCATTCTTCTGCCTCAGTTATTCTACTATTGATCCCTTCTAGAGAATTTTAAATTTCATTTATTGTGTTGTTCATGTCTGTTTGTTTGCTCTATAGTTCTTCTAGGTCCTTGTTAAACGTTTCTTGTATCTTCTCTATTCTATTTCCAAGATTTTGGATCATCTTTACTATCATTATTCTGAATTCTTTTTCAGGTAGACTGCCTATTTCCTCTTCATTTATTAGGTCTGGTGGGTTTTTGCCTTGCTCCTTCATCTGCTGTGTGTTTCTCTGTCTTCTCATTTTGCTTAACTTGCTGTGTTTGGGGTCTCGTTTTCACAGGCTGCATGTTCGTAGTTTCCATTGTTTTTGGTGTCTGCCCCCAGTGGCTAAGGTTGGTTCAGTGGGTTGTGTAGGCTTCCTGGTGGAGGGGACTAGTGCCTGTGTTCTGGTGGATGAGGCTGGATCTTGTCTTTCTGGTGGGCAGGTCCACGTCTGGTGGTGTGTTTTGCCGTGTCTGTGGCCTTATTATGATTTTAGGCAGCCTCTGTGCTAATGGATGGGGTTGTGTTCCTGTCTTGCTAGTTGTTTGGCATAGGGTGTCCTGCACTGTAGCTTGCTGGTTGTTGAGTGGAGCTGGGTCTTGGCGTTGAGATGGAGATCTCCAGGAGATTTTCACCGTTTGATATTATGTGGAGCTGGGAGATCTCTTGTGGACCAGTGTCCTGAACTTGGCTCTCCCACCTCAATGGCACAGTCCTGATGCCTGGCTGAAGCACCAAAAACCTGTCCTCCAGATGGCTCAGAATAAAAGGGAGAAAAGAAAGAAATAAAGAAAGAAGAAGATAAAATAAAATAAAATAAAGTTATTAAAATAAAAAATATTACAAAAAAAATTTTTTTAAGGAAAAAAAAAATACAAACAAAAAAATCGGACAGGCAGAACCCTAGGACAAATGGTAAAAGCAAAGCTATACAGACAAAATCACACACAGAAGTATACACACACACACTCACAAAAAGAGAAAAAGGGGAAAAAATATATATATTGTTGCTCCCAAAGTCCACCTCCTTAATTTGGGATGATTCATTGTCTATTCAGGTATTCCACAGATGCAGGTACATCAAGTTGATTGTAGAGATTTAATCCGCTGCTCCTGAGGCCGCTGGGAGAGATTTCCCTTTCTCTTCTTTGTTTGCACAGCTCCCGGGTTCAGCTTTGGATTTGGACTCGCCTCTGCGTGTAGGTCGCCTGAGGGCATCTGTTCTTCACTCAGACAGGACGGGGTTAAAGGAGCAGCTGATTGGGGGGCTCTGGCTCACTCAGGCCGGGGGGAGGGAGGGGTATGGATGCAGGGCGAGCCTGCGGCAGCAGAGACCAGCGTGACGTTGCGCCTGCGTGACGTTGCCCCAGCGTGAGGCGCACCGTGCGTTCTCCCGGGGAAATTGTCCCTGGATCACGGGAGCCTGGCAGTGGCGGGCTGCACAGGCTCCCGGGAGGGGTGGTGTGGATAGTGACCTGTGCTCGCACACAGGCTTCTTGGTGGCTGCAGCAGCAGTCTTAGCGTCTCATGCCCGTCTCTGCGGTCCGCGCTGATAGCCGCAGTTCGCGCCTGTCTCTGAAGCTCCTTTAAGTGGCGCTCTTAATCCCCTCTCCTCGCGCACCAGGAAACAAAGAGGCAAGAAAAAGTCTCTTGCCTCTTCGGCAGCTCCAGACTTTTTCCCGGACTCCCTCCCGGCTAGCTGTGGCGCACTAGCCCCCTTCAGTCTGTGTTCACGCCGCCAACCCCAGTCCTCTCCCTGCGATCCGACCGAAGCCGGAGCCGCAGCTCCCAGCCCCCGCCCGCCCCGGTGGGTGAGCAGACAAGCCTCTCGGGCTGGTGAGTGCTGGTCGGCCGCGATCCTCTGTGCGGGAATCTCTCCGCTTTGCCCTCTGCACCCCTGTGGCTGCGCTCTCCTCCGTGGCTCCGAAGCTTCCCCTCCGCCACCCCCCTATCTCCGCCCGCGAAGGGCCTTCCTAGTGTGTGGAAACCTTTCCTCCTTCACAGCTCCCTCCCACTGGTGCAGATCCCATCCCTATTCTTTTGTCTCTGTTTTTCCTTTTTTCTTTTGCCCTACCCAGGTACGTGGGGGGGTGGTTTCTTGCCTTTTGGGAGGTCTGAGGTCTTCTGCCAGCGTTCAGTACGTATTCTGTAGGAGTTGTTCCACATGTAGATGTAGTTCTGATGTATTCGTGGGGAGGAAGGTGATCTCCGCGTCTTACTCTTCCACCATCTTGAAGCTCCTCCCCCCCTTTGGTAGTTTCTTGATGTACAAAAATAAAATCCATGTTTCTTAACCTGTTCAATGAGCCCTCCCTGCCACTCCAGTGTTATCACCACCCTTCTGACTCATCTATGAAAACTTTTGGTTTCAATTACACTATCTTGCAATCACAGTTTTCACGTTTCCACCTCCATGTAAGCAATTTTATGTCCCTGAAATGCCCTTCTTTTCTTCTTTGTGCATCTAAATTACATAGATTTTCAAGACTGTTTTTTGTCATCTTGTAGAAGCAGAACAGGCTGGACCCATCATCCAGTATTTGGTTCCCACCTGAAATACGGTTTGGATGTCAAGACTGATGATGTCATGCATGCACCGAGAGGGTATGTAAAGGTTTATTACTCACACACTGGAACTTTCTATGGAGAGCAAGACTGGCTCTGCTTTTACTGTGATTAGGGAGTGGGGTTGGGATAGGATAAGGGATTCCACGTGGGCCAGGGCTTGTGTGGTTTCAACTTACTGCCAGCACCAAAGGAGGGTGCACCCAACTTTCTTATCAGCTTGCCCAGATGTGGGGCAGAAGGGATCTGGGAGTGATGGGGCTTGTAAGCGCTCAGCTGTCATACATCAAAGATGGAGTCAGACTGTATTACAAAGACCCAACCCACATCCCTCCTCACTCCCCAGTCCATAGTCATCACTCTTCTTCTGAATTCCTAGCATTCAGCATTGCTGCCTCATACTGCTATTTACATTTCCTGATGTTTGACTTATGGAAATAAATCTAATTACTTTAGATTACCTCCAAAGGGTGAATCCCTCTTAATGGAAAAGAGTACAAAATAGGTACGAAGCCTTGGAAAGGGCTGTACTAGACAGGGGCCCTGAAGCTTAAGCTTCATCAGCTGCATGGTAAATCTGCCTCTGCATTCCTCTTATGCATTAAAAATAAACATTTAAAGATATTACATATTGTACATTTCACTTTTTATTGGTTACAGTTCTATGAGTTTGTACATATACATAGATTCTTCTTTTATTCATGAAATTCTTTATTCACAGTAAGAATTAGTGAATAAATAAATATTGAATTTCTCACATGTAACCAGGATGTACAATAAATCTCTCTGAATCATATTCTATTTTGCATTTAATGTCTAGTATAAATTTTTAAATGAGAATCCAAAAAGAAAGTTTTCCATGGTAAACTAAATGGGAGACTTTGTTCATGAGGGTGGTTGAATGTTGATAAATCACTGTCATATCAATATTTTTAATGGACTACTTTGATAATCCTTCTGTAACTTTCTAAGATGAGACAGATCTTTCCCTCATCTATCTCACTGTTGACACAAAACTTGCTCATGTTGGGGGATGCATAGATTCTTGTACCCCCTGTGACAGGCAGGATACAGAGCAAGGCCAACACCGCAGGAAGCTGCCCCTCCTTATTCAGACCCTCCCCCAGCCCCTCTTGTATATTTGGATTTTGCCCCTATGATGCCTTGCATCTGTAGGAGTTTGTTGTTGTTGATGATAACAGTGAGAAAAATGACATTCTGTTTTCCAGCAGGAATAGCTTATTAGTGATGAACAGGGGCATTAAGCATATTCTCTGATAAAGATTACATAGGAAGCCTTCTATTCGACTAAGTCAGAATTCACAAATTTAAAAAAGTGACGATGTTTTGGTTTGAGATCCTCACTGATGAAATTCATGAAATTCAACTAGTTTTAGATCCCTGCTTTTGGTTGACATTTGTCTCAATTGGTACAGCATAATGCCTTGAACATATACATGTTTAATAAATACTTGGTGATTTAAATTAGTGGGCTAGCTGGCGGAATCAGAGGTTACCAAGGCTAAACTCCAAGCAACATTCCTTTAAAAGTACACCTTTTCTTATCTTTTCTTTGTGTATATTTGTGTGTGTGTGTAAATACATTTATGAGTTTACAGACAGATATATTTCCTCTTCTTTTAGAGTTCTAGAAACAAGATCAGGAATCATGGTACTGCAAATAAGATCCTTTAAGGAGGGCTGGTTTCTCAAATCTAGAGAAAGCTAGGTCTTTTCAAATGAAGCAAGTTGAGAAGGGAGAAGAAAAAGTCTTTTGCTGAGATATCAACTGAAATACATAACTCCTTTGTAGCCTAAATGCCCCAGTATCCCAAATGCTTCCATGTAGTACAGATCACATCAATTTTGCCCAAGCTCATCTGCAACTGAAGAGTACCTAATCAACTGTTTTGACAGAACCACTACTCCTGGACCCTAAATTGCCACTTAATCTGAAATCAAAAGTGGCTTTCCAAACCAGGAAGGAGGAAACAGAAGGCTCTTCTACCTTCCTTAATGCCTGATGATGAACTGTTTTCAGATATCACTGTGTACCTGACCTTCAGCAGGAAATCATGGTGCCTGGGTTTGCTCACTGCAGAGCAAAGAAGGGTCACATAACTGGGTGTCCCAGATAAAAGTCCAGTTAGTCTCAAAATAGCGGCTCACAGAGTAAAGAGAAGAAGCAGAAGACTTTAGCTCCCGAGCGTATCTTCTTTCCCCGTGATTAATTGTATTAACCAAAGACAGTTAATTCAGACCAAGAGGAAGGTCAGGAGTTGCGTTGCTTTCTGTCTCCCTGCCACTTCCTTCTGTCTTGCCATCAGAGTTTTGTCAACAACCAGGTGGTTTGCTTGTTTAGTGGGACTACAAACAAAAGCGCTGCTGAGAATTTCAAAAAAAGCAGTCTTAGCAGCAGCTGGCAGCCAGCCAATGTAGAGTTCTCTGGAGAACCCAAGACATTTTTATCCCCATCTCTAGGCCTGGGGATTTGAAACAGTGTGATCATTCCCGGAAGAAGAGCACAGGTCTACAAAATGCCGTCTTGCGTAATGGTGCCCTATTACGTTTTTTTAAAAAATTAAATTAATTAATTAATTAATTTTATTTTTGCCTGCATTGGGTCTTCGTTGCTGCGCCCGGCTTTCTCTAGTTGCGGCGAGTGGGGGCTACTCTTCATTGTGGTGCACAGGCTTCTCATTGCAGTGGCTTCTCTTGTTGCGGAGCACGGGCTCTAGGTGCACGGGCTTCAGTAGTTGTGGCACGCAGGCTCAGTAGTTGTGGCTCGCGGGCTCTAGAGCACAGGGTCAGTAGTTGTGGCGCACGGACTTTGTTGCTCCGCGGCATGTGGGATCTTCCCGGACCAGGGGTCGAACCCCTGTCCCCTGCATTGGCAGGTGGATTCTTAACCACTGCGCCACCAGGGAAGCCCCCCTACTACGTTTTTAAAAGCTGGCTAACAGTTGTTTTATTCACCTTTCTGTGAAAGATTTATCTGCATAGACCAGGCTCGGCTGTGGATTATTTCCTATTGTGTCTAAAATGATAAGACGAGTTATTTCTTGTGTTCAACCCTTGTGGGGAATTAGGTGGCCATCCCTTTGCTTCTTTGGTTTCACTTTGCTTAATTCCCAGGCATTTACTATTGTCCAAATTGTGTTTGATTAGCATAAGCTAGTTTTCCCACAAGAGTTTTTCTAACACATTTCTTCTGCAATCCAGTCCCACTTGGACACAGTAAGCCTCTCTTGTTCATCCAGTATGTCATTCAAATAGATACCAAAGAGAGATGCATGCGATCCTTGGCGCTTGGCGATGACAAAGGAGTGAGGCTGCAGGATGCGGTTTAGAGACCAATGTAGGAACAGTAAACATAATGGCAGGAGAGGCAGCAGAGCCCTCCCGACTGCTGTCCTTAAAATCCATGAGGTCAGCCCTCTGTTTAGGGACAAAAACTGGTAACAAGGGAGTTGTGATTTTTTTTTTTTTAAGAACAAAGTGTAAAATTCGATCAACTAAAAGAAAACTTTATTGCAGCATTTAAGAGAATCTCTTGGTGCAGAGTGAAGGCAATTCCCTTTCAAGAGCTGCATGGCCTTTGTGTCTTGTGGTGCCTCTTTGTGTGTTTTGTGACTTTTGCCTGAGACTGGCAGATTTTTCTGAAACTGTGAGAATCCTTTGAGATGAAGGTTGAAGTTGGGACTACCAGCCCAGGCACCCTAGGAATTGCAGCCTCTGTTTGAAGCTTTTCAGACTACACGGCTAGCAGGAATCTGGACTGCAAGCCATGTGAGGACTGGCTTAGGGCTATGAACACTTAACTATCCACTCAGCACCAAGATCCAGAGAGACGTGATCCTTCCCACCACTTTCTGTAGAATGGGGTTTATTTCTCACTCATCTATATGTGCACTGAAGGTGTGGCCCTCTGGGGTTCCAACATTATGTGAGGGGTCTTCAATCAGATTGCCCACCTTAGATGGGTCCCTAGCTCACTGCAGAAGCTCAGATGCTCCAGGGTTTAGCAGAAACTTTCAGGGTGAAAGCCAACTTTGGTATTCACTTACCAGCCAGGGTCCCTGCTCTGATTGCATTTTTGGGATCCACAGAAAACTTTATTTTATGCCAGCTCATTTAAAGAAATTTAAAAAAAAATTAGCTGCTCTTCAGTTGTCTCAATCAGGGAGTTTTTTGGAAGATCAGGAATTAATCTCACAGTGCCTCTACTTCTCTATGACTATCTCTCTGTGTTCCTTTCTCTATTAGGTCAACTTCTTTTTAGTCTTCCAGAATTCCAGCTTATTGTGGTTTGGATAACTAATGCCTCTTCAGTTCTGGTACTACTTCCGTTTCTGCCCTCACTGCTATTTGCCCTGTCACTCCAATTCCCAAAAGAAAATTAACAAAGAAATCTAAATTTCAAGTTGAGCCATTCAGGTTCGTAGGTCGTTGGTCACTGCTGTTGGGTCAGTGTCCACTCTGATTTCTGTCAGGTGTGGTCAGTGTGCGTGTGTGCGCGCGCGTGTGTGTGTGTGTGATGTGCGGGTGGGGAAGCAGTGGTAGGGCCGTGTATTACAAAGCATGGCCACCATTCCTTAAAAGGGCTGTGGGCAGATGATTTCCCATAGAAGAGGGTATGGGAAGGAACCATAAAACATTTCCAGTACAAAACCTATAAGACCAATACTCCTTCCTCCCCCTCCCCTGCCTTAAAAACAACAACAAAAAAGATTTGTATGGATCCAGGGCAGAGACGATTTCTATCAAATCCCTTCTTAAAGTGAGATGGATGGTTCTTGCGAGGTGATAACATGACAGCCGAAGTAGAATTCTGCCTTAGGACTTAGTATCAGTGCTGTGGCCCTTAAACCCAACTCTCTGTTGATGCCATTTGAAAGACCATGAAATTATTGCAGATACCCATGAGAACTAAAATAGACTCACCAAAAGCAGTTTAGGAACTACATTAGCAACTTTTATTAAGTAGTCTTTTTAAAGTATTAACAAATGTCCAAGAGCTCATATAAGATGCATATTTGTATTTCCACACTAGTGCAATAATGAAATAAAATACGGTACAGCATCCGTCCCACCTCTCCCTCCCGCTACTGCCACTTTACAGCTAAACTAGTTGAAAGAGTTGTCTATAGGCACTGCCTGCACTTTTCTACCCTCCCGTTTTCTCCTCAAGTCACTCTAATTTGCACCACAATCCTTAGCAGAGCACAGCAACTTCATGCGAACAGGGACCCATCTGTTTTGTTCACTACTGTAGCTCCAGTGGTCTCAACAGTGCCTAACACACAATAGGCTCTCAATGGGTATTTGTTAGAGAAATGATAACTCTAATGGAATATTAACCACTCATTTAAATGAAGATATTTATGGAGGGTTTTCAATAATATTAGGAAATGTTTTGATAAAAGTCTAAATAGGAAAAAGGATAGAGAATAACATATTTCACATGATCTCAGCTTTTACAATGTATGGAAAAAAGACTGGAAGGAAATATGCTAAAATGTTAACAGTGGTTCTCTGGAGCGGGATTATAAATGATGAGTGCTTTCCTTTTGTCTGTTTTTTTTTTTTTCCATTCTGCCAATCTCTAATAATGGTAGTGTATATCATTAAACAAAAATGAAATCTAAGCAACAACATAAAGGACATGGCTTAGTATTTCAATGTGCTTTGCTTTCAGGCCCAAACAGCAAATATTATTGTACTTATTGAAGGTGATGTACTGGATAAGATCACATTTGATAAGTGCAGATTAATTGTTCAGATGATAATGGGTTTATTGTTACCTATCATTGTAATAATTTCAGTCTCATCTTCTAACCAGACAACAACCACTTTACTACAAGACAGTGGTCACAACAACAAATGTTTATTTATTGGGTGGTAACTATGTGAGGCACATACATTATCTTATTTAACTGTCACACTAATTCTCTACAGGAAGCATGATTATTCCCAATGTTCAGATGAGAAAACTGAGGCTAAGAGTGTGTATGGAACTGGTCCAGGATCACACTGCTAGTAAATGATCCCGATCTAGTTCTTAACCAGAGCTCTTGGGATCATGGCTTTTCTCAGCATCCTTCCGAGTAGTTTATCCTGTGTGCGGAAACAGGATGCCAAATACAGCCTATAAACTCTACCCCGAAACCTACTGTTGCAGGAATTTTCAGGCTGCTGCACACATTGCTGTAGGTGTGTTATTTTCCCACCTCGGTTGGCAGAAGTGACAAAAGAGTTTATGGTTGGCTTGGATCAGGCTGGGTATTGGGCTAAAATGAGACGCACTTAGCGCAAATGATTTGAAGAGTTGTCATAGCTGAGGAATGTATAAAACCAAAAATATACTTTAAAAATCTACACTGCACACAGATAAATGGCAGCCACACAGGCTGAACTAGACCAGGACACCACATATGGGCTGCTAGGGGGTCCAGATGTGTGGGAGGACGGGTAGCATAGCAGCAGCGGCCATGACCCTTTGCCTCACAGTCTCTGGGCATGCCATTAAAAAAGAATAGAACTTTCCTCTTTTTTTTTCCAATTGAGAAAGTTACATGCATATGGTAAAAAAAAAAAAAAGGTACCAGAGAAAAATACAGTGAAACATCATCCTCTACCCACAGCGCTCATTTCTTCTCCCCAGAGGCAACAATTGTTACCAATTTCTTAAGTGTTCTTGCAGAAGTATTTTATGCATAAAAGTATATACTCAGCATTTATGTCTATGCTGTTTGAAACGCACACTCATGTTATCAAATTACACCCACCTTCCATTTCTCCCCTTAATACATCTTGAAAGAGCTACCATATATAATTGTGTACAAGGCACTTTGCTAAGGGGAGAGTGGGGGGGCGGAGATTCAATGAACTGTGTTCTCTGGCAGGAGCCTGGGGCTGCCAGGAAGAGGAACCCTTTCCTTAATTCGTACACAGTTACCATCGTGAACTCTAGAATTTGTCTAGATCAGCACACATACATCTACTTTACTCTTTTTCGTCACTGCAGAGGATTTTGCTATACCAGATGAACAGTACTTTAACTAGTTTCCAATTGGTGGACATTTGGGTCCTTTCTAATTCTTTGCTTTTAGGAAAAATACTGTAATGAATTTCCTTGTCTAAACATTTTTGTGCACCTGTGTGAGCACATCTGAGCGGTAAATTGGGTATGCCATTTTTGAGATTCTGAAGCATTTGGTTTCAAAGAAACAAAATACATTGATTTGAAAAGACCTGAACTCCAGAGGTATTTCTTCTTTAATTTTTGTAAACAATATTTCAAATTCTCATCCATCGTCAGCCTTGATAATTGACTTCCAGCTGCCAGAGTAGAAGTGTTTGATTTCTTCTCTTGGGTCCTTATCATCCACAGCAGGTGCCTTTTCTCTCTTGAACCTGCCCTCACCACCTCCAGAATTGTCCTTACCACCCCCAGAATTATTTTTGTCAGGAGGATCCTAGACTCCAGCAATGCTCTCTCTTGTTCTTGGTGAGGTTCTTACTCCCTGAAGTTCAGAAGAATCCAAAATTTTCACCAGATTTTCATGGAAGGGTGTGGTTCATTTTCATGGAAGGGTGTGGTTCATGTAATGTGGTTCATTACAAGGTTATCTTGTAATAACCTATAAGGGAAAAGAATCTGAAAAAAAAATATATGTATAACTGAATCACTTTGCTGTACACCTGAAACTAATACAACATTGTAAATCAACTATATTTCATTAAAAAAAAAAAAGACAAGACCAGAGAGGCAAAACAACTTGTTCAAGAATTCAAAGCTACTAAGGGGCAGAGCTAGTATACAAGCCACACTCTTTCTCATGTGAGCTGGTATTCCTTTCTAGATATGTGTAATACAACTTTTTTTTTAAGGGAAGTAAGCAATGTTTTAATGATGTTCTGAGCCGTGAGTTGTATAGGTTCATTCTTTCTGCTTTCCAAAGCCTATTTCTTTTCAACCTATTTGCATATAGCATTTGGATTTTAAGAGTAGTTTTGTTGAGCAACAATACAAAAGATGCATTGTTAGGGGGACAGGTTTACTAACAGGGTTTGGGGATATGAAGAATTAATAAAGAAGTCCTCGTGAAGGAACCTTTGATCTGCAATTCTATAAAAATGTATTGTCAGAATGGAGAAGTGCTTTGCTGATCTTCTCTGTAGCCTTGAATATTTTACTGTCTGTTTTACTTCAGCCCTAAAGAAACTTTCCTATTTTCTTTTATCCTCTGTATTCATCTTTCCACCTATGAAACATATCGGGTCCTTAATTCCTTTCTCCATTGCTAAGCTGGAATCTAGACAGCTTATTTCTCTTATCTCTTTCTAACTCCATGGTGGTAGATTTTCTTGTTTCTTATCTCTTTTTTGAGAAATATGACTTGTAGGATACGTTTTGGGGTGGCAGGAAGATAAGGCAGCCTTGGGGGAAATGCAGACGTGAAGTTTTGCCTTTTGGAAAGTGACCTGTGTGGGCAACTGCACTCCTGACAGTGGCCTTGCCTCTGAACTTGACCATTGGTTATGGTTTTTATAAGGCTGTTTGAGCGAATCACTTGTGTATGCTTATTTAACGTGAAGTTGTTCTCATTAACTCTTTCTGAACAATATCTTCCTCCTTTTTACATGATCTAGCCATGTCGTTTGGGCTAAAAGATGAACATTTATCATTTTTGTCCTCCCTATTCTTACCAAACTGAAGTTCATGTGCCCGACGCACAGCGAGGCCAAACAATACTGAAACGTCGGTGTTTGGAACAGAGAAGGGTTTATTGTAGGGCCATGCAAGAAGAACGGGTGTCTCACGCCCCCCAAAACCCCAGACGCCCTGAAGGGTTTCTTCAGCAAAGCATTTTTAAAGGCCACGTCAGGGAGGGGGGGTGGTCACAGGATATGTGATTAGCTCATGCACAATTCTCTGATTGGTTGATGGTGAGGTAACAGGGCAGTTAACGTTATCCTGAGGTGCCCGAAGGTCTGGGGGCTCATGATCATCAAGTAGTTAATTTCTTCCATTTGGTGGTGGTTTTTAGCATTTGAAAAATTCAGGAAATATGCATGAGGTACTATTATCTGGGTACTTCAGAGAGGAGCTACAGCAGAGGGTACGGGGGAGGGGTCTGTCCTGAAAAGGCCCCATAGAGTCCTGTTCATTTACACTAATGTGAAAGTTTACCTTTCAGTGTGTATCCATCCAAAAAACATTTATGAGGTGCCAACTGGGTACACAGCATGGATTGAGGTGGGTGGCACCAGAGATGGTCCCAGTTTATTTTGGGTAGGGTTGCCAGATAAAACACAGGATGCTCAGGTAAATTTGAATTTCAGATATACTACAAATCATTTTTAAAGTAGAAGTATTCTCATAGAAAATTTGGGACACACTTATACTAAAAAATGACTTCGTATTTATCTGAATTTAAATTTCACTGACATTCTGTATTTTAATTCGCTAAATCTGGCAACCTTAATTAATCACATGACAGTGGGATAAATGCTATGATTGGGATGCTCTGAAGCATTCCAGCCATTACCTCTGTGGTGTTTGCAGAGAAGAAACTGGCCTGGAATGGAGGGGCAGCCCGGCAGAAGGATATGTCTCCAGGCTGATGAGTCAGAGAGCTGGGATTGTCACAGTCTGGTCCTGAGGGATGGGAAAAATCAAGCAGAGTTTTGTGAAGACACTGTGTCATCTCATATACAGATTAATTAAAACTCTTTCTGCTCCAGCTCCCACCCCCAAAGACAACCCTCAAGAAAACCACTGGTGTTGACATTTTGGGTGCCTCCTGGGTCAGGTACTTAAATGGCAGTTTAGTTTCCGTGGCCTTTGTGTCTGGCTATCAAAAAAATGGTGAACGAATATTTATGTGTTTAATAACTATAGTACTAAAAAGACTGTAGTTTTTGATGATCCAGGAAGGATGGGGGGAAAGGCAAGGGACAAAGGGTACAAAATAATCAAACAGATTCCTGCTTTTGATAGTCTGTTGTGTGCATGTGTGTGTGCGTGTGTAGGGGGGTCGTGGGTAGGGTGCGGGTAGAGCAGGTGCGGGTGGAAGTAGGGCTTGGGGCTGGGAGAACCAAGAACCAAATACTAAAGAGCCATGCTATTTTAAGCAATGTTAAAAGAACCAAAGTCCATCACAACCAAAGACCTGGGATTTGTTTGCACAGGGTTTGACCTTGGTACTTCAGTGTTAAGTGCCTTGAGTAGGTCTCATCCAGCAAAGTTGCCTGGAGAAGATGAATTTGAGTTCGGCCTTAAAGGTCTGGAATTTGAGTGGGTGTAGAGGAGGGAAAAAGGCACTGTCCACAGGGAGAGTCACACTCAACTGCATATTTTAGTCACTGTGAACGTGTGTGTGTTTGTGTAGGATCACTGGGGCCGGCCAGTATGAAGCTGAAAGGGTGAGGAAATCCAAGATGACTCCCAGATTTGGAAGTGGAAAGGTTACTCGTTAACTGATTAGATTTCAGACTCAAGGAGGAAGCAAAAAGAATTCATCTCACCAAACAGAAAAACTGATAAATGGAGATTTCTGGGGCAGGTTGGTAAAAGTAGGGCAAAGCAGTGGTTTGAGTTGAGATAATGTCTTAGATAACTCAAGAGCTGTCCCACTTTTGACTGAATTTCTCAAGAATTAAGAAAATTGCTTCACAGAAGTTATGTTCTTGCAATCATATTCTGCCAGAGGCTTCCAGCAGGTGGTATATTAGGAAAAATATTTACATAGAAGAAGATAAAGAGTCATTTTAGTTTCCTCCTAATCCATGTTATACCTTAACTGCCTTATGGAAAAATCCTTTTTGCTTGGCCCTCTTTCTTGCACGGCAATACAGATCATGAATGCTGGAAAATTGAACTGCAGTCTTCTGCCGCAGCAGGAAAATGCATTATTGTTGGGTTGGTTGTTTTATTAGAGATTTCTGCAGAGGCTGAATATCTTTATCTAAAATTCACAGAAAAGCCTCAGGCCAAGATCCTAAAAAAATGAGAATTACTTACCTGGAATCTCTTTAGTTTACTCTTTTTTGCCCCTTTTCTTTCTCCCTTTTCTTATCTTGCTGGTTATTTTAGTGCAGCTCTGTATAGTCATAATAATTTCTACCCATCCACTATTTTAACCACACTTAATTCAATAGAGAGAACTTGTTTGATTTTTTTTTTCCTTTGTGGAAATCAGGAAGGGTAGAAGGTTTTCACCCAAACACACTTTTTCCTGAATTAAGAAGGAACAATGGTCCCGAGTTCCCAGGAGAAGGTAATTTGCAGTAATCCAGACTCTAAGGAGTGTTTCAATGGAGGTATTTTCTCTGCATGCTGATTCCCCTTCTCGTAAGTTATCTCTTTATTGCAGAACCACAGACCTTGAAAGGGTCTCCGGAGGATGTGTTGGAATGGCTTGTTGCCTCAGGCAGGCACAGACCACAAGAAGGGTGTGAAGTTAGATTCTTGGCCTGAATAAACCATTCCAGGGAGGGCTCCATAAGCCTTTATTGTTCATAAATTTAAGCAGTTCTGTTAGAGATGGCCTGCTAACTTTTGCTGTCAACATTTATAGCCAGTTACTAAATCACCTTTAAAAGCTCATCACAGATGCATTTCTAGAGATGTATGCTATCCAGCACGGTGGTTGTTTTAATCACATTCTACTTTTTTATGTACCCTTAAAGTACATAAAACCACATATCATGTTTCTAAAGATTTGCATCTTTCTGAGAGTTAAAATTGCACCTACGCATTTTTCTATCGCTTTCTTTGTTACTGTTTAATACAAAGCTCATATTTACACAGGCAAAGCACATGTAATCACTGGTAATTTAAGCTTATAGGCACGTCACTTGACAAACACAAGTAATTGAGGAGAAATGATTTGGGGGAACTTGTAGTACCCAGAAGATTTCTTTAAATCTTCTTTTTTATATATATATATATTTTTTTTTTTTTTTAGAAAGTCTTTTTATTTATTTATTTATTTATTTATGGCTGAGTTGCGTCTTCATTTCTGTGCGAGGGCTTTCTCTAGTTGTGGCAAGCGGGGGCCACTCTTCATCGCGGTGCGCAGGCCTCTCACTATCGCGGCCTCTCTTGTTGCGGAGCACAGGCTCCAGATGCGCAGGCTCAGTAATTGTGGCTCACGGGCCTAGTTGCTCCGCGGCATGTGGGATCTTCCCAGACCAGGGGTCGAACTCGTGTCCCCTGCATTGGCAGGCAGATTCTCAACCACTGTGCCACCAGGGAAGCCCCTAAATCTTCTTTTTTAAAATAAGGAAATAGTTTCCTGTGTCCAGTCTGATTATAGAAAAAAAAAAAATGCTGAAGTTGGCCTTCAACCTCCCTAGCCTCTTCTTCTCTTTCGAGGTTCTTGAGACTCTCTTTTCAAGTATCCAGTGCCCCAGGGAGCTCTGTAGTCCAGTTTCCAAATGAATGCCTGGCAAGGGTCCTGCCAGTAATCATTTACATCATAGTGTAAATAAGGTGAAATTCAAAGAGCTGCTTTAAGGGGCTGTTGCTATTTCGAGACCTTCTGTTTGTGGAATGTGTTTAGGCAATTCTGGTGTCTCTGAGCAAGTGAGGGAAGTGCTCTGGGGGCTCCTGAAATCCCAACCCACAACTGGCCTTGCTTTCCCCTTTCTTTTCCTCTACTTTAAGCCACGAAGGGAAAACTGTTTGTTGAGTCCTATCTACTGGCTCTAAGAATCTCAAAGCTATTTCTTGTTCTGTAGTAACAGTTCAGGTGTATGTATACTGTTGACTAGACGGCAGGCACACTGAGTTAACTCCACTGACTCACAATGATCCCACAGAGGATAATTATTATCACCCTATGTATGGGTGAGGAGATTGAGGCATGAAAAGGTTAAGTAACTTGCCCAAGGCCAAGTAGGTGGAGCTACTAAGTGGGTGGAGCCAGGTTCAATCCAGGCAGTCAGTAGGGCTCCAGAACACTTTGCAAGCTGCCCTTCCAGTAGCTATCTACTCTGATACCTTTAGGTTTTGCCCACAAGTGTTACTTTTATAATGTTGCATGATTTCCAACATTTTTAACGTGTTTTTCACCCAAAATAAATATCATCCTATAGTGAGTATCTAGTCTAGGATAGCCAAAGAATTAGTTCCCAGCCCTTGTATGTCAACTCCCATTACTAGAGCCCAATGTCACTGGTTGAAATTTTCTTAAAGAAGCCCAAGTTCTATTGACCAGAAACAGATGACATATCTAATTTTTAACTTTTCAGGAAAGGTATTTCATACTCCACTATGAGTTTGTGATCCATGATGACCCTTTCTGCCCAATCTATTTTTTTTTTTAAGATTTCCAAATAATGGAAAGCTATTTGTTAAATTTTTTATTGTAGTATAGTTGATTTCAATGTGGTGTTAGTTTCTGCTGTACAGCAAAGTGAATCAGTTATACATATCCATATAGCCACTCTTTTTTAGATTTTTTTTCCCATATAGGCCACTACAGAGTATTGAGTAGGGTTCCCTGTGCTATACAGTAGGTCTTTATTAGTTATCTATTTTATATATAGTAATGTGTATATGTCAGTCCCAATCTCCCAATTTATCCCTCCCTCCCTTACCCCCTGGTAACCATAACTTTGTTTTCTATATCTGTAACTCTATTTCTGTTTTGTAGATAAGTTCATTTGTATGCTTTTTTTAGATTCCACATATAAGCGATATCATATGATATTTGTCTTCATCTGTCTGACTTACTTCACTCAGTATGACAATCTCTAGGTCCATCCATGTTGCTGCAAATGGCATTATTTCGTTCCTTTTTATGGCTGAGTAATATTCCATTGTATATATGTACCACATCTTCTTTAACCATTCCTCTGTCGATGGACATTTAGGCTGCTTCCATGTCCTGGCTTTTGTAAATAGTGCTGCAGTGAACATTGGGGTGCATGTATCTTTTCGAATTATGGTTTTGCCCAATCTATTCTTGATACCTCTGGCTTCGCTTTATATCTCCAAGCCTTATATGGCAGACTTAGCATTTGTGGAGATTACAGTAGTGGGATTTTGTGTGTGTGTGTGTGTGAGTGACCCAAACAGGAGGTCACTTGTCATTTTACTGAAGCAAATATTTGAGTTTCAAAGATTGCAAGGCTAGTGTCCAGAACCTGTCATGTAGAAAGTGCCTGTCCTGTCCTAGAACTATATCCCAGTGGGGATTTGTTTTATCTAAAAGGGTATTTGCAAATTTGGGAATTTGAGAAGGTCTCAACAATCATCCCTCACTAATATCACAAGACACTATACTGAAATCACATTTTTCAAATATATTCTGTTTTTAATGGACTATTTCTCTAATGTTTACCATTGCTTTTTTGTTATTGTTTTAGTCTGAATAAACTTTACTGAATATAATATAGTAATATGATCAGGCTGCTATAACAAAATACCATAGACTGGTGGCTTAAACAACAGACATTTATTTCTCATAATTCTGAAGGCTGGGAAGTTCAAGATCAAGGTGTTGACCCATTCAATTCCTGCTGAGAGCCCTCTTCTTACCTTGCAGACAGCCACCTTCTCACTATGTCCTTACATGGCAGAGAGAGAAAGAGAGACCAAGCTCTCTGTTATGTTTTCTTATAAGAGCACTAATCCCATCATGGGGGCCCCACCCACATGATCTTATCTAAATCTAATCACTACCGAAAGACTCCATCTCTAAGTTCCATCACATTTGGGGTTAGGACTTCAACATATGAATTTGGGAGGGGACACAATTCAGTCCATAGCGTATAACATAAAATACTATTGTAAGTATATGAATTGTAAGTATACAACTCAAAATATTTTCACAAAGTGGCCAGACCTGTGTAGCCAGGGTCTAGATCAAGAAACAGAATACTACCAGTACTTGTCTTGCCTTAAGGGTAGCACTATCCTGACTTCGAATACCATTGATTAGTTTTGCCTGTTTTTGAGCTTTTAAGTATTCCATGAAGAATATTCATAGCAGCAATTTTCACAATAGCCTAAAACTAGAAGTAACTGGGTGAACGTGTGTACCTGTTTCTCTTGGCTATAGACCAGGCTGTGGGATCACTGAGATGTCGGGTATATGTATGGTCAGCTTTACTGCCAAACAATTCCCCAAATTGGTTGAACCAATTTACATCCCCATCAGTCTGAGAGTTCGTATTGTTCCTTATCTTCACCAAGCTTTTGTATTGTCAGTCTTTTTCATTTTAGCCATTCTGGTGGTGTATAATTGTATCATATATGGTTTTAATTTGTGGTTTCCTGATGGCTAATGAAGTTGAGCATCTTTTCTTTTTTTTTTTATTACAGTTGCTTTTAATTAGGATTCCATGACTTTTAAGCAGCTCAACCCCACTTTGTGTCATCTGAAGGACAAAAGCATATAACTTTAACCCCAGCTTTCATTTTGATGATACTCTGTGGTGCTTGGTTTTGGGTCTGGCTTTTGACCATTTAGGTGCTAAACCATATCTTGATCAGTAATTGCTAAGAATATCATATAGACCAGAATTGAATTACTTGAGAAAATTAGCTCTAATTCTGCTTCCTTTATCCACATACCATGTAGATCAATTCTGTGGCTGAAGGGCTATATGGGCCCTCCTATCCTGGTTCTTCATGGAGGCATGTAAGGTTATTTGAAACTGGTGCTTCTCTGGGTGCACTTCAAATAGATAGTTTGATGATTTTTCCTCGTGCCTCCATAGGAATTATTGTTGGGGAGATGAGTTTATAATTGTCATGTTTCTTCCTACCTTCTCTGGAACTGTCAGAGCAGTAAGACTGTTTATTGGTAGAAGCCTGGAGCATTAACTGCTTTTACTGTTGCCATTGCCCGGGTCCTTCCTCTAAAATAGTTCTTTCTCCTTTTTGTTATGTCTGTTTGAAAATCTCAAGTTTCTCAGATGACTAGCATCCTCTTGGTGCAGTCAGTTAGTTGCGGTGTACCAACAGAGTTGATTATGAAATTCAAGGCAAAGATGCTGACTCTTGTCAGGCGTGGTCTCAGGTGTCTGCATGGTAATCCCATGGAGTAATGTATAACTTTCTTCCCAAAAGGAGCCACTCTAATAACACATTTTCCAGGGGAATTTGAGTTCATTTGAAAATGACATATTGGAACCACTTTGGACTTTTAAACTACATGTTCAAACCAGTAAAGTTGTCTTTCCTTAAAAAATGTGTTGTTTGCAATGCTTTATATTTGGAATATCTCTTTGTAAAAATATTGGTCTTAATATATTTCCATAACTTGCAAGTTTAGACTTCTCTTTGAGTTTTTATGTTTAGATTTGCTATCACAGAATCCATGTTTTTAACTTCCAGGAGAGAAAAACAAATTGAATGACCCACTTGCTTCCTACCAGGTAGTGTTTTGGTTGTCTGAGATTTGAAAATGTACTTCACTTCGATTAGAAGTGTGTTCTTGTATTTTCTATTAACCAAGTACCAGATAATTATTATACACATCTTGTAGGGGTGAGTGAGTTTTCTAGGGGTGGCTGATTCATTTTGGGATCCCTGCTGACATGGTCATTAAGAAATTGCAGCCAGTGAGGAACTGCTCTGTTTGGCATGGAATCAAGACCACTTTATTTCTCTTGGACCAAGAAACTAAGACCACACATGTGGCACATACACCCCCCCCCCCAAAAATAAACAACAACAATGAAGAGAAGAGAATGCTTGCCAAGCAGTCTAGGCTTGAATCAACTGCTTCTCAGTAAACTCCATGCCCTAGAAGGCATCTCCACCATTCTCTGATTCTCTTGACCCATCTTGGTTCCATGATGGACAGCAGGTTTGCTATTAGAGCTCTGTTTTAGCTCTTGTTACTAACTTACACGTGGTTAATTTTGATTGTCCTGCTGATTGGGGTATGTGTGCTCAGCTGTGGTAGTCACATGCTTGTCAGAGGAATGGAAAAACACGGCATTGAGTGGTGGTTTTCACTGTGGATTCAGAGATCAGAGACTCTTTAGGTAAATAATTGTCAAGCAACAGACAACTTTTGTGAGATGCATAAATATGGCAACTTAGATTTTTATGAGCTACTGTAAATCTTTTCTGCATTGTGCTATGAAAAAATGTTTTCAGATTTTCCTCCTTCCCATAGCCCATTAAATACTTGGAAATAATTGACTTTAGATGATTAAACATAGCTTCTCCAGCTTATTTGTTTAGAGAGTTGTCATCTCAAATCACATTTTTCGATTTCAAAGAAATAAAACAAAATTTACATTTGGATGTAATTTGTCATTTGCCAAAGCAATAGTCCGCTTGGGTTACATTTTTTTTTTTTTTTCCTCTCTCTCTATAGACCACCTATATTTCCACTTGGAAATTCACACTTTCCTCTCAGAGGAGTTTATCAGTGGGCAGAAGGTAAGAAGACAAATTAGCTTGCTTTGAGAGTATCTCTCAGTTACTGCGGGGGGGTGGGGAGAACTGGTTAAACCATGGCCTCCTGATAGTGGATCTGAAACTCTAGTATTCATGAGAAGTACCTGATATAGGAAATGTAATTTGTGAGTCCCACCTACAGAGATTCTGATTTCTTAGGTCTGGGGTGAGCCTTGGCAATCTACACTTTTTAGCAAGCACCCCAATAACTCTAATGTGCATGGTCCAAGACCACATAATGTGGCATACTGATCTAGAGCCTCTTATAGAACATGATGTCAGGGTCCTGAAGCAGGCGAGAAGACTGGCCATTGTGATATTGTGATTAAGAGAAAAAATGTCTCTTTAGATCTAACTTTCTAAACTGTATGTCTTAGGCTGGATTCCCTAGGAGGAGAGCCTGAGACCAGCGTTTGGGTGTATGTGATTCATTGAGTGGTCTCAGGAAAAAGAGAATAAGGGAAGTAGCATAGGGCAAGGCAGAGCGCTAAGCAAGGATGTGGTCTCAGCTGGAGGCCAGCTTTAACTTGATCCCACAGGGAGCTCTGGGCATGAATTGCGCCACATAGCTGATCCCACCTTGGGGAAAGAAGGCTAGCTTTTTGTACCCCTTGTCAGCCAGTCACTGGTTGTGAGCTACCCTGGAATGGGTGATATAATCTCTTGGATAAAGTGATTCCTATTCTGCAGAAGGCAGTTCTCCAGGGAGGGAGCCTCTGGAGCCATTAGTAACCAACACTCATGGCAACTAGGGAATGGATGCACCAGCCAGGTAAAAGGGATCCAGGAGGGGTACCAACAGCATCCATTACATTATGACAACCTGGAGTCACATGAGAGGCCTTTCACACTATGGTTCCCATTCTTGGTCACCTTGGCCACTCTTGCTGTCATACCTTATATGCTTGCTACTCTTACGATGTTTTTTATAATTACAAGGGAAAACGTGGACAGCAGATATACTTGGCTTTTTGTTTTTCTAATATTTTCCCTCTGGTGCTTTAGTAAAAATTGTCATCCTGCAGCAAAGTGGAGAAAATATGGCAACCTCCTTTGTCAATTTTTTCTCCTATTCTCAATAAAAGAAATGATGACTTCAGATATTGAATTGTGAATCCTCAGGCTGTCTTGAAATCTTAATGTGTTTTACTCGAAACTTCATTTGCAGATGATTCTGTCTCATGCTTCTTGTAACAATATTGCTTGTGGAGGATGTTCCTTTGTTTAGGACTTTCAATGAGAAATATGCTGTTCTGGAGACGATTGAACTGGTTGTCGTTGGTTACTTGGCTTTATTAAATAAAACAGCCTCTTCTAAACTATGTTCTGTGGAACGTTAGTGTCTTTTGTACTGTGTTCTCTAGAAAATAAGTCTTATGGTCAAATAATTTTGGAGACGAGGCACTCTGTATACTATATATCCTTCTAGGAGATTCGTAAAGAACTTTGGCCTGTTGAAGACTCATATCCTGCAGGAAAGAAAACTACATTTGTTTGACTGATTATTTCCCAAACCTATTTGCTCATGGAGCCACTTATCATGGCTACCTCCTTCCTTTTTATTTTTTCGGAATACACATTAACCGCTTACAGAACTAATGTTCCGTAGAACACAGTTTGGAGAATACCGAAATAAAACTTTATTCCTCATCATGTATTATCAGGGCTTTGTGAGCAGCAAAGAACTGGTTCCACTCTTTCATCTTGTAAAACCAGCCTTGATATCTTATCTACATGCAAGGTGAGTGCAAAGCAGATGTGGGGATCAGATTAGTCTCTGGGAAAAAGGATAGGTTATTTGTTTGCTGTGCTGAAGGGGCCGTAAAAACAGTAATGTACTTAATGAGGCCTCACCATGGATATATTAGTCTCCATAAAACATTCTATTTAGCCTAACATACAGGTACGTAATGGCCAGTGAGTTTCACAAACAGCTAGTCCCCAGCCTCTAATGTTTATGAAGCGTCTGTTCTTTTTGGAGTGACTTTGTCAGGGAGGGTCATGCAAGATTAAAAAGATAAGAGTATTAAAAATTCAGCCAAGACACACCAGGGCTGCGCTGATGATAACAACTAAGGTGTAATGTTTCTCAATTCATATGGATTCCCCATCCTGTTCTCAGTAAAAGATAACCCAGCCATTTCCCAACAATCTTGCATTAAAAATTATTTGGATTGTCATGGGTATATGGCATTTCCTTTTTGCATAAGACGAACCCTCTGTGAGCTGAATTTTTCTAAGAAATTTTGAATTGTAAGAGACAGAATAAATATTTTGAATGAATATTTCTTTAAAGGAAATATGTAAGTCCTCACTTATATAGTTTACAGAGAACTCCCCCCACCACGATCACTTTTGTACTTAACAAAAACCCTGTGAGAATGGCGGTATTACAGGCACCACAAGTGGCCAAGGACTCTTGGAAAGCTGGCCAGAGCAGCCTTACAGCGTTCAGAAACTTTATTTGCATTCACTGTAACCATTATCCTAAGCGACAGGCTCTCCTGGGTTTGATTTCTTGCTCTGTAAGAAAATTCTAGAAGGAAATCACAACACGATTTTCTCTCATTTGCTCTTACTTCCTTCATGCTTAGTTATGTTCAACCAGCTTATCATCTAGACTCAGCCACAAGCTTACTGTTTCCTAATCCATTGCTTAACAATAGTCACCTCTTGGATCATGAGAGGTGGTAAGATTCTAGGGTATGTGTGTGAGTGTGCAAACATTTAGGAACCGGTGGGGGATGAAGTACTCAGAAACCATATTTAGGTGGAGTTCTGTATTCCCTGCCGAGGAATGTGGATTTTCTCTAATAGGAAGCCAGAGGAACCTAGGATTTTGGGTGCCTTGGGCAGGGTAGCAGAGGGTTTGATAACACAGACCCCAGGAAGGAGGCTGTTAACGTGAATACAGTGGACAGATGATGAGGATCTGGGAAATGGATTTGGCTGAGACAATGCAGGGGATTCCTGAGGTGGAATTGACCAGTCTGGGAGGTAAGGGAGATACAGAAACTAAGGATATAAATGAGATTTCTAGTATTGGTGACCTCTAATGCTATTATCAGAGAAAAGAACATGGGGGAGAGAACTGGGTTGGTACAGTGGGAGTGTGGGAGAGTCAAAAAGATAGAAGTCACTTTAGGACATGGTAAATTTGAAGTGAAACATTTAGAAACATTTAGAAAGCAGCTAACACAACACTGTAAATCAACTATACTTCAATTTTAAAAAATTTAAAAAAAAAGAGAGCAGTTTGAAATATCACTCCAAATTACAGAGAAAGAAAACAAAACCTGATATTTAGATCTAGAGTTCGACAGTGTTAAAGACCTAGGACACGGACAAAAGGATCCAGGAAGAGGGTGGCTCCAGAATGAATCAGCCCACACAACTCCCATAAGTTAGAAATGTCATGTGTTTTTACAATTTGTAAGTCAACTTCATTTCATACTGAGCACCCCTCCTTTTAGTCTGGGGGGAAACTTAATTGCATTTATTTGAGTTTCCCTTCCTCTTATGCTGTGCTGAGGCATCAGGGTACAGAGCAGTGATCTGGTCCTTTGTCATCTATCAGGGAGGTTACTGCTGAGGCTGCCATCCTTCCTACTAGATCCCTTTTTCTCTGCCATGGCTATGCCATGTGATGCTGCCTGTGGTTTTGTCTGACTAGCTTAAACTCCACCCAGCCCTTCCACTTGGACTTTTGCTGTCAAGATTGTGGGAGCATGAGGGAAGCCTGTCTGCTCTGGGACCCTTTGCTATCTTTCTTCCTTCCTGTCCTTCCTCTAGCCCAGGGACATCTCTTTCTAGGGCAGAGAAGGAAGAAGGATGAAGCCCCCTTCTTCTCGCTTCTCACACACTCTCCCATCTTCTCCCCAAACCACCAACTTCTCTTAAAGGCTTAAACATGTTTTTGTGTGTTGGGGGCAAGTCAGAAGGACTTGCGCTATTTCTGCTTTTGACCCCAATGCATGCCTTCTGGAACTTGTGGGATATCAAGACTGCTACCAGCCTAAACTGGAGGATGGAAACATACAAATACAGATACAGAGAGAAAAAAGATTAATATCTGAAAATACTATCTAGCCACAGCATTTAAATGAGAAAAGAAAACAAGCAGGCTGTGGGTTACAGAGTGTAGAGCCAAGAGAGAACAGAAAGATGACATCCAGGGAAGATGCCAGAAAGCTCCCAGAGGGTACAACAAAAGCACCGCTCTCGGGATGCCAGGACACAAGGCATGGCCCCGGCTGTGATATAATGGGACAGGTCAGAGGAGGGCAGGCGGGTTTAGAGCCCAGGGCTTTAAAGTATGCCTACAGCCCCTCCTGTGGTTGCGAGGAAGCGTCAGTCAGCTTGGGTTCAGATGGAGCCACGTCCGCCGTGTGCATAATTACGTCATGCCACTTAAGTGTTTTCCTGCGCTTCTCTGTTTCTCCAGTGGTCTCCCTCCCTGGACTACAAGTTCCTCAGGGACAGAGCAATGCACATTCTTATATCCTCAGCCCTGAGCACAATGTCTGACACATAGTAGATTCCTTATTCAGATTTAATGAATGACTAAGAACCAAGGTTTTCCAAAAAGGTCAGCATTTTATCTGCCCAGCCATGGGGCTGAAATAATCCAAGATCTCAGAGGAATTTCCCTCTATTGCTGTGCTGGACTAAAGCAAGAGATCTGGCTCCTATGCTGATGAGCCTAGTAATCTGTTTTCCTTGTTTCCAGTGATAATGGTCCCAAGATACCCATTGGGAGCTGTTTGTTTAGGTCCAGTGGAGTAAAAGATAGAGTTTGCGCATTTACTGTTTTTACCCTCTCATTTGTATGCTAATGTAGACATTGGGGTCATTATATATTTGAGAGAAAATTGAGATCATGTGTTCAATTCAGAAATAAAGAAATGTGTCACAGGTCTACATATTCCCTGCACGAGGCATGAGAGAAATTGCTGTAAAGAGAAGGACTATAAACACCCAGGTCTTATTTTTTAAGATCGTCCAGTCTAGTAGAGTAGAGTAAGGTCTTCCAGTCTAGTAGAGTAGAATAAAGTCTTCCAGTCTAGTAGAGTAGAATAAGGTCTTCCAGTCTAGTAGAGTAGAATAAGGCAAGTCAAGAAATAGCTATAATTTTGGAAAAATAAACGTGCAAGTGTTGAAAAAATAAAGTATTGGAGGACAGAGGGTTTCTACTGAACTCAAATCACAGATTACACAGAATTTCCCATTTCTTAGGTATCCCATTGAAAAGTTATTTTATGGAACCTTGCAAAGTAGAAAGACACTTCATTTTTATAGTATTCTTACCCTCTGCAAAAAAATCTTGGAAGCACAAAATAAAATGTACAGGTGGGGTCTAGGTTATACCAATGGTTATATACCAACAAAGAAGAAAGGCATAAGGAAAGGAAGGAAGATTATTGAAGAGGAGCCAGGACTCACTGTTTCCATTTATGGTGAAGTGTATGATTTCTGCCAAGGGATTACACACAGCAGACTGACTCATTTTTTAGCTTCTAAATCAAAGTTGGAGAGGTACATGGTTTGGAGCCATTTCAGCTGTGTTTGAAGTTGCTCAGAGACCCTTAGGTGAAGGGTGGTATGTACATCTAAATAAATATTCTTTTTATTTCATTATTGTTGTGAAGAGTTATGTTGTCAGGAATACCAGCTGTTGGAATCAGGCTGGGGCCACAAAGAGGATGCATAGTCACCTAAAGATTGTATTTCACAGCTGTAACCACCCCAAAGAACTTCTGGCAGAGGATCTTCAGCTGTAAATTTATAACCTTCACAGGCATCCAAGCTTTGTTGAAAAAAATCCCTCAAAAATATGTTCTTCTAAATGTCTGGCTTCTGATAGAATCTTATTTATGTATTTTTAGTATGCATGGGTGTGGGGAAGGGGCTGAAAATGAAGGAGAGAATATCAAAAGCACTTTGAAGGACCTGTAGATTTTTCTTTGTTTTTCTTTCCCCCTAACAAGCCAATTTTCGGGTTGCTTATGAAACTAGCCTTTTGGGTTGAAAGAGCTAGTGAAGTCATATTTATTGAGTGCCGTCATATTTATTGAGTGCCGGCATATTTATTGGACCAGGGCTGGTGCTTTGGGGACTACAAAATAGATGTCTAAGGTTGACCCTTGCGATTTTGGAATGTCTAGCTAGAGGAAAAAGACCAAGCTGTGAAAAACAATAGGAGACCTTCCTTAGAAGAGGAACTATCATTGAATGGTGGGATGTGATTTGGAGTATCTGGGCTAGAGAGGGCAGGGTAGGGGCTCAGATGAGGTCTCTGAGAGACTCCCTGCTGTTCTAGAAATGGAAATGACCCTCATGGGGAAAATCCCCCTTGTTCATTTTAACAACAGAACCACCGGAGGAAGGAAAGAGGCACGGAAATGCTGCCCTGGGGCCCAGGAGGTGATGGGAGCCTCCTCCCTGGTACCCAGGCACCCAAAGCACACTGTGGCTTTGGCTGCAGAAACTGAGGATGTGCCCAGGTGCCCAGGATGGAGGATCTGGCCATGGGGAAAAACAGACACCAAAGCTGAGAGCTCATTTCACTGGGATCCCTTGCTCTTCCTGGTGTGAAACCCAGACCATGGAGCTGGCAGCCATGGCCTTGTCCGCTGGTCACAGCCCCTTTCTCAGGCTTAGTGGAGCTGTCTGAGGGGTGGCCACTCATGAGTGGTGACCTGGGAGCTTTTGGGGGCCGGTTGGGCAGCATTATGTTCTCTGATTGGCATCTGGGAAGACCGCCCATGGCAAGGGCACTCCAAAGTGATCAGGTTAGCCTCTCTGCCCAAGCTGGATGCCCAAGCCGGCACATCTGGACCCTATCCAGGAAGATTTGTTTTGCTAGGTCACCAGCCTGTGAGGGTAACAGGGCCACATGAGCACATTATGCCTAACTTGCCCGTCTCACTCCATCTGGTCACACGGCTTACGGGGTGACTGCCAAATGCCCCACAGAGATCTTGGGAGTCCCCAGGAGGTGCCTGTCATGTGCTCATGAGCAAGGTCAGTCAGCAGTCACTCAGTTTCTACATCGCAGACTCCTGCCCTGATCCAACCAGGGCAGTCACGTCCACTTCTAACACTTGTCGTCCTCTGGACACCGCTCCATGTGCTGGAGCTCTCAAGGTGCCCAGCTGGGAGGGGTCTGCCCAGGGATCTCCCCACTTTTGGGGCACAGACTGTTCGAGGGAGTCCAAGGTAGGACTCTCCTTGGGCTGAGTGCCCCTGCGGAGTTCTCAGTGAATTAGCTCTTGTGGTTTTTGCTTGTATTAATACTTCCCTTTGACATGGGCCTCAGACAGAGGCCAACAGGGATTTGGAGTGAGAACAGTTCTGAGGGGCATCCTGTGTGCTGTGCATCTGGTGTGCTCTCCTTGCCTTCTGAGGACCAAGGCTCTGCCATTGGGTCCAGTTGGCTGTGTCTGGGTCCCTCCCTCTTGGTTCAGATGTCCTACCCAGGAGGCTCCTCAGCCCCTCAACCAACTATTTCACTAGACAGCCCCTCTGAGGAGGTCATAGCTGGGAACTCACTTTTTTTTTCCTGAGAGAGAGAGGACTAAGGCTACTTTTATTTTTGAAAATTATTAAAAAATTAATATTTCAAGTAAAGTAATATGTGTATGAAGCCTTAAAATGAAAAATTACAGTCACTTGCTCTATCCCATTCAATTCCAGATCCTAACCCCAGAGGTGACCGTTGTCAAATCCAGCTGTTTCTTCTGGTATTTATCATCATGTTTCTAAGTAATATGTTTATATCACCCAGTTTTTTTTTTCTTTTTTTATTGAAGTATAGTTGATTTACAATGTTGTGTCAATCTCTGCTGTACAGGAAAGTGACTCAGTTATACACATATAGACATTCTTTTTTTATATTCTTTTCCATTATAGTTTATCACCATATTTATCACCATCAGGATATTGACTATAGTTCCCTGTGCTATACATTAGGGCCTTGTTGTTTATCCATTCTAAATGTAATAGTTTGCATCTGCCAACCCCCCAAAAAAGCCAGCTCTTTCTGGCTTACTTCGCTTAGTATGATCATCTCTAGTTGCATCCATGTTGCTACAAATGGCATTCTTTCATTCTTTTTTATGGCTGAATAATATTCCATTGTATATATGTACCACATCTTCTTTATCTGTTCCTCTGTCGATGGACATTAGGTGGTTTCCATGTTTTGGCTATTTATATCACACAGTTTTGATTTCATAGTTTTGGACATCATCCCTTAATTTCTTGTCATAGTAAATGAGAGCTTACGGTTGTGTACACATCCCCAGTTCCTATTCCACCCGCCCGCCATGGCAGTATCACCAATTTTGCTTAAATCAATCATCAGGGCTTAGAGTATTATGACTTGCAGTATGGCGGGCGGGGATGATACAGGTTTCAAATCAGGTTGTGTATAGATTTGGAGCCATGTCTTGTTTTCATCCCTGACATGCCCTCTGCCTCCTATAACCTGGGCCCCATGTCACACATGTCTGTAGTTCTGGGTATCAGGTGATCTCACTTCTTTTTGGTATTCCCCTCTGTGGAAGCTAAGCTGTGCTTTCCTCCTCTCTGCTGAACCAAAACCACACGTCCATCCTTTGACCGTTTTTCAAACATGCGTTGAAATTTCTCATCTGTTGACATCTCTTCGACTGGTCATTTGTTCTTTTGGGCTAAAATCTTTTAAATGCCTTTACTGTTGTTTGCTGGAACTTAGGATACAGTCATAGGTAGTATCAATCTGCCATGTTTAGTCTGCTCTACTGCATTTTGGAGACCTCCTCTGACTCATGTTCTGCTAGAGTCCTGGTTTCTGCTCACTTCGAACCTAACTGTGTGACATTGAGTAAAACTCTCGAGCCCTCTGGGCTTCAGTTTCTCACCTGTATAGGCAGCTATAAAAACCTGTAAACAGCAAAACGAGTGCCCGTTTTGTCAAGTCCGTGTTGCTGTGTGACTGAAATGAGATTGGGTACGTGAGAATGCCCTGGAAAAAACAAAAGTGGGATGAAAATTAAAACCATTGGGAGTAAGACTAAGAAACAGAGAGAACCTCTTTTTACAAATGGCAAAGGGCCCCTTTTTCTCAGATATCCTGGCCTTCCCGGTGTTGATGTGCACCAGCATACGCATAGGGGGTTCGTCTAATAACATTCTACTTGTTTTGATCCAAATTCCTTCTCTCACTTTGGCAAAGCTCACCTTAGCATGGCTTTTGGTTTCATCCCCGCCATCAGACTTGAATACCTCGAGGAAGGTATAAGATGTCTCTACTGTTCCTTGGTCCCAGTTTGAGCCCTATCTTAAAATTTTTTCTATTTAATTGCAAATTTATGTCCCAGCACTGTAAATCCATGTCCTCCTACATTGTCTGTTGGGTTATATTATTTGTATAGATCAAGGAAAACAGTAGAGAGAAATAAAAATGAAATGTTAAACAGCCATAATTTTATAACATAAATTGCAACTTGCTAGAATCTATGGCATTAGAAGGCTGGACCTTCACAATGGATTACTGTGAGGTTGAAAGCATAATAGGAGGAAGTGCTTTGTCAACCATCAAGGTCTATAACAAATGTAAGAGATTGCTGTCATCATTGTCCATTTCTCTGGGCCTTAGTTTGCTTGTCTGTGAGATGAGTTCTTTAGAGTCCTGGTTCTACTATGGTGAGTTAAGCCCCCTACAGCTTAACCCTCCCGCTGATTGCAGCGAAAACCTCAGGATAAAATTTTAAAAATAGCTACCTGAAGACTCTGAAAAGCCTTATATGTAGTTGAACTAGGCAGTCAGCTACAGGGTGTGATTGAAAAGGGACACCAAATACTCTGTAGCCCTACTGACCTGATCTATAGGTTTTCTGTCCAGTTCCTGAAAACCTGTCTTAGAGGTTAACTTTTAGGTATAAGGAAGCAAAAATGCCAATATTCCTTGGAAAGGTAACACCTCTGGATGCTGCTATTAATATTTCATTATAAGTTAGTTCAGCAGAGGGGACTTGAATCCTGTGAACAAACCCAGATATGAGCTCTGCTTTGCTTTGTCTGTCCCATAGAGCAAAAGCACCACAAGAGGACGCTGTTTATGCTTCTAGGTGCGAAATGCAACAAGATTTAGAAGTCCTAGAAGTAATGTTGTCAATTACAAGTTGGTGATGCAGTTCCATCAAGTAGGCCTTTTCCTGCTGAAAATTAAAAAACCATCTTCTGTGGTTTTTCCAAAATAAAAATTTTATTCTAGCCTTGGAAAGTAGGGGGTTTCTCCATGAAGAGAGAGAATTTAAGGAATCCCAGAGCTTCCAAACTTTAGGTGAGAATTAAAGTATTCTTTATAACAATGCCTAGTAATATAACTTCATGTTTTTGTAAATCCAAATGGTTTCATGCCCTCTCCATATTGAAAAATAACAATATTAATCAATGTTTCTCATCTTTATCTCTTATGTCAGAAGATGTTGAGGCGGCTTTTATTTGTTGTACTCATTGAATAGAATTTTGTTTCCCTATTTGTGTTTTAAAAAGCAAATAAAAGCTGATCCAACATCCAAAAATCAAAGTCATCCACCACATCAACAAGCCAAAGAAGAAAAATCATATGATCATATTCACCAATAGGAAAAAGCGTTTGACAAAATCTGATACCCACCGTGATAAAAGAATCTCTCGGCAAATTGAGTAGAGGGGAACTTCCTCAACTTGATAAAGCACGGCTACAAGAAATCTCCAGCATGACACGGTGTGGTTCATGGGTTGGCCGCACTAGCTATTCCACCGGGAGAATAGCGTGTCGGTGCTGTGGTGGCAGGGATGGGGGTAGGGAAAGTACTGAGCATTGTTTTGGGGAGACGCTGAAAGTGGAGAGCAAAGCATTGAGACACTGATGATGAGCATTGGGTCAAAGTCATACCAGAGTCACAGTTTGCCAGGAGCCACCTGGCAAGGTTGTGGTATTGGTGTTGCCCTCTGGTCCATAGACATAGCCGTGCCTAGACCTGAAGAAATAATGCCAATAAACACGTGAAGTGGAAGGGCTAGTCATTCTTCTAGGTCTATTTAGCTGTCCCTTTTCAGGATTGATTTGGCCAAAGGATTCTGCCTGTGTTGTCAGTATTCATAAGCACCAACCTGAAAATAATAGAGATTACATACTCAATATTTGACACTGATACCACAGATATTGGCCTAACGGTGTTCAATTGTGATACGTCTGGTACAGTTAAGCCTCCCCCCTTCATGGTTTGTGTTACAGTAGCTGTTGAATGTTTTCCCTAGATTTTGCTGAACATACCTCTTGTCCACCCTTCTAAAATCTTATCCTCATTGGTCCAGAGGGATGTTTTCAACTCAGAAGCTCCATTTTTACATGAGACTAAAACTTCAAACCTTATTCTCCTTCTTTGGTGTGATTCATATACTGGCTTCAAAATACTGCTGTGTGATGACTTACACCAAAGTATGCTTCATAAAAATCAGTAATAATATGTTTTACAGCAAGTAGACTCTTTTAACATATCATGTTTGTAGGATAGCATCAAGGTAAACAGGGAGTGTTGACATTACCAGAATTTTAGGAGATCTGCCAAAATATAAGCATAGAAACCATAGGTGAGGCAAGTTTTCCTCGTCTGGAAATCAATTATGTTACAAGAGGAAAGAGTAGATGGCTTTTTCCTGTCACCTCCAAATTTAAGAAGACAGAGTCCCAACTCTACATACTCCTTGGGAATTCTCAGCATGACTGAATTTCAGGGCTTTGGTTTCATTTGTGCTCCATAAGTCACTACCAAGATTTTAATATCCTGAGTATGAGAATCAGCTATAATAAGTTGGAGCTGTGTTGTCTGGCTGCCCATGTCCCCAAGATGGCAAGCAAATTGACTTTCTTCTTTGCTCTTATTTTACTTAAGGCAACCTTTAAAAACATGTGTTAGTTTTACTTTAGCCATTGAAAAGACAAGAACGTAAACCAGAAACTGCACTTGCTACCAAAAGGCATATTTAAACTAAAAGGAATATGGAAACCACTGATTTAAATCTGATACTCTCTCACAAACACACCAGATGTTTTATATACCAAATTATCTCTGGGTGCTGAAATCTAGATCTTCTGACATCCAAATATTGCTATTGCAAGTGTTGAAATACTCCCAAGTTTAACATGTGTAAGGAAACCAAACCTTTCTCCAGATAAAACTATGCAATCTCAAACCCTCCGAAGAGCTATGCTTTATTTAAAGGATTGTAAATGTGCGGTAAGGCATGAAAAACGCCATATGACATAAGATGTTTAGGTTATAGTTAACATGTTTATTTTCAGAGGTTCAGCAACATTAATCCATGACAGGTGTGCGGCCAATGATTTAAAACAATTTTATTTCAAGCCATTCATATCACTGCTTAAGAGATGACTTCATTCTTCCCAGTTACCATATGTCTTAACCATGCAAATGAGAAGGAAAAGAACATCTGGTCAACCATTGTTGTCTTGCCTGTCATATAGGACATGTGGCATTGCATGTGCTTCTCATCGAGTTCCTTCGGGACGTCAGCATGGCCAATGGTTTCATATTTTACACAGCTGGTGCATTTAGGACATACCGTCAATCTTAGCTCAGTAGCATCCTTACACCTTTGAGTTTTTATTGGGCTTTTGGTGATGAATTCCATTTTTAGATGCTGCAAACCTCTCTCCTGGAGCTTCAAGTGAGAGTAGCATATTTGTGTAACGAGATCTCTATATAATTTGACAGTTTATGGGTAGAAATGTGGCCTAGGAAGAGATAATTCTCTGGAAATTATGAATTAGGATTGCAATATCTTAGTGTTAATACTAACTTTATTTTAGCATCCTTGGGAAAAATTCACTGAGCTCTGTATATCTTTATTTAATCCCTTGTAAAATGTAAAATAGCCACCAAATCATCCTGACATTGTGCTAATCATTGGATGAGGCTATAATACCCATGCATGTCATTATGTACAAAGCAAATCCCCTCTTCTTTTAGGGTGCATGTTTGAATGATTATCTTAAAAAGCATGATTTGAGAATTACAGCACAAATTTGGCAACATATTTAATCACTGTGCTACCTCCCATTTGGCCAATTTGGTTATATTCTTGCTTGCCCAGGGCTTTGACAGCAAATCTAGGCATCTGAAGTTAGAGTTTCTTGGGATCAGTGACTCATTCTTTGCCACTGCTAAATCCATCCTGTGAAGGAGTATTTATTCAGGTGAGGAAGGCTTAGTCCTAATCTAAGAAAAGCACACAGGTCATCAGGATACAATTAATATCTCTAAACTTACATGTTTTTTACTTTTATGAACTGAAGACAGTTTTATTGCTTATTTTTTCCAAGTCCGTGTCTTTCTTGAATAATGCCAGATTAGAATCATTTCTACAATTTGAGGAATAACTAAACTGGGAGCTTTATTTTCAGGTACAGATACAAATATGGATATATATATGTATATATATGTCTCAAAAAATTAATTTAAAAGTAAGCAACAATCCAGATATTCAGAACATTTTAAAATCATGGCCAATATAAGTATAGCATGCATTTTCTTTGTTATCTCTCTCCCATTAATATTCACACGATTGAACAAAAAAGGGGTTTTCTTTTCTTTTTTTTTTTCTTCTGCGTAATCAATTCTTTAAGAAGCTGTGAGAGCTGGACTGTATTTTCTTTAGCTTCTGAATGCCAGCCAGCACACTGGGGGCAGTTAAATAATAAATAATAACAAATACTGGGTTTATTGACTCCTGAATCCTTGAATCAATCAATTAATCATGATATTATGGCAAGATCAAAGGGATAAAATTCCAAAACTGACTGCAAGATGCAAATGGATAAATCTCCCAGCGGGAATAATTGCAAACCATTTTGATCAAATGTAAAATGATGATCAATTATGCTCTTTAGGGCTCAGTAACTTAGGTTTATTTAAATGCTGTAAAGTACATCCCTCCAGGATCTAATGATCTCCTAAACATCACTCGTTAGGGTAAAGCATTGTCGTCTAATCACCCTAAAGACTGAAGCCACAGATACACAGTGGTGAGCACCATATATATTTTAAAGGATGATTTCCCTGAAAAATGTCCCCTTGCAATACACGATTTGGATTTTTCAGTAAGTCTTACAACTTGGTCAGTTTCTGTTGTTTGCATCAAAATTAACTTTCCTTTTCCTAGCCTCTAATCATTGGCTAAGTAGTAAAGTAAGAGATTTTATGTGAGCATTTTGATCAGTCTACAAGAAACAATGTAGTTGGTACTAAGAGAAAGAGTGAGTCACCAGACAGAGAAAGAAGCCCCAGGTCAGAACTTGCAATATACGGTAATAACACTCAGCCACAATAATGCGCCCAAAGGTCTCTCCTACGACCACCAGACTCCAGAATCATAACTGCTGGAGGTTTATGCTGGCTGTTATGGATTTGCTTTCTGGGTTCACTCGCTCACCCCTTGAGGAGTGTGTCAGATGTGTAGTCCTTACCCAGGGGAGATTTCTCTGAGTCCAGAGAACACCCCTGTGTTTTGCCAGGGGTTGTGGTCTTTCCAATAGCCTGCTCAGAACACAAGCAGCAACCCTAGAAAGAGAGTTTCTTTAGTATAACTGAGATGCTGCCTTTAGGAAATCTATTGTCCCTATGATTCTGGGGTTGCCTTGTTGGATAAGGACCTCTGGGAAGTCTTATTTTCAAGGCCTCAGGAAGTTAGAATTCAGGTTAAGATCTGGATGTTGTGTTCTGGGGATTTTCCCTTTTAAGGGCTGGATTGAATTAATTCATTTATCAACAGACATTGCTGAACGTCTACTGTGTGCGGGATAGTATAGATTCAAATAGGAATAGGATTTGATCAGTGTACTTTGGGATTTATTGAACCATCTCTCAGAGTCGAGTGGTACTTTCACATCCATTATCTCCTTTAATCAACTGAGCCATTCTCTGAAGGATGTATCATAGTTTAAGATAAGGTCAGTGAGGCTCAGTGAGTTGACGTAGTTTGTCTAAGGTTGATTAGTTAGTGTCAAAATAAGGACTTCACAGAGTTCTGCTTCTTGGTCCGGTGTTCTTTCTTCTACATTATAGCACAGATTTCCCCTCTGAGTCTTGGTTTCTTCTTCCATAAATTAAGGCAGAAAGACTTTTTTGTCAAATTATCTTCTTTCTAAATATTCTGTGTTTTATGCATAACCAGTATTTGGATGTAAGGAATTAGGACTTTAATCTCAGTGCCTTGTCACCTCAGTCAAACACCTTGGGGCTTCAGTAAACCAGCTGGCACAATGCCTTCCCAATCCTGGGCTTCCTCAAGTCCGGTGGTGTGTTTACCCTGAGAGCTTCTTGGTGTTGGTCTCCCATGACCTACCAGAAGAGTTCTTAGTAAGGGGTCTGGTTCCGAAGGCCTTTCCTCCCCTCCTTTTATAGTCTGTCCCTTCCCCAGGTCACAAGGATTGGGTGGTTAGTTGATAGTGTTTGCTAGAGATCTCCTAGCCCTTCTCTTCCTGAGACATCAGAACCACAGCTCTCTTCCCTGTGGGTTTCTCGTATGCCATCCCAAGATGCTGGGAGAACAGCCTTTCCTGGGATGAGCACCATCTACCCTCTTGTTATAGGTTGAATTGTGTTCCTTCAAAATCTTATATGTTGAAGCCCTACTCCCCAGTACTTTAGAATGTGACCCTATTTGGAAATAAGGTCAGTGCAATTGTAATTAGTTAGGTTAGGAAGAGGTCATAGGATGGGTCCCTAACCCAATATGATGGTTCCCTTATGAAAGGGGGAAATTTGGACATATACACAGGGAGAGTGCCATGTAAAGATGAAGGCAGAAATCAGGGTAAGGCAGCAGAAGCCCATGAACACCAAAGATGGCCAGCAAACTCGAGAAGCTAGCAGAGAGGCATGGACCAGATTCTCCCTTACAGCCTCAGAATGAACTGATTTCAGATGCCTAGCCTTTAGAACTACGAAGCGATAAATTTCTGCTGATACTTTGTTAATGGCCGCCTTAGCAAAGTAATATACCCCTTATGTAATAGAACTAGCTTGGAGAGAAAGCACTTCTCTTGGCTCAGAATGATATATCCCTTAATTCTTACCATTAATGGAAAAATGTCCACTCATACCTTTCTACCTAGGCAATCAGTTGTCCTCAAGTGACCAAGTAGTTGCCCAAAGCCTTATGCAAATGACCCAGAGCACTGGCCCTCACTTCCTCTTGTATGTCTTCCTAAGACCTGCACATAGTGTCCCCTAAGGCCTTTCTGTTATGCTTGGACTCCACAGGCCTTTGGCTCCTTGAAGATTTAATGATGATTGTGCTTCATTTAGTGATGATTTAATTCTCAGTGTGCTTCTCATAGGAGAAAGAAGAAGGGTATGCTTTGATTTGTAAAATCTGTTACTGTTTGAGATGCTACTTTCCTCCCAACTACAGAACACCAATGAGTGTCCTTCATTTCCCTCCCAAATGAGCCCAGAGCACCCTGCCTCCAGCTTGATTAAACTTTTCATTCATCCATCCTTTCATACATCAAACATTTACCAAAGATCAACTACATGTTGTCAATATGAAGAAGTGAGCAAAGACCTGCCTCTGCAGAGCTCCCAGTCTAGTAGGAGAGACACTCAGAGTCTCACGGGAGAGTCAGACACAGAAGAACTTGTTCTGTAATGACCCTGTGGTGGAGTGTTTTACCATATGAGGCCAGAGGCAAAAGTGGCTAAATATCCTTGGAAGAAAAGTTTTGGAAGTCTTCACAGAGGAAGTGACTTTTGTAGAATGAGGAAAGAATTGATGGCAATTGGAGGAAAGACAGGAGGGTGCAGAGGATGGGGAAGGGATCCGAGGTCGAGGCGACATGGGGAAGGCTCCCTGCCTTGAAAATTCTGGCTCTATGTGGCTAGAGTGTATATAGGACACATAGGTATATGTTTGGTAGGAGAATGGGGCTCAAAGTGAACGTGGGGATCAGTAGTGGTTTTCCACACCTTGAGTGGAGTTTGAAATAACAGGAAGCTCCTGAAGGTATTTATGAGTTGGAGCAGTATCATCAGATTTGTTTTTTTAAATGATCATTCTGGAGGCAGAGAGACACATGATTTAGAAAAGGTAGAGATTGGTGGCTGGAGACCAGTAAGGAGGCTGCACTTCTTGAATTAAAAAATTAGAACATGGTTCAACAAGTACTAATGTGGTTGTGGACACAACGGGACAAAGTAGTTAAAATCGGCATTATTTAGAAATATTTACAGAAGCTGTACCTAGGGGCAATGCAGGAAAGAGAGAATGAAGGTGTAAAGCAGGGCAGTGCAAGTTGGAATGGAGAGAGAGGGAGGCATTTATGAGTTAAAAAGGACAGAATAGATGATATTTAATTTGGGAGTAAAGAAGAAACAGGAGTCAAAGGTGGCCTCCAGATAATTTATTTGTCCATAAAGATAATGGCAGATGGAGATACTAAGATAAGAAAGAAAGGAATGAATTTCCTGAGAATGCTAATGGGTTCCATTTTGGAAATAGTGAGTTTGAGGTACTTACAGAGGATATCTAGGGAGAGAGAACTCTAGGTGGTTGGAAATATTGGACAAGACCTCAGAGGGGGTGTTTAGAAATAATTATAACAATAACAATAAAATAATATCTATACTTTATTGAACTCTTATGATAATGCCAGGCACTGCTGCTTAGTCCCTTGTGTTCATTATTTCATTTAGTTCCTTCGACAATCCAGTGAAGGATTATCTTCTTTCTATAGGTGCAAAAACTCACAGTGGTCAAATAGCTAGTAGGTAACAGAATTGGGATTCCAACCCAAGTCTGCCTGTGTTCTCAACCCCTCCCTCTATAGCCACTACTGCATGCATGTCTGTGCTACTGTCCAGATAAGGCCATGCAGTGCCCGTCCATGGAAGGGAATCCATAAATATCTGCTAAATAACTGAACGAGGCTCTGGGTGCCACCTAGGTGAGTTCCAGGAAGAAAAGGATTGCAGTTGATTGAAAGACACTGACAAACAACAGACACCTCTAGTGAGAACACAGAGTCAGCTGCTACTACATGGAGTGGGAGACACAACAGCCTTCTCCCTGTCAGAGGGACAAGTCTCCCTGGCCCTTACGTCTCACAAAATACCCCACTGAAGATGGTTCCACCTAATGGGCTGAGGATCCCTTTGGACGTGGAGTCCTCCAAGACTCCCTCTGTGATTCTCATGAAGTGATGTGTACTGTCTTGCCCTCCTAATCCCCAGCCATCCAGAAGATCCTCTACAAGCCTGTGGTCCCAGGGAAAGCAACAATTAACAACCCCAGCACTTTTCTGGAGAATTAAAAAACTGAAATTAGGTTTTCCAGGTCAGTTTTCCTGGTGTGTAATCCCCTAAAAGGCCCAAACTTTAGCCCTGCCTGAAGTCTATTCCTACTTCCTTAACCCACCTATGTTGCACCAATAGAGGTAAACACACAATACCACATTCCTTTAAAAGGGCCAATTTATTAAGGATGCAGTGGACCAAAAAAAAAAAAACAAAAACGTGGCACCAATTTTTGCCTCTCTTCCAATCTCTCACCTTTGATATGAAGGTGTAATTGCCAACTCTCTGCATATCTTTGATCAGCTGGATGTAGCTGCTAATATACATGATAGTAAATTCTCCCACTGACTGTTCAAGGGGATAGAAAAAGAGGCAAGTTAATCTCCAACTGTCATCATCTGAATAGGCAGATTTAGATGCACATTGTGGCAACTCTCACTTGGGATTCAAACCTTCTTTTATTAAAAATTTAATTAAATTAATTTTTTTTATACAACAGGTTCTTATTAGTCATCCATTTTATCCACATCAGTGTATACATGTCAATCCCAATCTCCCAATTCATCCCACCACCACCACCACCTCCCCCCACTTTCCCCCCTTGGTGTCCATACATTTGTTCTCTACATCTGTGTCTCTATTTCTGCCCTGCAAACCGGTTCATCTGTACCATTTTTCTAGATTCCACATATATGCATTAATATACAATATTTGTTTTTCTTTTTCTGACTTACTTCACTCTGTATGACAGTCTCTAGGTCCATCCACGTCTCAACAAATGACCCAATTTCATTCTTTTTTATGGCTGAGTAATATTCCATTGTATACATGTACCACATCTTTATCCATTCGTCTGTTGATGGGCATTTAGGTTGCTTCCATGACCTGGCTATGTAAACAGTGCTGCAGTGAACATTGGGGTGCATGTGTCTTTTTGAATTATGGTTTTCTCAGGGTTTATGCCCAGTAGTGGGATTGCTGGATCATATGGTAATTCTATTTTTAGTTTTTTTAAGGAACCTCCATACTGTTCTCCATAGTAGCTGCACCAATTTACATTCCCACCAACAGTGCAAGAGGGTTCCCTTTTCTCCACAGCCTCTCCAGCATTTGTTCTTTGTAGATTTTCTGATGATGCCCATTCTAACCAGTGTGAGGTGATACCTCATTGTAGTTTTGATTTGCATTTCTCTAATAATTACTGATGTTGAGCAGCTTTTCATGTGCCTCTTGCCCATCTGTATGTCTTCTTTGGAGAAATGTCTATTTAGGTCTTCTGCCCATTTTTTGATTGGGTTGTTTGATTTTTTAATATTGAGCTGCATGAGCTGTTTACATATTTTGGAGATTAATCTTTTGTCCATTGATTCATTTGCAAATATTTTCTCCCATTCTGAGGGTTGTCTTTTCATCTTGTTTAGAGTTTCCTTTGCTGTGCAAAAGCTTTTAAGTTTCATTAGGTCCCATTTGTTTATTTTTGTTTTTATTTCCATTACTCTGGGAGGTGAGTCAAAAAGATCTTGCTGTGATTTATGTCATAGAGTGTTCTGCCTATGTTTTCCTCTAAGAGATTTATAGTGTCTGACCGTACATTTAGGTCTTTAATCCATTTTGAGTTTATTTTTGTGTATGGTGTTAGGGAGTGTTCTAATTTCATTCTTTTACATGTAGCTGTCCAGTTTTCCCAGCACCACTTATTGAAGAGACTGTCTTTTCTCTATTGTATATCCTTGCCTCCTTTGTCATAGATTAGTTGACCATAGGTGCGTGGGTTTATCTCTGGGCTTTCTATCTTGTTCCATTGATCTATATTTCTGTTTTTGTGCCAGTACCATATTGTCTTGATTACTGTAGCTTTGTATTATAGTGTGAAGTCAGGGAGTCTGATTCCTCCAGCTCTGTGTTTTCCCCTCAAGACTGCTTTGTCTATTCGGGGTCTTTTGTGTCTCCATATAAATTTTAAGATTTTTTTGTTCTAGTTCTGTGAAAAATGCCACTGGTAATTTGAGAGGGATTGCACTGAATCTGTAGATTGCTTTGGGTAGTATAGTCATTTTCACAATATTGATTCTTCCAGTCCAAGAACATGGCATATCTCTCCATCTGTTTGTGTTATCTTTGATTTCTTTCATCAGTGTCTTATAGTTTTCTGAGTACAGGTTTTTACCTCCTTAGTTAGGATTATCCCTAGGTATTTTATTGTTCCTGTTGCAATGGTAAATGGGATTGTTTCCTTAATTTCTCTTTCTGATCTTTTGCTGTTAGTGTATAGGAATGCAAGAGATTTCTGTGCATTAATTTTGTATCCTGTAACTTACCAAATTCATTGATTAGCTCTAGTAGTTTTCGTTTTTTTTTTAACATTTTTATTGGAGTATAATTGCTTTACAATGGTGTGTTAGTTTCTGCTTTATAACAAAATGAATCAGTTATACATATACATATATCCCCATATCTCTTCCCTCTTGCATCTCCCTCCCACCCTCCCTATCCCACCCTTCTAGCTGGTCACAGAGCACTGAGCTGATCTCCCTCTGCTAGGTGACTGCTTCCCACTAGCTATCTATTTTACATTTGTTAGTGTATATATGTCCATATATACACTACCACTCTCTCACTTTGTCCCAGCCTACCCTTCCCCCTCCCTGTGTCCTCAGGTCCATTCTCTAGTAAGTCTGCGTCTTTATTCCCGTCTTGCCCCTAGGTTCTTCATGACCTTCGGTTTTTTTTTTTTTTTTTTTAGATTCCATATATATGTGTTAGCATACGGTATGTGTTTTTCTCTTTCTGAATTAGTTCACTCTGTATGACACACTCTAGGTCCATCCACCTCACTACAAATAACTCAATTTCATTTCTTTTTATGGCTGAGTAATATTCCATTGTATATGTGTGCCACATCTTCTTTATCCATTCATCTGTCGATGGACACTTGGGTTGCTTCCATGTCCTGGCTATTGTAAATAAAGCTGCAATGAACATTGTGGTACATGACTCTTTTTGAATTATGGTTTTCTTAGGGTAGATGCCCAGTATTGGGATTGCTGTGTCATATGGTAGTTCTATTTTTAGTTTTTTAAGGAACCTCCATACTGTTCTCCATAGTGGCTGTATCAATTTACATTCCCACCAACCGTGTATGAGGGTTCCCTTTTCTCCACACCCTCTCCAGCGTTTATTGTTTGTAGATTTTTTGACGATGGCCATTCTGACTGGTGTGAGATGATATCGCATTGTAGTTTTGATTTGCATTTCTCTAATGATTAATGATGTTGAGCATCCTTTCATGTGTTTGTTGGCAATCTGTATATCTTCTTTGGAGAAATGTCTATTTAGGTCTTCTGCCCATTTTTGGATTGGGTTGTTTGTTTTTTGGATATTGAGCTGCATGAGCTGCTTGTAAATTTTGGAGATTAATCCTTTGTCAGTTGCTTCATTTGCAAATATTTTCTCCCATTCTCAGGGTTGTCTTTTCGTCTTGATTATGCTTTCCTTTGCTGTGCAAAAGCTTTTAAGTTTCATTAGGTCCCATTTGTTTATTTTTGTTTTTATTTCCATTTCTCTAGGAGGTGGGTCAAAAAGGATCTTGCTGTGATTGATGTCATAGAGTGTTCTGCCTATGTTTTCCTCTAAGAGTTTGGTAGTGTCTGGCCTTACATTTAGGTCTTTAATCCATTTTGAGTTTATTTTTGTGTATGGTGTTAGGGAGCGTTCTACTTTCATTCTTTTACATGTAGCTGTCCAGTTTTCCCAGCACCACTTATTGAAGAGGCTGTCTTTTCTCCAAAATATAATCTTGCCTCCTTTGTCAAAGATAAGGTGACCATATGTGCGTGGGTTTTTCTCTGGGCTTCCTATCCTGTTCCATTGATCTATATTTCTGTTTTTGTGCCAGTACCATACTGTCTTGATTACTGAAGTCTGGGAGCCTGATTCCTCCAGCTCCGTTTTTCTTTCTCAAGATTGCTTTGCCTATTCGGGGTCTTTTGTGTTTCCATACAAATTGTGAATTTTTTTGTTCAGGTTCTGTGAAAAATGCCAGTGGTAGTTTGATAGGGATTGCATTGAATCTGTAGATTGCTTTGCGTAGTATGGTCATTTTCACAATGTTGATTCTTCCAATCCAAGAACATGGTATATCTCTCCATCTGTCTGTATCATCATTAATTTCTTTCATCAGTGTCTTTTAGTTTTCTGCATACAGGTCTTTTGTCTCCCTAGGTAGGTTTATTCCTAGGTATTTTATTGTTTTTGTTGCAGTGGTAAATGGGAGTGTTTTCTTAATTTCACTTTCAGACTTTTCATCATTGGTGTATAGGAATGCAAGAGATTTCTGTGCATTAATTTTGTATCCTGCTACTTTACCAAATTCATTGATTAGCTGTAGTAGTTTTCTGGTAGCATCTTTAGGATTCTCTATGTATAGTATCATGTCATCTGCAAACAGTGACAGCTTTACTTCTTCTTTTCCGATTTGGATTCCTTTTATTTCTTTTTCTTCTCTGATTGCTGTGGCTAAAACTTCCAAAAGTTTTGAATATGTTGAATAATAGTGGTGAGAGTGGGCAACCTTGTCTTGTTCCTGATCTTAGTGGAAATGGTTTCAGTTTTTCACCATTGAGGATGATGTTGGCTGTGGTTTTGTCATATATGGCCTTATTATGTTGAGGTAAGTTCCTTCTATGCCTACTTTCTGGAGGGTTTTTATCATAAATGGGTATTGAATTTTTTCAAAAGCTTTCTCTGCATCTGTTGAGATGATCATATAGTTTTTCTCCTTCAATTTGTTAATATGGTGTATCACATTGATTGATTTGCGTATATTGAAGAATCCTTGCATTCCTGGGATAAACCCCACTTGATCATGGTGTATGATCCTTTTAATGTGCTGTTGGATTCTGTTTGCTAGTATTTTGTTGAGGATTTTTGCATCTATATCCATCAGTGATATTGGTCTGTAATTTTCTTTTTTTGTGACATCTTTGGCTGGTTTTGGTATCAGGGTGATGGTGGCCTCATAGAATGAGTTTGGGAGTCTTCCTTCCTCCACTATATTTTGGAAGAGTTTGAGAAGGATAGGTGTTAGTTCTTCTCTAAATGTTTGATAGAATTCTCCTGTGAAGCCATCTGGTCCTGGGCTTTTGTTTGTTGGAAGATTTTTAATCACAGTTTCAATTTCAGTGCTTGTGATTGGTCTGTTCATATTTTCTATTTCTTCCTGGTTCACTCTCGGAAGGTTGTGCATTTCTAAGAATTTGTCCATTTCTTCCAGGTTGTCCATTTTATTGGCATATAGTTGCTTGTAGTAATCTCTCTCATGATCCTTTGTATTTCTGCAGTGTCAGTTGTTACTTCCCCTTTTTCGTTTCTAATTGTATTGATTTGAGTCTTCTCCCTTTTTTTCTTGGAGTCTGGCTAATGGTTTATCAATTTTGTTTATCTTCGCAAAGAACCAACTTTTAGTTTTATTGATCTTTGGTATTGTTTTCTTTGTTTCTATTTCATTTATTTCTGCTCTGATCTTTATGATTTCTTTCCTTCTACTAACTTTGGGTTTTGTTTGTTTTTCTTTCTCTAGTTCCTTTAGGTGTAAGGTTAGTTTGTTTATTTGAGATTTATCTTGTTTCTTGAGGTAGGATTGTATTGCTATAAATTTCCCTCTTAGAACTCCTTTTGCTGCATCCCACAGGCTTTGGATTGTCATGTTTTCATCGTCATTTGTCTCTAGGTATTTTTTGATTTCCTCTGATTTCTTCAGTCATCTCTATGTTATTTAGTAACATATTGTTTAGCCTCCATGTGTTTGTGTTTTTTACATTTTTTTCCCTGTAATTGATTTCTAATCTCATAGCGTTGTGGTCAGGAAAGATGCTTGATATGATTTCAATTTTCTTAAATTTACTGAGACTTGATATGTGACCCAAGATGTGATCTATCCTAGAGAATGTTCCATGTGCACCTGAGAAGAAAGAGTAATCTGTCATTTTCGGATGGAACGTCCTATAAATATTAATTAAATGTATCTGGTCTGTTGTGTCATTTAAAGCTTGTGTTTCCTTACTAATTTTCTGTCTGGATGAGCTATCTGTTGGTGTAAGTGAGGTGTTAAAGTCCCCCACTATTATTGTGTTACTGTCGATTTCCTCTTTTATAGCTGTTAGCATTTGCCTTATGTATTGTGGTGCTCCTATGTTGGGTGCATATGTATTTATAATTCTTGTCTTCTTCTTGAGTTGATCCCTTGAGCATTATGTAGTGTCCTTCCTTGTCTCTTGTAACGTTCTTTATTTTAAAGTCTATTTTATCTGATATGAGTATTGCTACTCCAGCTTTCTTTTGATTTCCATTTGCGTGGAATATCTTTTTCCATTCCCTCACTTTCAGTCTGTATGTATCCCTAGGTCTGAAGTGGGTCTCTTGCAGAAAGCATATAGATGGGTCTTGTTTTTGTATCCATTCAGCGAGCCTGTGTCTTTTGGTTGGAGCATTTTATCCATTCACATTTAATCCATTCACATTTAATCCATTCACATTCCATTATCGATATGTATGTTCCTATTACCATTGTCTTAATTGTTTTGGGTACGTTTTTGTAGGTCCTTTTCTTCTCTTGTGTTTCCCACTTAGAGAAGTTCCTTTAGCATTTGTTGTAGAGCTGGTTTGGTGGTGCTGAATTCTCTTAGCTTTTGCTTGTCTGTAAAGCTTTTGATTTCTCCGTTGAATCTGAATGAGATCCTTGCTGGATAGAGTAATCTTGGTTGTAGGTTCTTCCCTTTCGTCACTTTAAATATATCGTGCCACTCCCTTCTGGCTTGTAGAGTTTCTCCTGAGAAATCAGCTGTTAACCTTATGGGAGTTCCCTTGTATGTTATTTGTCATTTTTCCCTTGTTGTTTTTAATAACTTTTCTTTGTCTTTAATATTTGTCAATTTGATTACTGCTTGTCTTGGTGTGTTTCTCCTTGGGTTTATCCTGCCTGGGACTCTCTGTGCTTCCTGGACCTGGGTGGCTATTTCCTTTCCCATGTTAGGGAAGTTTTTGACTATAATGTCTTCAAATATTTTCTCAGGTCCTTTCTCTCTCTCTTCTCCTTCTTTGACCTCTATACTGTGAATGCTGGTGCATTTAATGTTGTCCCAGTGGTCTCTTAGGCTGTCTTCATTTCTTTTCATTCTTTTTGTTTTATTCTGTTCCACAGCAGTGAGTTCCACCATTCTGTCTTCGAGGTCACTTATCCGTTCTTCTGCCTCAGTTATTCTGCTATTGATTCCTTCTAGTGTATTTTTCATTTCAGTTATTGTATTGTTCATCTCTGTTCTTTAATTCTTCTAGGTGTTTGTTAAACATTTCTTGCATCTTCTCGATCTTTGCCTCCATTCTTTTTCCGAGGTCCTGGATCACCTTCCCTATCATTATTCTGAATTCTTTTTCTGGAAGGTTGCCTATCTCCACTTCATTTAGTCGTTTTTCTGGGGTTTTATCTTGTTCCTTCATTTGGTACATAGTCCTCTGCCTTTTCATTTTGTCTATCTTTCTGTGAATATGATTTTCGTTCCACAGGCTGCAGGATTGTCGTTCTTCTTGTTTCTGCTGTCTGCCCTCTGGTGGATCCAAACCTTCTAGTAATCTTTTTCCTGACTCCTATATTCAGAAATGGGGCCTGGAAGTTGACTGATCAGAAAAGAGGGCTTTCTTCTTACAACTTTATTTACTCATAAGGTCTACTTGTTAGAAGTGCACATGCACCTTCTTGTGATTCAATTGCTTTCTAGGGTGGAGGGGCTGAGCTACTCAAGTGAGGCCTCAGGCCTCAGCATCAGTATCACCTGGGAAGTTGTTAAAAATGCAGAATCTCAGGCTCTGACTCAGACTTGTTGAATTAGAATCTGCCTTAGAATGATCTCAGGGGATTAGTATGCACATTAACATTTGACAAGCACTCGTTTAGAGAATCCAAGTTCAGAGATAGGAGAAATTAATACACTCTAGCAATCAGGAGTGGCCAACACGAGCTCATTAACTTTGTTTCATCACTAGATCTTTTATCCATAAAAACATCAATGTACATTCTCCTTTCCTCACCTTTCAAGCAAGATAATCACAATCAGAACTTTATGAAACCCTCTACACAAGCAAGTAACTAGAAATGAGGTTTGCATTTTGAGGCTGTGAACAACGATATCCAGATTTGTTGTTTCCTATTCAAATACACATGTCTAAAATTCTATCAGAGTAACCCAGTGTTTCTTAAAAGCCAAGGGCAGATTGTCTCTGAAAAGAAAAAATCATGTTTTATTGTTAAGCAACTAAAATCAGTGTGATGACTGAAAACAATTAAGAATGATTTTTTGGCTCCAGATACACTTCTACGATTTGAGATGTGGGTCATCAACAGGGAAGCCAAGGTCAACCAATCAAAATATGAGTGAAAAAGCAAGGAAAATAAGTGGGTATCAGGCTGAGTGCTGCTACAAAATGAAGGAGGCAGGAGGATGAATTCTGTTAGATGATAACCATCAAACACTGTGTGAATTGACAAGAAAAGTGGGTTTCATGTGGACCCCAGTGAAAAAAACAAAGGCTGAGATTCTGCTATGATATCTCTACATAGAAGACAAAGAATCAAGGACACTAAGATTGAAAGGAATCTGGAAGCAGAAATTAAAATCATAAAGTAACTCTTTTCACAACATTAATCAAAATTTACGTTCCAAGAAGACTATAAGAATTTGAACTTTTAATCTGACACTGAGACTTGTAGCGACCCTCAGTCTTCTGAACAAGTTTCTGTGGTTCTGCCAGGAGAAAACCCTCACTTTTTAAAGTCATTTGTCTCATACAGAATACTGTTGAGCCTAAGGACATTCATACCAATGTCAATGTTGTCAAGAAAACATCTTAAAAGCTGGGAATACCTTTCTAATTTTTGTGTTTTGATGAATCTGTTGTTAAGAATGTGCCTTGAGAAATATAAAATCTTTCAATTCTGGATCAAGAATGATTGTTTTTTTGATTTTTTTTTCTTAACATAGATTGGAGTATAATTGCTTTACAATGTTGTGTAAGTTTCTGCTGTATAAAAAAGTGAGTCAGCTATACGTATACATATATCCCCATATCTCCTCCCTCTTGTGTCTCCCTCCCACCCTCCCTATCCCACCCCTATAGGTGGACACAAAGCCCCGAGCTGTGGATCAAGAATGATTTTTACAATGAACTCACTTTGGGGGAAGAAGGGCTGATATGAGGTCTTGTGAAAATTTAGATTTGTAAGTTAAAGTTAGCTTGGAGATAAAAGTTGAAGTTCTGAAACTTTTGTGGCCTATAGCTTTGATGTGCAATTCTCACTTTCTTATCTGGGCCTTTCATTTTAACAGCCTAATCTTTTATAAGAAATGTATTCATGGAAGCAGTAGAAACTACAGCACTGATAGGTCACTTTGATTGAGTAGGTGTTTTTATTTTAATTCAATAAGTAAATTAAGGTGGGTTTCTTGCTGTGAGCAATGTTTACTCACTATAATAATGGGTGTAATATGTTGTGTGAGATCTTGTGCTTCTTTTAAAAAAAGGATGTTCCTTTTGTAAAGCCCCGTTAAACATATATTTCCTTTTCTTGACCTTTGTACTCATTTCATGACTGAAATAGAATTCTATAAATGAATAATTATAATGTATTTCAAACAACTTTGAACTATAATTACTAATATTATTTCTTAGTTCCCCAGATGATTAATTTTGCCTTGAATCATAGTGACCTAAGATTTTAAAAAATTAAACTAGTGTTTTATAGGCTTTGTAATCAGAAAAGCATCAGCACACGTGTACAGATTATATATATAGCCATAAAAGTACACAGTATGTGGCTTATTTCAGAATTTCCCTGAATAAATAGTTATTTGAACTTGTAAGTTTATGGTATTTATGACCCTCAGTCTTTTAGGAACAAGTATTTATATGGTCATTGTAATCATTCACTTACTTTTGGTGGAAATAACAGGAAACTCTGGGATAATTTTGTGATCTAAGGTATTGGTTCTCAAATTTCAATGTGTATATTAATCATTGTCTGATCTGGAGAGGGAAACAACACATTAATTCAAACAGAGAAAGTTTAATATAAAGAATTATTAACTAGTAATGGGACATAACTACTAAGGGATAAAAAGAACTCTAAAGAAGACAAGAATGACAAATATAGGGGCAGTCAGTAGCTCTAGGGTTGAGGCAGAGTACACAGGGATTGAACACATTCCCCCATCACTAAGGCTGAGGGTCAGACTTCTTTGAAGAGAGTGTAACTGCAGTCCATTGGATGGTGGAGAAGTTCACTGAGGTATCACAGGCCAAGTGAGTGGAGTGACAGTTCCACTCAAGAATATCTGCAAAAACTTCAAAGTGGCTTGAGAACTTGCATTCATATAAATATTAGAACATTTAACCTGCTTCACTAACTTCTAGGGGTTTGGGGAGCTTTTATCGATATTGGAATAATAGGAAAAATGTCTTACATTTGTGTAAAACTTTATGCAGATTGTTTCATGTATGTTTTCTCATTCAAAACCCACAGGTCTATATACTTTGATAAGGCCAAATTTCTTAGAATGACTGATACGCCTTCAGAGCATGAATTTAACATATTTCTCTAGACTCATTTCTCATCAATTCCTACACTCCATTCCTAAAAGTTATAACGGATGCTTTCTTAATCCCCATTTAACCCCCTCATTGGATTTGTAATAGTCCCCATTCTTTCTGTAAAACATACTAACTGATGTTTATAGCCTGCAGAACATACCTGGCTAGCAGGAAACTCTCTAGTAGGCACTAAACTCCTGCTTCTACCAGCTGGAGTTGTATACTCACAAAGAATCAGATGAGTGTGTACATGTGCTCCCAAATCTGTTGATTTAAGTTAAACTTATTATTATAATTACGTAATTTAATGAAAGTGAATGTAAAGCATTATAATATTAGTACAGAGAGTATAATATAAGTACAAAAAATATTAGTACAAAAAGCATTATAATATTAGTACAAAAAGAGAGTTGCGTGTAAGAAATACAATTGAGAATTTCTGGTTCCAGCAAGCTGGCAGGCAAAACAATTGGAAAATTCTCCTTCTAACAGCTTCTATACATGTTGGATAAAATACAATAAAAATTATTAGATATGTACAATTGCATTTATGAGAAAATGTAACCCCAGTTCCCAGGGATAAAGAAGGAACTGTTAATTAAATAAGATGAGTCTGAGCTGATGTTTAGTCTTTTTTGGAGGCTGGGGAGCATGGCTTTAATGCCTGCAAAGGAGAGGAAATGAAGCTAGTCCTGGATAACCAGAGAGTTCAAAATAAAGCCCTTGTATAAAGCCTGGATTTTGAAATCCTGCACCTTCTGTGTAAAAGTGGACTAAAAATCCACACACCAGCATAAAGAGATGATGAGAAAGCTTATCTGTCTCGAGTGAAGGAAAGAAAGGAAAATCTCTGAGAACCTGGTTTCAAGGTTCGAAATGATAATATCCACATGTTCTGGGCACCCTCAAGCCAAGACATTCTGTGAAAATTTTAAGAAAATTGCTGTGAGCTAATGATGTCCCTGGGATACTTTAGAGAAGCAAACACAAAACCACTTTGGAGAAACATACTTTCACTCCGTGGAAGAGGATTTCAACAGAACTTGTTGAAGACGAGGTCACAATCCAAGATTACAGAACAGATGAGAAAACAACAAACCATGAATGAGAGCCACCCGGCACAATAAATAGGAGAATGAATCTCCCAAACCTGCAATGGGAATGATAAAATAAGTACATTTAAAATAATTAAAAATGTAGAATAATGCATTAAAATCATGAAAAGTAAGATACAATGAAAAGACCAGACATGTTTGTAAATAAATCAAATAGACCTCCTAGTAATGACTACTATGGTCATTGAAATGAAAAACCCGGTGGCTGAGTTGTGAAGGGAATGCTTAGTACAGTATTACAGTATATGTGAATCGTGTGCCAGCATAGGCCTGTTAGTGAACCCCCAAGTGGAATCTTCTGCTTTCTTCTGCCCTTTTTATGTTCTGCATATTGTATGAGTACACAGGGGTATAAAGATTATTCTAAATAGAATGTGTTATTTAGGTTTTTAAGCTTGGTTCCTTAGCGTTTGGGACCCAGACGTCAGAAGATATATGCTAGCTGAGAAGGAGAGAGTTACCTTTCCACTCATGGAGTCCAGTGCTGAAAAACCTAGAGATTCATGCTCATATAGGTTGTACCATGACTAGGATCACTGTAGTGCTAAGATTTTAATGATAAAGACATAGTGAGACCCAAGAATATTGGTTTGCCTACAGTGAATTAAAAGTTTGACCTCTACTGTGTCCAACCTAGCTCTGTAACTTAGAGAAGATATTGAAGCTCCAGGTGCTGTCTCATCCCATTGGAGTATGGTTGTTTGGAGTTTTTGAGAAAGTATGGCAGCTGTTTCCTGTGGGCACTTGAGGGATTTTTGTGCAATGCAATGTTTAAGCAATTGGCTTTTCCTCAGAGCGTACATGGAATTTTTTTCAAAAAGTTTACCATAACGCTATAGCACTGAATGAAGCATCAAGTCTTTACTTGTCATTCTCAAATGACAATGGCTGAGAAGTTGAATGTAAATAACATAGAGTTAACTACAGTAGCTAGGCAAGAAGTTTCAAATGGAAAATATAAAAGAGAAATTTTAAAATATTGAGGGTAAAATGAGAAGGTCCAATATAGGTCTAAGAGTTCCAGAAAGAGAAAAGAGGGAGAATAGTAAAGAGGCAATATATAAAGATATAATGGCTGAGAATTTTCCAAGATTGATATAAGAATATAAATAATGTCAGAAGCACAATGAATGTAAGACAGAATAAATACAAATAAATCCACAACCATACACATTATGATGAAACTTAACTATACAAAGAAAGCATGGAGATTTTATAGACAACTAGAGAAAAAGTCAGCTTACAAGAGGAATGACCATTAAACATACAGCTGAATTTTTAATATCAACAACTGAAGTCTGAAGCCAGTAGAATGATATATTAAAATGCTGAAAGAAAATAATTGTTATCTAGAATGACCACACTAAACTATCACTCAAGAGTGAAGACACAAGACATTTTTGGAAAAACAAGATGGAGTGAATCTAGCACCCATAGAGCCTCACTACAAGAACTTATTAAGGGTATATTTTAGTAAGAAGAAAATTTAACCCAAACGAAGGAGTGGGAAACAAAAATCAATGGTGACCCAAGAAATTGATAAAATTTCAATGAAACTAAACAAGTACTGACTGTATAAAGCTATAATAATAATGTTGAATATAAATGGTGGTGAGGCAGTGGGACAGCAGAGTTTAAAAGCAAGGTTGAATTTAAATACAGGGCAAAAATAAAAAGTAAGATTGAAAGTGATCTCAGAGTTAAAATATTGTAAGTTTCTTTCTTTGTTTGGGATGAGTGAAGACATATAGATTAATTTTATAGTTAATATTCCAATATATATTAAAATATGAATATTCATTAAAATAACAATAGATTGTATAGCTTCCAAACTAATATAAAGAATAAAACAACCAATTCAACAGAAGTTAAGAAAGGAAAAAAAGGAAGTTCATCAAAACTTGTTTAATAGAAATTTGAAAATAATAGAGTAGAAATAAATGGAAATATTTCAATATTATACCAAATATAGATGAACTAGCTTAGTAACTAAGAGCAGAGAATCTTGGATTAGGTTTTTTTTTTTTTTTTTAATGCAGCTCTGTAATATTTAAAAGAGACTCACCTAAAACTTGACACAGAGGGCTAAAATTAAAGGGTAAAAAAATGTATTCTAGGTCATACTAAATAAAATAACGTTAATATAGATATGTTAATAACAAATTCTGTTTAAGAATTAAGAGCATTACTCTTTAGTTATTAAGAATTAAGAGCATTTTACATGATGATAAGAAAGAACATTTCACTTGGAAAATACATCAATTCAAGCCTTGTATGTACCCAATAGCATATAAATGGGGGAAAGGTCCCCAACTCATTTTTTGAGGCTAGTATATTTTTGATAGCAAAATTAGAAAAGGACAGCATGTAAATAAGAAATTATAGGTTATGTTCACTTATGAACAGAGATGAGTATAAAATATATAATAAATAATAATCAAATATGATTATCTCAGGAATATTCAATATATAAAAATTTTACTGTAATATTAAGGGATAACAACCATTCAGTACCTCAAATATTTGCAAAAAAATTCTGGAAAAATATCAACACTCATTTATGGTAAAATCTCTTAGCAAACTAGAATAGAACAAAACTTCTTTAATTGTATAAAGGTTTCTAACAAAAATATATAATGAATATCATTCTTAGAAGTATTCTGGGTGAGAACAGGACAAAGATATCCTCTACTCTTGCTCATATTTAGCATTGTATTAGAAGTCCTAATTGGCACAATAAGAGAAAAAAGAAGATTGATTGGCATTTGCCATTGTTTTCAGGGTCTATATAGAAAATGCAAGATTTTACAAACCATTAGAATTAATCAGTAAGGCAAATATACTGTTTGACTTATCAACAATATCAAAACATCAGAAGTAATGCCTTTATCTCATCAAGTAATAATTAGAAAATATAATTTTAGAAGTATGTTATTTGTAATTGCAAGAAATACTCTAAAGAACCGAAGAATAAATATAAGAAAAGTCGTTCAAGATGTCTATAAAGAAAATAATAAATTTTATTGAAAGACAACAAGGGAACCTAGATGAATGAAGAACCATATCATGTTTCTGAGTGAATAGATTTGGTGTGATAAAGTCTCCTCTAATTAATACCTATATTCAACATGATTACAAAATGAGCAGGATTTTTCAGGGAACTTGGCTATCTGATTCAGAAACTCACATAGAAGAGTAAATGAAAAAGGACAGTCAAGACAATTTTGAGGAAGAGGAATAACTAGAGGGAGGGATATTATCTGTTATCAAGATTTACTGTAAAGCTCTAGGAATGAAAAGAGTGGTATTGGTATATGGATAAAAAAATTAGACCGTTAGACCTCGAAATAGACTTAAGTATATATGAGTTTTGTCATTGACATTAACAGCATTACAAATAAGTGAGAAAATGTTAATTTTTAAAAAAAAATGGTGCTAGGACAACTAGATATCTACATGAAAAAAATTACATCTCTATCTCATAACACACACATACACACACACTCACACACACACTCACATGCACACACACAGATGGATTAAAGACCAAAATTAGATAAGCAAATATTAAACACTTTAAGAAAAACATGTAGAAGAGCTTCATAACTTTGGTATAGGAAAGATTTCTTGAATAACACACAAAAAAATACAAGCCAAAAAAGAAAAGATGGTTACAATTGACTACATTAAAAACTAAAACAAAATTGAGAAGACAACCCACCATCTAGGAGAAGATATTTGCAATGCACATGGAGATTAGGATCTAAAGTATATTAAGAACTCATAAGTCAATAAGGAAAAGACAGAAAATAACTACAAGAAATATGGAGAAAAGATATAACATGTAATTCACAGAGGGTGAAACCTGACAGGCCAATAAACATACAAGAAATGTCCAACTTCTAATTATCCGAGAACTTTAAAACAACAGTGATATACATTTTTGTTATTAGTGAGATTAACAGAAATGAAGAAGTCTGATAACTCCAAGTATTAGTGAGGTTGTGGGACCATTGCTGGTGGAACAATAAATAGGACAGCTACTTTGAAGAACTATTTGGAAATATCAAGAAAAATTGGAACTGCATAAACTCTATGACTCAGCAATTCTACCTCTAGGTATACACGAGGGCTACGGCACAGCACAAACCTTGGAGCTGGGCAATGCACAGCCCTTCACGTCAGAACAGATCTCACAAATGTGCACAGAGACCATTCTAAAAAACTGGAGGAAAAACTAGGGATTTGAAGCTCATACTCATTAGAAATTATTCTTCTGCTTCCACTCCGGTTTTAAGAAGTTGAAACCAGAAACTGTAGACATATTTTGATATTTATGTAAGAAATAAAATCTATGACCCCTATCAAAAGGCATATACTGAAGAAAAAAGTTTCTTGCCCTATATCAAAAGAATGAAGAATAAATATACCTTGATATGTTTATATAAGAATGTAAAAGTTCTGAACAAAACAAAATGCAATGTTCCTTTGTTTTACAAGGTAGTTGCATTCCTGGAAAATTAAAAAATATTCCTGATATTTGAATGATACCAAAAAAAAAAAAAAAGAAGAAAAGAAAACATATCCTTTGTGGTTTATATGTAAAACTGAGTTAGCATCAAGGCTCAAATAATTATAAACAAGTTTTTTAGCTCCTAAATGCCTGGCACGATACTTGACATTTGAGTCATGTGAGAGGCAGTACAATTCTTTGTGTGGGGAATTGATCCAGGGTAATGATGGTTCGCTTCCCTGACCTCTACCCACTAAATGCCAGTTGTGCCCCAGTCACTGAGATAATAAGCCCCCTAGACCCATCTCAAGCATTTTCTCCTTCCTGGAGAGCTCTTTTATTATTAATTTCTCTGTGCCCCTGAAGTGCATGTGACCACTATAACACTGATCCTTTTGTGTAACAATGAGCTGTTTACATATCTATTCTCTCCTGCAGACGATGGTTTCCCAGAGGACTGGGACCACATATTGTTTTATATATCCTGAGCCTAGAAGTGCACAATAAATGCTTGTTGTATGAATATAATTTAATCAAATCTTGCCTTTTGGGTTTGAGTTTCTAGCTTGTCATTGGAGTGCTTGCTGCCTGTATTTTTTTTCCCCTTCCCAAGTTTTTATCTGTAAAAAAAGAGAGTCATTTAGCAGAAGACATCTTTAGCTTTGTTTTTTTTTTTAAAGTCTATCGTGTACTGCTGGTACCTCAGATCAGTCCCTATTAACTGAATGTCTTCATTTACAGAGCAGTTAGGGTAAAGAGGGTGGTGGCTCTTGTTAGGGAACTATGTAAATATATCTGGCCAACATTTGAGAAATACTGGAAGACCTGGATCTTGCATGCATTCTTTACTCCTCTGTAGGGCAGGCACACTTAATGTTCCCCCCTTCTTTTGGCTATATCTTTGTCAAACAGCTCTCATTTGGCCAGTTCTGGTCCAACATTCATCATAAAGATATACCCTGTGGATCTAGACAAGACTTCACATTCTAAGGTACATGGATTGATGGGATGGTCTTACTAACCGAAATAAGATTTTTCACAATCTTTAAATCATAAGTGGCATTAATTGAACACAAGAAGAAATCAAGGGGCTTCATGAACAGATTTATAAATTTTCTTCTTTCTGCATTTTAATTATACTGGCATTTTAATTGCATTGTAATTGCATTTTAATTGCATGTATTTGTATAAATTAAAAAATAATTAGAGCTCTGCAGCACTATGGGAAACTAATTTATGCATATAGACCTTTAAAAATGTACACGTGAAGAATGATTTCATAGCTCTCACCATGTTAGACACTTTAAAACTGTCCTTGCTGAAAGGTCTATAGCTATCTAGATGGATGTGCCTTTCCTGTTCTTTCTGTGACTGAGAGAGAGAGAGAGAGAGAGACAGATCTAGAGCTTGAATGGAGGGCAGTGCTTGATATTTATGGGACTCCCAGCTTGGAAAGTCCTTTACATATATATGTTTTATGCAAGAATTACACTGTATGACTCCTATATGAATATATATATATTCTGTTTTCTGATAGGAGTCAGACATTGTATTTCTTACATAAATCATATATATATTTAATACATTTATATATATATATACATATTATTTTTTCTAGCTTAGCCCTGAGAAGTTTCTGTGCTCTGATTACATGTGGGTGGTAAGGACAGAGGATGAGTCACTAAATTAGGGCAACAGAACCAATGAATTTTTAACAATACTCCTGGCACAAGTTATCACGGCAAAGCATATCTGAGATGTACGGGCTATTCATTCAACAGGCATTTAATGAACGCCTACTGGGTGTTTGGCACTACTGAAGTATGGCCCCACCCCATTTCATAGGTCATTTACCCCAAAGCAATATGGATTTTCCAGCTTTTACTTCCTTCTCCTTACTCAGTGTCTTAGCTTCCATCAGAAACCTGAACATTATATGATTCTGGCAAATTGTGGATTGGGCTCCCTTATATCCTAGTTCTCTGCTGCTTCAGAATATACCCCTCCCTTCATCTACCCAATATCCCAGAGAGTTCTTAGTGGCAGGTTTATTGCTTAAAAATTGCATTTTTATCTTTTTGGAAAGAAAAAAATCTAAGAAGCCTAGTAACTAAGATTGTATTATTCCCTTGCCTTGAGATAATGGCACCAAAAGCTCTTGTAAGCAAGAGGATCCAAAGTAAGTAAACTTCCTGTCCTCTCCTATCTCACGGTCTGTACTTGAGTTGTTTTCTCTGCCTGCCTTCTGGGTGATCCTCCTACACACGCAGCCTTCATTCCACCCCTCTGAAGAAAACTTCCTGGGTGCCCCATGTAGAATTATTCCTTCCCTGTCTTTTGTTCTTATAGCACATTCTGCATCCTTCTCTTTTGTAACACTTAGGTTAGAGTTATATTCTAATTGGCAGTGCCTGGAGGTCAGGGACGGTGTCTAATTTCTTTTTAGCCACCTGAAGGATTCAATGTGTGGCTTTGTCTCTGATAGATATAACCTGAGTTTGGGATTCAAGGGTCAAATATCTTCAGGTGTGTGTGTGTGTGTGTGTGTGTGTGCGAACTACAAGCCCCTATTATAATTTTCTATGATCTTTTATCACAGGAAAACACAAGTCAGTCAACATTCTCAGGGAAATTTGTGGGCTCTCTTCTGGGCTGTAGCTGGGTTTCCTGGCCTTGTTTGTTTTGTTTTTGTTTTTTAATGGGGCTGCTCTTTGCAAAAGGAAACTCATCAACTCTTAAAACATTTTGCAGCCAGATGGTGTTCCAGGCCTTGGAAGCACACCCCTCTCTAAAGGGCATATGATGGGGAGAGAAATGGAGGGGAGTTATATCTCCTTTGGAAGTTATCCTTGGGCGTGTCCTGGAGAGAAGAGAAACTAAAAAGGAGTACTTCCCATTCCAGCCTGGTAAAGCTTATCACAAGAGTCTTCTGTCCCTTGCAAACACCTAGTCAGAGTAAAGCAACTCCAGGCTCTTGCCCCTTGGACTGAACCTTATTCAGATCTATCAATGGATACTGTCCCTGAGCTTCAGAAAGACTGTGTTTACCTTTGGCCTAGCTAACTACGTGAGTTAGGGTAATGCTAGTTGCTATTACAAATAGAACCCCAAAAGTATTATATCTCAAACCAACAGAAGTTGATTTCTTGTTAAGGTAGTACCAGTCCCAAGCAGTGGTTCCTTGTTGATCCATGACTCCTTTATGAAATGATTCTGACCCAGGCTTCTTCCATCCTGTGGCTCTGTCAACCCATAGGGGTTGACATCTTCCAGTTCTATCCAGCCAATGGAACTGGAAAGGGAGTGAAGGTACAGTAACTGCTTACAAGCCTTGGTCTGGAAGTGATGCACATCATTTCTGTTCACTTTATATGTCTCCAGATGCAAGAGGACTGGGAAACTAGTCCTTGATTGGGCAGCTGCTCTCCAGAGACCACTCACAGCTCTGTACCCTAGAAAGGGGATTCTGAGTTTAGGGTACAGCTAGCTGCTGGGGTAGATCTGCTGCTGTTTTAGGGCAACACCATTTGTTGTCCAGTGGCCCAGATGCTCGTCTTGCATCAAATGGTTGTCTGTTGCTTACCGTCACCTCATTACCGTTGAACCACTGAAGCAACTGAACTTCTGCTTTCTAACAGATAGTAGGTAAGAGTCCCAAATGTACTTCCAGGTCTGTCTCCACCTGTCTTGAGCAGAGTGGGGAAGAAAGCTGACCTCTCTAATAGGTACTTAATAACGGGGCTTGGTGGTGCATTTCTCACCCTTATACCAGGCAGCACTCATCCCTCCCCTTCTCACAAGGGGCACAGCCCAGTACATCCCACTGGTTCTCTCATGGCTGGGACTGTGGGGCGAGACACTTTCTAATAAATTTCACCTAAGCTTATGGTGCCTCATTTAAAACAATTGCCTTGGCAGAAGGCCTCTGCCTGTCTCCTCCAATCAGAGCTCAGCACTGTGGACCCTTTAGTCCTGGAGTTTTCTTGAGCAGACTTCCTGTGAAAATGATCCTGGGGCCCCTGGTCTTGATCTCTCTGTCCCTTTTCTCCTTAGGCATCCTCTTTTTACAACTGTTGGACCTCACAACTTTCAGCCTCTCTTGGAGGTTTGATTTCATTGAATTTTAGAGTCTTCTTGAGAACGGGAACGTGTTACATGGTACAGAAAAGAAAATATTTCATAAGAATTTTACTGAGCAAATACTATGTCCTATGTGGCATGAAAAAGGCTATGGGATATATGAAGAAACATAATTTATGGTCTCTGCTTATGAGGGTCTCATAAGTTAGTTAGCAAAAACTGCTAATCACCCAGGAAACAAACAAACAAAAAAATAGTGTCGTTGTTAGGGAAAACACTGACTGAAACCACCCACACTGGCCAGGCACCACAGTAACCATTTGCATGAGTTATTTTACGACAGGAGGTCCTGGTAAGGAACACGGAACTAACAAGCCACCACCAACCTGAAGAATTCGGGAAAGGTCAAAAGGAGACACCAGTCCATATGTCCTACCAACTTCCCAGAATCCTTCTCGCTGGAACCCATCTTGGCTGAGCGATGAGTGCGCCACCAGGAAGGACCCTGAGTCAGAGTGATTGGAAACTAACCCCATTACAATAAAACCGGAGACTGCGAGCCACGTGGCAGAGCAGTTCTCCTGGGTTCCCTTACCCCACTGCTCTCCGCCTGGGTGCCCCTTCCCAGTAAAGTCTCTTGCTTTGTCAGCACATGTGTCTCCTCGGACAATTCATTTCCAAGAGTTAGACAAGAGCCCACTCTTGGGCCCTGGAAGGGGTCCCCCTTCCTACAACATAGTAACAAGGTACGAATTCTAGGGTACCACCCAGATATAAGATGAACTGAGGGGAGGCATCTTTATTAAGTATGCTTCTGACAGTCTTCCTTGCCATCCTTAATCTGATAAAGTACAGAACTAAGGCTGTATTTTGCCTAACCTTTCCAAGTCTGATTGAAAAAGAAAAATTTAATTCCTGTTATTGATCTTTCAACTTTATAAAGAGTGTTCTTTTTTTCGAACTCTGAGAAGTGTACCAAATTATTTTGCACTGAAACAGTTTTTTCAGGATTACAAATATGTATTTATTTAATTCTTGCTCATGGTAAAAATGCAAACTGAATTGAAGAGTTTACAATGAAAAATAAGTTTCTCTTTGACCCTGTACCTCAGAGTTACCCAGACTCTCACGCCTTGAGTATACATGCTGGGCCCTTCGTTATTCATTTTCTCCCAACTTCTTTCTCTCCATCTGCTAGGTCAGTAGTTCTCAAGTTTTATTGTGCAAAAGGAATACCTGGGGGAACTTCTTAGAAATGCAGATTTCCTTTTTCCAGAGATTCAGTGGGTCTGGGTGAGTTCAAGGAATTTGCTTTTGTACCCTGGTAATTCTGAAGCAGGTAGTGCATGGACCCTACGTTAAGACACTTATAGAAAATAATGAGGATCTCACTGTATTGGGGACTAATCTGGTGAAGTCACAGGCTGTGGTAGATTTTACCTATTCCTATCATAATACCATGTTCACTTTCCCAGTCTTTGACCTTCACTGGCGTTACTTTCCCTTTGGTTTCCATAGTGATGCACAGAGGTGTAATTAGCCTAAGGATGTTGATTTATTCCATTGCCTCTCTCTGACTGCCTCACTGCTGAGCTGCGGAGTGTCATTAGCTAGACTGAGAAAACTCAATTAGTTTTTGTCGACTGAAAAAAAAAGCGCACAACCTAAAAGGTGAGAGTTATGTTTTATTCGGCGGACAAAACTGAGGACTTAAACCTGGGACACAGCATGTCAGATAACTCTGAGAGACTGCTCGGAGGAGGCAAGAGAGGGGGAGCCAGGATAGACAGGAGTTTTTGCAACAAAGACCAGGTAGTCGGAACATCAAACGATTACTGGGAATTAAGGAAAACCAGATTATCTCAAGTTAAGGAATTTAGTGCTTTTCTATGTACGGGAAGATGCAAAGTCTGGGCTCATTGAAATCATTCCTTTTATATGCACCTCAGCTCTCTGGGGCCAGCATCCTGTGCTTCGCATCCTGAGCCCCTCAGCATGCACTGTCGGGTGTGGCTACAGCGGCTGTCCGCTAGATGTGGCGGAGGGCATCCTGCCTGCATCCTGAGTTGCCTCAGGGCTCACCGTCAGGGCAGCTCTAATGTGATGGCTTGATGGCTGCAACATCCTTTGTTTACTGATATGACAGGTGGCATTTTTAGTTCACATCCTCTCTCTTCCTCCAGTTATAGGATTGCAGTTAGCATCGGTTTTCTTATATCTCTGAGGAACAGGTAACAGTCACAAAACTGTAGACTTTGGCGAGGTAACAGTAACTTGCACATTGTTTCAGCCAATCTGTAGGTGGGGAAACTGAGGCCCAGAGAGATTAAGAAATGTAACCAAGGTCACAAAATAAATTAGTGGCAGAGCTGACCAGAAACCTGGTTTACTAATTCTGAATCTGGTGCTTTTTTCTCATCTTAAAAAAATCTCAGCTAAAATCACAGGGTCCCTGAAAAGCATTCAGACGGTTCCTGTTCCCCAGTCCACCTACCACCTTGAAATATGTCCTTCTGTACCCTGTCTCTCCCCGACCCTCACTATCTCCTTGAGCCACACTAGCCCTGGTGGGTTGTCTCACTCAGGAGAGCGATAGTGCGAATTATTTCCGAACGCTTGAACATGGCAAAATCTCATCTACTTGAACCTCAGGTCACCAAATACAGCAATTTTGAGTGGAAGGAGCTGTGGTTACTTTAAGTCTCTGTGGGAACGCAGGAGCTCATCATTCTTATTCTCAGCTTCCTCCAACAAAGACCCAAGGAACAGTCCTTATTACTTTTCAGAGGTTGGGGGAGGGTTGAGGTCACACAAAGGTTGCTTGGCTTACAGTCTCATCCCGCCTCTCCTGCTATTGACAAGGCATCGGGGTGGTTTAGAGATTGCTGCCTCCCTTTAAGGCCTATTTGCTGATGTTTTGAGACATTTATCCAATCTCAAGAAACTCAAGGGACCCGATTTCAACTTTGAATTATATATTATCCATATCTGGGATGGAATGGGCAATTTTAATGGAAAAATCTCATCAGTCAGGCCAGGGATTGGGCAAGGCTTTGATTTATATGCTTGTTGAAAGCATCTATATTGATGTAAAAATTTTACGGTTCTATGAATTTAATAATATTTTAACCTGAATATGATTCTTGACACACACACACAACACACACACACCCTGCACACGCACACACATACGTGTATTCTTCCTTTTTTTTTAACCTTTGGTGAAACTTTTTAACCTTTTTTTTAACCTTACTCTACCATACATTTGATAACATCCCCAGAGATTAGCCAGGAGAAATATCAGGATGCCCTGGGAGAAATGTCTGTCTTGATGAGAACAAGAAAGATTCCAGGAAAAAAGGCTCAGTTCCTGAAATAAATTACAGTAACTTCAGGAAGGCAATTAAGTATCTGTTGAAAGATACATTTACTAGACTAGTGACTTTTCCCACATTTCCATAATTCAGATACTATATTCAGGAAAAGGAAATTAACTGGGGCTTTTGGATACAAACGGTGAGAAATGGGAATTAGCATTTACAAGCCTATAAGCACATATAGTTTTATGCTTCTGTAATTAGAGCTGTTGGTGAATCACTCCATTACATTGATTGCTTTAGTTGCAGTCTTTCAAACAGGTATTTACCTTAAGCTTGAAGATAGGTATAGGCATGAAAACAATGCTGTCTTATTGAATCTATTGTCACATGTAGCCGGTAAATCAGCTTCTCTCTAACTGTAAGATAAGGAATGATACTATTTTGTTTGCGTGTGTTATTCTTGGAATTCTGCACCCCTGGGTAAACGTTGTCAAAGGTTGCATTAGCCATGCAGTGAGGCGGGGATAGCGAATCCAGGCACACACTCAAGGTAGAAAACCTGCCATAAATGTCTGCTGCCATTACTCTATGCATCAGTGCTTATAATTTCTAAGGAGCAAAACTGTCCATTGCTATTTTTAGTCCACTTACTTTCTTTTGAGGATAATGGTCATTATTCTGACATTTTGTTTCTTAAATACTTTCCCCTGCTCTGGAAATCCAAGTAGACAATTAGTTTTCCATCCAAATGTTTTCATACCTTCTGCACAGTTTGGGCTGGGCTCATTTGCATTTAGTTTTCTTGGGAGGGCTAATGATTTGATTTTCAAAAGGTCAGTGGCTGACACACAACCTATAAAATACTTAGCTGTCCAAGATGTTTTTCACTCATTGCTCAAACACTCAGTTTAGTTTTAGTCTTTTTAATTCACTACTGAAAATCAGTTGCCTCAAGGAATTTCAATATTACATTACAGCATAACAAACTATCCAATATCACTAATGGCCTATTTAGGAATTAAATGCTTTTTTTCTGGTTTTAAGCAATTGCTAATTTTGATGAGGATCAGGCACCATCTATAAGGATGGAGTTAATAAGTCCCTGAAGGGACACATCACTAGCCAGGTCATAAAAATCATGCATGGCTTGCTCTTTCAGCCATAAGGCAGGAGGAGAACAAATACATCTATTTTCCCCCAGCATTATATTTGTGGTCTGAAGATGCTTGAAAAATTACAGTCATTATATTATGGTTGTTGTTGTTAATTTTTGCAACGTTTCTGAAATCTGGGTCTATCTATCTATCTATCTGGTATTTTTCTCTTTATGTCTTTTCCCCAAGAATTTACTCTCTAAGATGTCTTCTCTCAAAATTATATCCAAAACAGAAGGCAAGTGCTGGGGGTGAATATAATATACTATTTGAAACTTGGCCATGTAAGCTATTGTCTGGAAAATTCAGGCAAAAGAACTAGTTAGTGAGGGAAGAAGTTACTCAACTTATTTGTTTTGGCTGCTCACAGTGATCAGATTTGTGGAATAATAGCTTTAATTCCTTGTGATAAAACATTCCAGTCCTCCCCTATTTCTGTGTTGTAAATGTCCCCCAGTTTGACTAAGACAAAATTGATCTAAACGCAAATGTGTTTGCTTTGTCCCTGTAAAATGTGCGTGGGTAATGAGCACCTCAGGGATGGATGGAGAGAGCACAGAGCAGCAGAGGAGGACATAAGAGTAGGGTGGGCTGAGGGCAGGATTTGGGATCCCACCTTGAAATCAGATGATGGGAAGAAACTGAAAAAACATCTTAGTGCTGGGAGAAGAGAAGACCAGACAGTGAGGTGCGGGAGACTTGCTAAAAACTAGAGATAGGTGGGGAGGAGGGCACGTGGCCTAAAGATGTTCTCCTCTGCAGGAGGAGGGAGGGGCGTGTATGATTAGGTGGCTGCAGGGAAGCACCTCGGATTCAGATCACTTAAAACCCAAGCAGATTCAAAAGATGTTCAACGTCGCTAATCATCAGGGAAATGCAAGTCGAAGCCACGGTGAGATATCACCTCACAACTGTCAGAATGGCTATCATCGAAAAGTCTACAAATAACAAATGTTGGTGAGGATATGGAGAAAAGGGAACCCTTGTACACTTGTATTCCCTTGTACAAAGGGAATGTAAATTGGTTCAGCCACTGTGGAAAACAGTATGGTGGTTTCTCAAAAAACTAAAAATCAAACTACCATATGATCCAGCAATTCCACTCCCAGGTATATTAAAAAAAAAACAAACAAAAAAACCCCAAAACACTAATTTGAAAATACATGCACCCCAATGTTCATAGCAGCATTATTTACAATTGCCAAGATATGGAAGCAACCTAAGTGTCCATCAGCAAATGAATGGATAAAGAAGACATGGTATATATGTATATACAATGGAATACTACTCAGCCATAAAAAAGAAGGAAATTTTGCCATTTGCAGCAACATGGATGGACTTGGAGGGTATTATACTAAGTGAAATAAGTCAGACAAAGAAAGACAAATACTGTATGATATCACTTATATGTGGAATCTAAAAAATACAACAAACTAGTGAATATAAGAAAAAAGAAACAGACTTGCAGATATAGAGAACAAACTAGTGGTTACCAGCGGGGAGAGGGAAGGGGGAAGGGGCAAGATTGGGATAGGAATTAAGAGGCACAAACTATTATTTATAAAATAAGCTATAAGGATATATTGTAAAGCACAGGGAATAGAACCAGTATTTTATAATAATTATAAATGGAGTATAACCTTTAAAAATTGTGAATCACTATATTATACACCTGTAACTTATATAAGGTTGTACATCAAATATAACTCAATTTTAAAAATCCCAAGCAGATTCAGAAAGGACTTAATTTTCTCCAAGGAGAAAGGAATTAATGTTTGCTGAGCTCCTACCAAGGAGCCAGGTCTTCCACAGATATTATCTCATTTAATTCTGCATAGCATCCCTATGAAGGAAATTACAATAATAATAGCTAGCGTTTATTACATGCTTACTTTGTGCCCCACAGAGTGCTAAGTGCTTGTTTTCCATTGCTTCTTCATAACAGTCCTTTAAAATTGGGGAAACAGACTCAAAAATGAGGATAATTTACTCAAGGATGCACAGTTAATCGAGCTGCGATTGATATCCAAATATGTCTGACCCAGAGCACAGACTTCCTGGTTTACCATGACGCTTCTTCAGTGAGTGGAAAATCCACTGGAGATGGAAGAGTTTCTATCTGTTAATTTGTGGTACATTGTTTCTTGTGGGTAAGCTAGGTACCTGCCATTTACTTGCTTATGCCAAGTCTTTACCTAAATTCCTCAGAATGAAGTCAAGGTAATAGTCAAAGGATGTTCTTGGGTAGGGTTTCCGTGACTTATGAAGAGGCAAGGGCAAGGAATGGAAGTATCTGGCCAGGCCCTAGCCCTCAGTTACCTCCTAATGATAAATAATCAAACACACAAAAACGGAAGACTCCAAACCTTTAACCCTTTGAGTGGTAGTGATGAAAGGATTGTTAGGAGAATATGGAAACCCTTGACTGGATGATATTTTGGAAAATGTTATTTCATTCAGCATCCCGTGATGCCTCTGGGCTTCACAACTGCCATGTAATGATTAGTCTAATTCTGCTTCATAACTGTCTCCAAATGTGAGGAGAGGGTCTGGGCCTCTGAAGAGGAGGGCTTTTTGGAGCATATCTTTGTGCTGAGCTCGCAGATGGATTGGCCCTCCACACAGCCTCACAGGCTACTGCAGCAATATTGGGAGATATAGCCTGCGGGGGAGAAAGTTCAAAGACACCAAAACCCATGGGCTTGAGCAATGCAGCCCTGCTCCCCCCTCCCCATAGATTCCTGTGGGATTAAGAAAAACTTTCATCACTGGATTTCCTCGGCTTCTGATGATCCAGGATGTGGTTGTGATATGGCAGAGTGTGGTTATTTTGAAATGTGAGGTTTATGCTCAACTACCTCCAAGAATTCTCAGTGGGTGGCATTGCCTGTGCCTTCTCAGACTTATATGGGAAAAGAAGTGCGTTCAGAAAGAAGCTTCGTCTAGAAAATGTAGTCTTTTCATGATAAGTTATAATTTTTATAAATGAGACAGTGTCATTAAGCTATAGTATGTAATGGTTTTCAGCTAGAATTTTGTGATGTGCTTCTAAAAACAAACAAACAAATATATCAGGTCTATAAAGTGAACTTGCTAAATTCTGAACTCTTTTTTTAAATTTTATTTTATTTATTTATTTATTTATTTATGGCTGTGTTGGGTCTTCGTTTCTGTGCGAGGGCTTTCTCTAGTTGCGGCAAGTGGGGGCCACTCTTCATCGCGGTGCGCGGGCCTCTCACTATCGTGACCTCTCTTGGTGCGGAGCACAGGCTCCAGACGCACAGGCTCAGTAATTGTGGCTCACGGGCCTAGTTGCTCCGCGGCATGTGGGATCTTCCCAGACCAGGGCTCGAACCCGTGTCCCCTGCATTGGCAGGCAGATTCTCAACCACTGCGCCACCAGGGAAGCCCAAATTCTGAACTCTTTACACCTTTTTTTCCCCTTCAAAATGCCTCAAACTTCATGCTATACTTTTAATTTATGATAAAGATTTTACTGCTTGACATGTTGGCAAAAAGAAAGAGGTGGCGTATGAGCTAAGATTTCCGGTTATCTGGGCATTAATTTAGGCTAATTTTCTAAATTTCAAGCTGTACCTAATGCCCCATCTGCCACACGAAGCGGGAAGCCATAGATGTCCTCTGAACAATTATTTAAAGGTAAGGAGTTTCAACATCTCCTTAGTTGAGAGAACACGAGAAGACCACCTGGGCATATAGAAACCATCTTCCATTTCAAAGTGGAGTTTGAAAACACAAAACACTCTAAAACATACCCTGAAATCATGCAAGAAAAGTAAGTTTTACTTCAGAAATAATTAGGAGTGAAAATAAATATGCCCTGGTTAAAGCCAAGGGGCTGGTTGGCAAAGGAGGAGAGTAAACTGCTATCCAGCTCTTAGACGTGTTTATGAAAGTGCGACAGGGCAGGACAATGCCAGCGAAACTGGGCCAGACTCTAGGTTCATAACCAGAGGTTGTCTGTTGTGACAATCTTTTTTTAATGAGGGCTCAAAAGTGTAGCAAAAAATGATATTGGAGGACAAAAGAAAAAGCCTCTAGAACCATCTATGTGGTAAAATGCCAGATACCATGGCTTTGACAATAATAGGAATTTTTTGTTCTGCCACTTTCAGAGTTAATTTTCTTCTCCTCTTGAAATCAGGAGGAATTACAAAAATCTTTTATATCAGATTTGCAAATACCAGTAAGTTACCCACCCCCACTCTTTCTTTATCAGCTTGCACGGTAAATTGAATAAATTCAGCATATTTTCCTGTTCACCAAGCATAAATTATTACTAACTGTGGAGAGAGGCTATTTGAAAAGCTGTTTTATTTTATAGAGGAGGCTTCTTTTATCTATAAAGGATTCTGTTTGAAATCAACGTAGATACTGTCTTATCTTTGTGACCTCAGGAAACTGAACTATGATGACATATTTCCATTCTAAAGAGGGCAATGAGAGGATTCACGCATAAACTGAATAAGCTCTGCTAATCTATTCCTGTTCTTGGATCAGATTCCCAGTCTTTGAAATACTAGGAGAATCACCAGAGCATTTGTATGTGATATGACACCATCGCAAATTATCTAACGAGTGGGTTCTAACTGGCAGACTTCAGCCCTGGATTGGGGGGAGCCCTTCCAACCAAAATGCATTACATGTCTTTCATACCATAGCCCTTCAGTAATGGGCTGTTGCTCTGTTATTTTTGCCAGCCTTTCAGCTCTAGTGCGGTAAGTCATGACTTCCTTCAAAGGCGCCCTGTGATTCCCACACCTGAAAGGATTGTAGCAATTTGGTAAAGTATCAGTTTGAAGTAGCACTAACAAAATGTGTATCTATCCAATCATTATAGCTTTTATTCGCTGCCAAACAGCCAGGAAATTCACAAATAGTTTTCATGAGGTAGCACATTTATTCAGTCATTTAATCTGATGCCTGTCTTCTGCCTGGTGCTTTCATCATAAGAAACTGGGCATTGAACCATTGAGGCTGGCATTTAGCATTAACATGCTATATTGTACCCCTCACCATTTTGCTATTTCTTGGTTGCTTTTTCATTTTTTCTATTTATTTATATTTTTATTTTGGAGGAGTGCAGAAAGCATCAATGATTTCTGAAAACGAACATTTCTTTTTGCTGAAGTATAGTTGATTTACAATGTTGTGTTAGTTTCAGGTGTACAGCAAAGTAATTTATATATATATATATACACATATATATTTTTTCAGATTATTTTCCATTAGTTTATTACAAGATATTGAATATGGTTCCCCATGCTATACAGTAGGTCCTTGTTGTTTATCTATTTTATATATAGTAGTGTGTATCTGCTAATCCCAAACTCCTAATTTATCCCTCCCCCGCTTTCCCCTTTGGTAACCATAAGTTTGTTTTCTATGTCTGAGTCTGTTTCTGTTTTGTAAATAAGTTCATGTGTATCCTATGAAAATGAACATTTTTAGTGAAGCCGCTCTGGACTCTGACTTCTAACTATTTGGGCATTTGTGCTAAAGAAAAGAGATGGGGCATTTTGAACCTTGTGTGGTAAGGCAGAAGAGAATCCTGAATCAAAGCCTCTTGGCTGTGAGCAGGGCTGACTCACACCCTTGGCTCTTCCACTCAGCAGGAAGCAGCTCTCGGAGGAGCCTGACTCACTTGCCAGGCGGCACGTGCATGAGGTTGAACAGTGAGACCAACTGCCGTGTTGGTTGTTCTCTCCGTGAAGAGAAAAGCATGTGAAAATTATTCATCCTCATATGTTAGGTCTTAAAATAGTTTGCTCTGTTGATCCATTTATAAGAAACGTGCAACCACTTTTCTCAGCCCACCTGGGTGAAAGGTCATATGACCAAAAGCACTTTGTGGTAGAAACACCTGAAGTTTAAAATGTTGGGGTCGATTTTGACTACTCTCCCTTTCTTGCCTGGAAATATCTCTTCAGTCACAAAATAGTTACCCCTGAACTTCCTTATTGTGGAAGCCACCCCATAACTCAATTTAGGCCCTTATAACCTCTCACCTGTATCACTGCCATGGCTTTTAAAGGGCATGAAGTGGTTAGGGTTCCTTGGTTGCAAGCAACAGAAACCAATTCTGGCTAATAGAAAGGAATTACTGGAAGGACACACAGAATCAGCAGGAGATGGGCAACTGGGTTTGTGAATAGGTAGGAACAAGCCATCTCTGGAAGCCAGGAATCAAGAAGCGCAACACCTGCTTCACAGCAGGTTGAATATGATTGGGGTCAGGACGGCTGTGGCCATGGATGACGTGCAGCAATTCCTGCTGACCTTGCATCATTGGTTTAGAGTCCAAATGACACCTTTGTCCCTGGATGTGTTGGGGAGAGAAGAAAGAAAATCTGATCCCATGGCTTCCTGGGTCCCTGGAATTACCATCCCTCTAAGAGGACACGTAACGCATGCTGGGATGAGGTAAGGACCAAAAATAAAACTGGAGGGCCATTAGAAAGTGGGAAAGGATGCTAGGTGACAAATATCCATGAGAAGGCATTTTCCCCCTCCAATACCTCCTCTCTCCAACTCATTTCAATTTAACGAACATTTACTAAGTATCAACCCTGCACAAGGTGCTGTATTCGGTATCAGGCATTCTGGGAAAAGGGGTCTTCCACATTTTGCTGCCAGTTGTGTTGCGTTTAATGGGGCCAGGTACTCTGATGGCTTTTTTTAAAGACTATTTTTTTAGAACAGATTTAGGTTCACAGTAAAATTGAAAGGAAGGTACAGAGATCTCCCATATAATCCCCGCCTCTGTGTAAGCACAGCCTCCCCAATATCAACATCCCCCATCAGAGTGGTACATTTGTTACCACTGACACACTTACATTGTCAAATCATAATCACTCCAAGTCTGTAGTTTACATTAGGCTTCACTCTGGGTGTTGTATATTCTGTGGGTTTGAACAAATTAAAAATGACATGTATCTACCTTTATAGCATCATACAGAGTATTCACACGGTCCTAAAGATCTTCTGTGCTATACCTATTTACCCCTCCCTCTCTCCAACCCCAAACCACTGAACTTTTTTACTGTCTCTACAGTTTTGCCTTTTCCAGAATGTCACATAGCTGGAATCATACAGTATGCAACATTTTCAGATTGGCTTCTTTTACTTAGTAGTACGCATTTATGTTTCCTCCATGTCATTTCATGGCTTCATAGCTCTTTTTTTAAAGTGATGAATAATATTCCATTGTCTGGATGTACTACAGTTTATTAATCCATTCACCTACTGATGAGCATCTTGTTTGCTTCCAAGTTTTGGCAATTGTGGACAAAGCTGTAAACATCCACGGGCAGGTTTTTGTACAGATGTAACTTTTTAATTCCTTTGGGTAAATACCAAGGAGCTTGATTGCTGGACCATGTGTTGGGAATATGGTTTTGTAATCCCATGGTTTTCATTGAGGAGTGGCGTTGAAGAACTGGCCACCTCTGACATGCATTCCAATGCTGTCTTCTGAGATTATCTGAAGTCTTCCTCCTGTGTTTCCCATCTGCATCTCTCTCTGGAGTTCTTTCACCCCCTAAAGTGCACTCCTCCCCTCCCTTCCCCTGCGTCTTGGTCTTACTCTCAGCTACCTGTCAAACAATATCATTAAGATGTTAGTTGAAAGCAGACATAAGGGATCTCACTGGGATGCTGGAAATGTTCTATATATGGATTTTGGTGATGGTTGCCCATCTCGGTAAATTTACTACAAATCAATACATTTTACATTTAGAACAGGTGAATTTGACAGCATGCAAACAATACTTTATTTCAGTTGTTAAGGAAAAAAAGATGTCAGGAGATACTGAAGACTGGAAAGTGCACTCCCTTCCTTGGAAAAGCCTTTTGGAGGGGAAGCAGGTGATGGAGAGTGGTAGAATGATGAAGGCAGGGTTTGACAAGCCTGGCCAGGGCACAGATGATGCTGGGACTAAAAACAAACTCACAGAGTGTTGGGGAGCAGCCTAACTAGTTACTTTTTGATCATTTGTCATCACTCTGCTTCAGGGAACTTGGAGCTCAACAGGTGTTCACAAGAGGTACCTTGATGCTGGTCCATGAGATGAGACTGGGCATCACACACTGAAGGAACTTCTCAGGAGGGGTGCAGAGCAAGAGGTGTGGTCTGTTTCTTGAGAGAGAGGACTGCTGTTTTGTGTCCCCCTGTTTCCTCCCAATTGTGCCCCCATTTATCTCTGGAAGTTCACATGGGAGGAGAGGATCAATGGAGGTATGGCATACTCCCCCTCCCCCCAGAATGTTTCCAGTCCCTGAGGTCTGTCATAAGAAAAGGAAAGATAAACTGCCTTGTAGGATTCGAAGGTTTGCTCCAAGGACTCTAAATCCCAGAGACTCCATGACTCTGACTTGGAATCCTCTTCTCCACATGTTGTTTCATGGCCCAAAGACCATTCCATTGGTAGGATTATTTGTTTCAGCAGATGTCTCTGTGCTAGAAAGTATGTCAAAATCTACAGTGCTTATCACAGCCAATCTTAATGATCTTTCCTGGCTTTTGGGGTCCCCAGCAACTATCTCCATCTTAACTCTGTGTTTTCTCTCACTACCCTTGACATTGGCTTCTCTGCCTGTACCAGGTTTTCCCTCTTCCCTCTTATACCATGTTCAGCCTTCACTGTTATCCTCTTCCTTGTCTGTGATGATTTCCCTTTACTTCCTTCTCAGGCTGGGTGAGGTGCCACTTCCTCTAAAGATCTTTCCCTGACTATTTCTATCCCACAATATTCTTCTATTCCTCTCAGCCTAACAATGATTATACTCTGTATCACACACCTTGAAGTTGATTATTCTATTATTCTGTATTTTTCTTATTTTTTTTCTTGTTAAATCTTATGCAAGTTGATGCCCCGCCCTACAAAGGTAGGAACTCTGTCTCTTATTCTTTGGTATCTCCCACAGCATGTAGAGTTGTGTTAAGACCTTAAAAATACCCTGTTATTCTCTGCTGGGCTCCTTAAATTTCACTGAGCTGTTACCCTGGGGCTGTGTGATAGCCTTTCTCAAAGGCCACTCTCTACCTCTATGTTTACAGTGATTTCGGGGAGGGTACTAATTAATGACCTCTCTGCCATGGTTTAATGGAGAATACAGCTTCTCTCTTCCCCAATAGGTCTGCATCAGAGGCAACCCTTCCTGACATTTTCTCCACTCTCCCACCTGCTCCTCTCCTTGGGTGAATGAATGGCTAATAGAAATGGCCAAAGCTTGATAATCCTTTCAGCAAATTATAAGAGGATGGACTTGTGTTCCTCAAAAGAAAATGGGCATAGGGACGTCCCTGGCAGTCCAGTGGTTATGACTCCACGGTTCCACTGCAGGGGGCATGGGTTCAATCCCTGGTTGGGGAACTAAGATCCCTGCATGCTGTGCAGCCAAAAATAAATAAAATAAAATAAAATAGTAATTACAAAAAAAAAAAAAAAGAAAATGGGTATATGTCCATGTCTCTCAAACAACAACAACAGCAAAACAAACCGAAAAGGAAATGGGCTCCAGCTTCTCTCTTTTCATTGCCTGCCCCTTGATCAGTGAGAAAGGCCACTTCCCACTTGCTTTCCCACTCAAAGCAAGGTCTTCCTATACTGATGATGGTGTTGGAGGGAGATGGGCATTTTCACTTTCTGTTCCAGCGTTTCTACCTACAACTAACTAGGAGTCTAGTCAGAACTCCCCTTTCCTATCGGCTCTGCCTGTCCTCAATTTGGAGTAGGAGATATGAAGTCAAACTGCATACTCCAATCCAGCTGTTCCCAGGAAGCCTAAACCTCCAGCAAGGGGTTATTTAGGTGGTTGCTTAGTCTATTAATAACACCGATATTGGATGTTAATGCTTGGATTCTTGTTCAGATGTCTGTTCTGGCATCTCCACAGCAGTGGAGTGGAAGATGGGTGACTGTTAGTTTGGGAGCCCTAATGCTACCTTAAACCCTAATATGAGATAAGTCCAGGAATTGGGTTGACCAGATGGTTGTGTAATTTTAGCTGAGAATGGCCTATCATCTTAAGTAGGAATGGTCCATGTGGCATTGGAGGATGCATATATGTGTGCGTGTGGTAGAGCTCTCTTTCCCATAGCTATTCAGAGCGTCTGTGGGCTGAGATTCTCAAGCAGGCCATCAAAACTGCCAGACCATAAAAGCCTACATTGGCTTTGGGGGGACTCTGCCAATTTGTGCAACATCTGATAAGATGTTCCTGAATTTGTGGTCATCTATGTTATTTAATTCCCTTCCAAACCTCTTGGCCGACATTTGAAACATCTTCCACATCCTGGTCTCCCCCAGCCAGTGTGGAAACAGCTGACAGTGACCTGTCATTAGCAGCACAGTGCTGGGAGAAATGAGACCCAAAGTTAGCATCCTTTTCAGACGTGAGGATGCATTTCAACATACATGCACAGGCAGTAGAAATATACCCAAACCGGCATTGTCCCAAATCTCACCCCTGCCCATTTAATCTTTGGAAATGGGGCCAATACCTCTCTAGCTTAGTGGTTTTGTGTCTCTTGGCAGTCGTTTCCTATACTGGAAACTTCTCCGCCTCTCTCCCCTTCTAGTGGCAGACACACTAATGACTGGGATTGTTCAGGATTTCTGTGAGGCCCCCCCTGAACTCTGTGCCTTCTCCCGACCCCAGATGGTTCTACATGTAAAAGAGAGAGACGGTGGGATAAAGCATGGACCCTGGAGGGCCTTTCCAGCAGGAAACACATTACCAAGCTTTGTTGGCCTCCTGGCTGAGAGACCTGTTCGTTTTTATTACTAAAACTCCATATTCATAAGCAAAAACATAACAACAACAACAATCATAATAACACAAGACTGTGCTCAGCCAAGTCTTCATTTCCTGATATGGAGGAGCAAAATGCACCCTCCCGCCTTGGCCCCCTGCTTGCATGGAGGTGAATGAGCTTTGAAAGCCCTTTGATTCTGAATGAGCAGCAGATGAAAGGCGCTGCATTGAAAGTGGGGAGGCTGAGCCAGCTTGCTGGCCCTCCAGCATCCTCACTGAGCCCAGCGGTGAACCTTTTGGCTCTGCCACTGGCCTGCTAGTTAAATGCGACCACTGAGCAATCACTTGACAGGATTTCCAGCTTATTAAAAATGGAGTGTGGCCACCCGGGATTTGAACAGAATGGTAATAAAAGAGAACCTAATAAAAACTTAAAAACGTGCACACGCACGTTCCAAGGGAGTGCAATCTTAACACCACCGCACCCCCAAGATTAGTATTGGAAGACCCAGGATGAAGAGATGAAACTAGAGCTATAACACTGAATGGTTCGCCCTGCGCTTTTTTTATTTTCCAGAATTGTTTTCTCAATGAAGCATCAGTGATTGTTTGTTAGGCTGCTTATACCTAATTTACATTTTATATATTTCGAGATGTAGGCAGGCACTCGTATAGATCAGTAAAGGAATATAAACATTCAGACATTCAATAACAAAACTGTGTCTTCTAATTTTAATGAATCAAGTATGTGGCACATGTAGGAAAATCATACTGTCAGCTTCTATAACCTTGGATGGCATAGAGCTTATGACAGGGTACCATTTATCTGTCATTGCCCTCACCTGCTAATGAATAAAAATATAAAAAATACTTTTTCTGCAAACCTCCTGATACTGTCTTTTTGCTACTTCTCTGTGGTTTCTTCATAGGTAACCTTAAAAGAGATCTGGTTTTCAGTGTAATGATTGAAACATGTAGGATGTCCCCCAATTTTATTATATAAGTGACTGTTTCTTGCTGCCTATTATTCAGCTACCTTTTCTACATTTTCACATTTTCCTCTGGAAGAGCAGTGCTGGCTCCCCTCTTCTGGAGCACTGAGAGGCTGTTGGTGCCGTATTTATTACACCTGCTTCTCAATGTGAGCAGGGCTACAAAGAAGTCAGCATAGGGATTATTGAGTCACCCTCGGATTGGCCAGTGGTGACTGGTAGCTTCAGCAGAACATCTAGGAGTCAGATTCCAGAAGCCAGATTTTCCTTATCAGGCAGAAGGGTGCGGTGGGGAGAGCTGAGCACCAGCAGGCAGGGGACCCACCTCGCTCTCCCTCTTCTGCTAACAACTGTTTCACTTTAGACAAGACCTTTCATGTCTTTGTCCTTCTATCTCTTCATCAGGGACATGGGGGTGGGTGAGGGAGGGCTTGATAATCTCTAGGCTCGGCTTTGACACTCTGATCATTTGATTAGAGAATCAGAAAAATCTGAGAGTCTCTCCCAGGCTCAGCTAGCTCACTGCCTCATGTGATAGCAATTCTGTACCAACAGCACTCCAGATAAAAGGCAACCTGGTCCAAATCAATGATAAAATGATAACTCATTTAGGGAGTGCTTTCTATGTGGCGTCTAACACATATAACTGAAAGAAGGATCTCCACTTATTTTCTGCCTAGAGATTGAGGAAGAGGCTCCGTGCCCCTGATGAACCTAGGGGCAGGACAGGAATAAAGACGCAGATGTAGAGAATGGACTTGAGGACACGGGGAGGGGGAAGGGTAAGCTGGGACGAAGTGAGAGAGTGGCATGGACATATATACACTACCAAATGTAAAATAGATAGCTAGTGGGAAGCAGCCACATAGCACAGGGAGATCAACTCGGTGCTTTGTGACCACCGAGAGGGGTGGGATAGGGAGGGTGGGAAGGAGATGCAAGAGGGAGGGGATATGGGGATGTATATATGCATACAACTGATTCACTTTGTTATGCAGCAGAAACTAACACAGAACTGTAAAGCAATGATACTCCAGTAAAGATGTTAAAAAAAAAAAAAGCACGGGGCTGCGTGGAGGTTTGTTCACCATTATATTCCAAATGCCTAACAAGGTGCTATAGGAAGTGGATAAATATCTGTTGAAGAATGAATGAATGAAACATTCATAGGGTCTTTGTGTGGTTAAGGATATTTAAGAGATCTCTGGCTCCCTAATGGGTCAGTTTCTGATCCCAGGAAAAGCCCAATGGGACATAATTTGTAAATGAGGGAAAGGGCTAGGGAGGGAAAGGTAAAGGAAAGGAATTAACATTGCTCTGAATAATAATGAGTCAGGCTGCATTGTGAATTAAGACTCAGGAAAATATTTCTCTTCTTCACCATTGGCAATTTCTGAGAATGAATGTTGTGTGTATGTGTGTGTGTGTGTGTGTGTGTAAGGAAGAGAGAGACAGAGGCAAAGACAAACAGAGATCCAAAGTTACCTGCTGACAGCAGGGATAGGCGTGTCTTCAGCTTACCTCTTGAAGGGGAACCTACACCTATGCTGTGTTCTGTTGCATGGCTAAAGCATGTCAAAGCCCCGACAGACACACACCTTGGGACAAAGGCCATTGTGATCTGGTCTCCTGAAGGCACCTGGTTCTTAATCCAGACTGAGCATCTCAGACCTGGGATGTACTGCTGCAGGAGAGGGGGATCCTGTGTGTAGAGAACGGGGTTTCTCAAAAGGTGGTCAGGGAGGAGGGCAGGTTAGAAGGAAGTTGCTTTTGAAGACAGGGGAACATGGGAGCAAAGTTAGGATCTAGGATTTCCTGAGATGTCACCGTGAAAAGTTGAACTTCTTGGGTATTCTGGAATATAGGAAAATTTATGTTTAGTGCAAGGTTGAAAAATGTTCTTTTCTTTCTGGTGAAATTTCTCTTAATTATTCTAACTTTTCAAGAGATTCTGACATTCCCACTTCTGCCATTTCAGGACGTTAGGAACAAATTAGGAAAGAATAGAAAAGTTCATTTTTATTAAAGAGAGCTTTATGTGTTTGTTTTTTTTACTTACTTACCAAAGAAGCAGAATCCTACAAACTCAACTTTGGTACTTACGAAGGTCCAGGGAGGCCCAAATACATGCAATGAATCACTGTGCCCAAAGAGTGCCTGGGTTGGTTACCATTTTGGTCACAATACTCTTTCAAAATCAATGCCTATAAATGAGTTTCACCAAATTTTTGAGCACCTAACATTTTCATGGTGTAATTAATGTTATAGATGTGGGAAAAGCAGCTGTGGCTTCTTCAAGGACCATGTGAACTCAAGCAGTTACTATTACTCGAGGATCATTATTTGCCCAGATAATCCTGAATGCCTCTTTGGCCATAATTGGTTATTGAATTGGACCAGAATTAACAACAAAAACAGTGCAGGAAAATAAAGACCAAAGATTTTTTTCTCATTTAAAAGGAAATATTTTGGAAAACAGGAAGATTTTCTGGTGTGTCTTGCTTTTCTGGTCTCCTCATTCAGTAGGTCATCCTGAGTTCCACAGTAATTGCTGCTTACCCATGGATTATGCAGATTTGGAGAGGAGAAGCTGCCAGTCTAGAAAACTCTGCTCTTGCCTGGTAAACCAAGGAACACACAGTGCTGGTGGCTTAGAGTGCCATTCAAGCATGAAAATAGAAATTAAGTCAGGCCTGGACACTAAAAGCTGATTTTTCCATCAGGCAAAACCATTCTTCTATAATGGTTCAACTTCTGAAACCAGAAGTTGTTGAAATAAGAAAAGCTGGTTTGGGTTGTTTCTTGATTTTTGTTGGTGTTGCTGCTAAGATGGCTTTATATTCCTTTAGAAGACATTACAGCCCCGTCTCCATAGCTTAATTTGAATATATTTTTTCAAAGGGATGAATTAATGCCCTGTTTTGTTTATAATTATAAGGATCAATGGCTGCCCCAGGCCCCCATAAAGCCAGGGGTCTATTTATTGAGGAAAAGAAAACAGAAAAAAACAAGCTGCTTTGCCTGGAGGGCTTCCACAGGCTAGTGGTTTGAGAGAGGTTTCTCTCGCTAATGAGTATAATATTAAAATTAGGTGGGTTCAAGAGGTTTTATTTTTGCAGTATTTGAACTATATATACCGACATCTGCAAATGCTAATCGTCTGATTTTGTGGACACAGTGCACTGTTTGTGCACATACATATGCTGACAGAATTGGTTTTATGTACCTGCTGCTTCTCCAGTCTCAGCTTCCTTCTATCTTTTTATTTTGTTTTAATGTGCAGGCATTTGCTGAAGTGTAACCACTCAGAAGGCACCTGGGCTCACATGGATTTTAAAACTGAATCCACATTTTAAGTTTCTCACCTCTCGATCTGGATTAGAAAAAAACGAATCCATCACAGTAACCAATATTAATGGTTCTTTCACATTCCAAAATGCTTACATTTGCTCCTTGATTATAATCCTCAATTTGGAGTTTGGCTCCCTGCTTTGTCTCAGATTCCCAGGGGCCTTAACAATAACGCTGAACATTTGCATAGCACTTTTAAAGCTCCTTTCAAATCATTAATTAATTAATTCATAAGATGTCTTTTCACGACTCCCATTTAATGCCTCCATAAGCAAACTGGGCCAAGCAGAGGTTAAGTGACTGGCCCAGGGCCACCTGCGGACTTGGTTAAGTCCTTTCATTCATTTTTTTTTTGAATTTCCAGGAAGAAAGATACATTTTAATTCCAGTGTTCATCCAAGTTTGCAACTTCAATATGACACTATCAGGATCAGTCAATGAACTTGGACAATCTGGGGAGATAGTTGCTCTTTGGAGAGTGTTCGGTTTTCAAGTAGAAATGAGAATGCTGTGACTTCTTTTTTTTTTTAATTAATTAATTTATTTTTATTTTTTGGCTGTGTTGGGTCTTCGTTTCTGTGCGAGGGCTTTCTCTAGTTGCGGCAAGCGGGGCCACTCTTCATCGCGGTGCACGGGCCTTTCTCCGTCGCGGCCTCTCTTGTTGCGGGGCACAGGCTCCAGACGTGCAGACTCAGTAGTTGTGGCTCACGGGCCCAGTTGCTCCGCAACATATGGGATCCTCCCAGACCAGGGCGTGAACCCGCGTCCCCTGCATTGGCAGGCAGACTCTCAACCACTGCACCACCAAGGGAAGCCCCAACTGTGACTTCTTAAGGACATGGTGACCTTCCTGATCCACAGGCTCAAGCCAAGCCTTAGAATAGAGCTGAGGTCTCCAACCTTTTCTTGATGAGGAGGTATTTTTTGAAACTTAAGAATTATTGCCCAGGAAGGAACTGGGATGCTGATAGTGCAAATTGAAGACAGGACAGGAAAGGCTTTGCATCTTGGTCTTCTTCCCAGGAGACCTTTCCAAAGAAGGGAAAACCGGGGTGGCAGCTGGAGTGCAGAGCAAGCAGGTAAAAGTTTAAGATTGATAATATGCCTTTTGCCTCTTCAGGAGCCCATTGGTGAAAATAGGAATGAGAGAACGCAGGCTGGGAAGGCTTTCCCAAACTCTCACCAAATGCCTAAGAAAATCGTGCTTTTCCTCTCTGTGTCACCCCTGGGCTCTGCCTGCGGTACTCCACAGGGCTTCAGTAAAGACCTGCTTAATTGGCTGTTACCCTGAGCTCAGAATAGCGTCTGAGTTGGGAAGAAAAGCTGTTGCTCTGGAAAAAGAGCAAAAAGAAGGAGGAAAACAGAGACCCAGGGTGAGGAGGTGCGTCTATGCCAGGGAAATGGACCAGAGAGAAGAGGCCAGCTCCCAGAGAGTAATAATCACTTCTGAGATAGTCGCTAGGCGGCCTTTACCCAAGTGTCCTGAAAGTACTAATTGGGATGTCGTCTTGATTTCCTGGAGCCTGCTATAACAAATTACCACCAATGTGTGGCTTAAAACAACAGACATTTATTACTTTAAAATTCTGGAGACAAGGAACCCCAAATCAAGGTGTAGTCAGTTGCAGAGGGAGAATGGGTTCCATGCTGGCGTCTGGTGGCTGCCAGCAGCCATCTTGGCTTCTGATGTATTACTCAATCTCTGTCTCCGTCTTCTCCCCGGGTGTCTTCTCTCTGTGTCTATGTGTCTCAATCTGCCTTTTCTTTCTCTTATAAAGACTCTAGTCATTGGATTTAGGGCCTACCCTAAGTCCAGGATGATCTCACCTCTCCTTAACTTAATCGCATATTGCAAAGATCCTATTTCCAAAGAGGTTTCCTTTGCAGCTCCAGGGGGTGAGAACTTGGAGGTATCTTTTTGGGAAACAACACTTCAACCCAAGACAGACGTCATCCTTCAAACCTTGGGTCTGGGGAGGAGCTGAACATTCTCTAGATACTGCACACCTGGGTGTCTCCTGTGAGTCCAGACAGACTGACAATGAGATTTTCTGGAGGCAGAGCTGACAAATGCTTCCTTCTGCTTCTCTCCTATGCTGTTCTATCCACCCAACTCTCCAACCAACTAGAGGGAGGAATTGCTTGGAAGCTCCCAAGAATCCTCACTGCATCTCGTGTGCACAAGAGAAGGGGCTACTGTGTCATTCTGTTCATGAGACCAGGCAGACACCTTCCCTTCCTCCTGGCTCTAACTCTGACTTTAGGCACATGGTCTAGCAGGGAGGCTAGCTCTATGATTCCTGGATATAGGGGCCTTGAGGGTAGAAGATCATTCTTTCTTTGACCATGGTAATGCATAGGACACCAATCTGGGTCCTCTGGAAGTATCTTTGTATTGTCCTGATCCTCCTGTTTCGTCCCCAAATACCCCAAATCTGCTCTTTGGGGAGTTCCACAATCCTCCCATCTACCCAAGTTAGTAACTTAGTGCTTCATCCTGGGATTTTCCTTCTCTCCTGCCCTACATCGAATCAGTCCCTGGGTCATGTTGAGTCCCCAACTTTCTATTTCCTAAGCCATCCCCTCCTTTTCATCCTCTTCAGCTTTGTTATCTTTCAGGCTCCCATCACAGTCTTGTGAACTATTAACATTGGCTGTTTATCTGTTTGGCTTGCCTCCAGCCAATCCTTCCTTTCTATCCACCTGCTACTCTACTCTACAGCAGTGTTGATGCTTCTGCCGATTTTTAGGTATTCTCTTCCTTTAAATCTTCCAGTGGCTTCCCTGGCCAGATTAATGTCCAAACTCTTTAGCAGGCTACAGAGCTCTTTATGACAAACTCAACTGTTGTCCATGAAGCAGACATGCCTTCTGCTAAAAGGACCTCTGGGTGCTCCAATCTAGGTGCCTATGCACGTAGCTGACAATGCCTCCACACAGCCCAGCACTTTCTCCATGTCCTCCTGCTGCTAAACAATCAGCAATACCCAAGAGACTTTACTTTTTAAACCCAGGGCATGAATATTTTGTGACCTATTTGACTTTAAAAAACTTACCCTCTTTTTTCTTCCCCTGAAATCTCATCTCCCAGAGCCTACAGTGTGTGCTGGATTGGGTTTCCTGCTTGGCAGTAGAAATCTTTTCCTCTGTGTGTTCAATCATTGGTCCCTTAACCTTTGCTTATTTGAAAATTTATCTCTAAAGCCTTATATTTCTTCCATTTTCCCCAAAGCTTCCTGGGTTCTACCTATTCAAAATTTTTTGGAGTTCTCTGAGCCTTTGCCCATGCTGTTCCCTCTTCCAGGAACACCAAGTGCCTTGTGCATACCTGAGTCTTCAAACTTAGGGGTTAGGTCTTCTGACTCCCCCAGGCAAGCTGAGGACCTCCTTACGTGGCATTCCCAGGGCAGTCTAGGAAACACTGAGAACAGAACCTAGAACATCTATCCAACCTTAGAGTGGAGTTTTTAAAACTGTGTGTCAATATCCCATTAGTAGGTGGTGAAATCAATTTTTAAAATGCGATAGAACAGAAAATATCAAGTACATTGCATTTAGTAAGGGTCTGGTATGTGGACTTTTGTTGTTGCTGCTACTGTGTGTATGCGTGCGTGTGTGTGCGCATGTGTGTTCTGGGTCTAGGAGTATTTCTCACTGTAAGTCATGGGCACTAGACAGTTACTTGAGTGGCAGGATCTCGCCTGCATCATCTTTGTACGCCTTGGCCCTGGTCCAGTGTTTGCAGAGGGTTGGCAGTCAGCAAATGTTGGGTGAATGAAGTGACTCAGTGCAGCTGTGAGAATCCTGCACAAAGTTCTCAACACATTCTAAGGAGACCAAGAAGAGTCGTGACAAAACACTGAGGATTCTAGAACCACTTGCTGGCCCTACCCATGTCTGCAAATAGTCAAGGCCAGAAGTGCGGAGTGAGTCATGCCTGTGTCTTCTGCGGGTTACAACTCAGCTCGTATTTATTTAGCATCTACCTCTTTGCCACATGCCATCTCATTTAATCTTTGAAAAATGCTGCAGTCACGAAATTCCTTTTTTTAGTGTGTGACACTGCGGCACAAAGAGGGTTAAATGTTGCTTCGAGCTGTACCACAAACAAGGGCTGCTTGAATTTGCACCTTCTATCACTTAGGTGAGAGTTTGTTCTTTTGTCTCAGGAGGTGTATAGGTCAGGAGTGTGGCAGCTTCTGGAAGGCTGTGGAGGAGTGTTAGTGTGGAGGAACAGGGCAGGAGGGCCACTTACTCAGTTGCAGCATTGAGGAAACAGCCACGCAGAGAAGAAAAACATTACCACACATGGGTGACAAAGACTCGTAAGGCCTGCAAAGAAGTGATTTGAGGAGGCGTGTCAAAGGACCATTAACCAAAAAGCAGAAGACATGGCTGTCTAAGTGTGATGGGAAGGATTTGTCATACAGTTGTACCGTCACGGATGGGAGCCATCGGCTGCTGTGCGTGCTGCTCATACATTAAACCCACAATTGTGGAGATTGATTTGGGAGCCTGGTCCCTGAAGCCCTCTCCTGCCTGCCTTCACCTGCCTGCTCCCTCCTCCCTCCCCCTCCCCCTCCCCCTGCCTGCTCCTCCCCCCGCCCCCCCAGCCCACCTCCTACTTCCATCTGGATGCCTCCGAACAGATGTGGACAGAGCCATATGCTCCATGGCTCTGACTCACACTGCTGTGCTTCTAGGTTGGCTCACGTTGGCTTATGATTAGTGTTTATTGTTATCATCTCCAAGTCAGATGGTGGTAATGGTTATCGACTTGCCCAATACAAATCTCTCCGTTAATTAGGAGCCTTGCACACAACGAAAGGAATTCACTGAAAGACGAATACAAAATATTTGTACTTATTCATCTAAAACAGGCAAGTACACATAAAAAAGAATGAAATAATGCCATTTACAGCAACGTGGATGGACCTAGAGATTATCATACTAAGTAAGTCAGAAAGAGAAAGACAAATACCATATGATATCACTTATATGTGGAATCTAAAAACATGACACAAATGAACCTATCTATGAAACAGAAACAGACTCACAGACATAGAGAACAGACTTGTGGTTGCCAAGGGGAGGGGTGGGGGAGGGTTGGATTGGGAGTTTGGGGTTAGCAGATGTAAACTATTATATATGGAATGGATAAACAAGAAGGTCCTACTGTATAGCACATGGATCTATATTCAATATCCTGTAATAAACCATAATGGAAAAGAATATGAAAAAGAATATATATATATAAGTGACTCACTTTTTTGTTCACCAGAAACTAACACAGCATTGTAAAGCAACTATATTTCAATCAAATAAATTTAAAAAATAAAAATAAAATGGGCAATTACAAGACTGTGTCCTTGGCTCTGTCCTGCTGAACATTTTTATCAGGGACTTGGATCAAGACATAAAAGACCCGCTGATCACATTTGCAGTTGGCCTGAAGCTGGGGAGGATGGCTAATAGGCTAGCTAAGAAGACCAGATTTTTAAAAGATCTTGACAAGTGGAGCGAAAGGCCAAAACCAACACAAAAAATTTAATAAAAAGAAATTTAAGGTCCTGCACTTAGAGTAAAAAAAAATCTGCTTTAAAAGCACATAGGCGGGACGGAAGAGATCTATCTTTGTAACAGTTCTAAAGAAAACAAGTAAGGACTATAGCCCCAATATGAATTAACCACAAAGGGGATGAGAGTTAGTGTCCAAATAGAAGCACAGTCAGTGTCGTTCCCAATGAGCCCTGCACAGGTCCAGCCACATCTGCAGGACTTTGGGTGTCTGCCACATTTAAAATAAAAATCAGAGTATATGTCACTTATTGATTGAAAATTCTTTTACCAAATTCCTCTTCAAAAATTACCCGACTAACAAGGGTTAACTGCAGCTAATGAAACATGATTAGGTGTATTTGAAAAACCAATATTTTCTCCTTCCAACATCCCCTAAACCAGGTAATTCATGTAAATAGCCTCTGGTGCATTTTCCCACACTGTTATTTATGCTGATATAAATACGTCAAAACAAATCCATATGCATATGAGATTTTCAAGGTAATTGTTTTTTGTAAAGCGGATCCTGCAAAACCCATTACTCTCCAACTTTCTTTCTTCAATTAAGGATACACCATCAACACCTCTCTGGGTTAATGTGTATAGATAGATCTAAAGTATTAAGAAATAATGCTTTCGGCTTCCCTGGTGGCGCAGTGGTTAAGAATCTGCCTGCCAATGCAGGGGACACGGGTTCGAGCCCTGGTCTGGGAAGATCCCACATGCCGCGGAGCAACTAAGCCCGTGAGCCACAACTACTGAGCCTGCGCATCTGGAGCCTGTGCTCCGCAACATGAGAGGCCGCGACAGTGAGAGGCCCGCGCACCGCGATGAAGAGTGGCCCCCGCTCTCCGCAACTGGAGAAAGCCCTCGCACAGAAACGAGGACCCAACACAGCCATAAATAAATAAATTAATTAATTAATTAAAAAGAAATAATGCTTAATAGTCTATGATATGGATGTGCTACTATTTATTCAGTCTTTCTCGCTGTCACATTTTAAGAGGCATACTGGCAAATAGGGGAGGGGATGGCTTTCCGGGGTGGGAAGATGGAAGATGGGGCTAGAAGCCATGACATACAAAGAAGGAAGCATCCAGAGATATTTAACTGGGAGAATGGTAGGTGGGTGGCTGAAGGGGAGGGTGGGTTGAGGTCATTAATTAATACTGGGGTTTTTCTCAGCTGAACTGGTAAGTCAGTGATTCCACGTTTAGTGTTGGGTTGCTTGTCAGGACAGGGCTAAGGAAGGGGAGAGGGCAGGGACCCTGCTTCCTTCTGGTGGTTGGAGGGCTGTGCAAAACAACAGCTTTGGGGTTAACAAGCCCACCCCCATCCCCGGTCCCCAGAGAGCTGGCGGGCACGGAGCCACCTCCTCAGTAAGCACATTATAAAAACATTAGGTGACAATAATAAAAATAATGACATTAAAAAGAAAAATCATTGTAGAAACCAAACAAACCCAGTCCTAAAGCTGAGACGGGCACCGGCCGGGATGTTGTTGGCATGCTCCGGAGAAATTTGATTTCGATGAATTTCATTGTCAATGTCACGGGGGCATGAATCACCCTCCTCCGCCCTTTCTCATCATACCGCAGATTTAGGGAACATGGCATTAGAGAGATAAAGAGGTTCACAAACAGCATCAGCCAGGAGTCCCCTGGGCCCCGTGGCGGCGCTGGACGCAGGCAGAAGGCAGTTCTCGGCGGTTATGGGTCCATAAATCTGAAGGCAGTTGAACCCCTGCGGGGTTTGAAGCAGTCAAGCCTGAGACCAGAGCCGGAGCTTTTCGGGCTTCGCAGCCTCCCTTCCCCCCTCCCCGCCCCCCCGCAGACCACCTGACTGAGGGCTGAGGAATGAGTTTCTCACTGTGAAGCAAGGGGGCCTGGCAAAGCCGGTGCTGGAGAGAGGCAGCTCCCAGTAGGCTTGCAGGCTCCATCTCCTCATTCCCCGAACGTTCTCTCCCGAGGTGCGGGGAAAGCCACTTGCCCCGGCAGAGGCACATGGCCGGTGCCAGCCTGGGTGCTGCAGGCGGCCCTGGGTGGATGCTTCCGCCTGGTGGTCGGCAGTCCCTGCCACTCCTGGAACCATGCTCTCGCTTTATGTTTTAATGAGCATGTAGTTGATCCTTCACTGGGTGCCAGGCTCTTCACATGGGTAACTGCTCCATCCTCCCGCCCATCTGGCAGGTACTGCTATGGCGTCACTCAGCTGGCCAGGGCTTGAACTCCAGCATCTGTACCCTTTCCGTGAAGAATTGATGATGGCATGGATGCAACTAGAGATGATCATACTAAGTGAGTAAGTCAGAAAGAGAAAGACAAATACCATATGATATCATTTATATGTGGAATCTACAATATGACATAAATGAACCTATCTATGAAACAGAAACAAAATCAAGGATATAGAGAATATACTGGTGGTTGCTAAGGAGGAGAGGGTTGGGAGAGGGTAGGAGTGGGATTTGGGGATTAGCAGATGCAAACTGGTATATGTAGAAAACAACAAGGTCCTACTGTAGAGCACAGCGAACTATACTGTATTCAATATCCTGTGATAAGCCATAATGGGAAAGAATGTGGAAAAGAATGTATATATATGTATGACTGAGTCACTTTGCTGAAGAGCAGTAATTAACACGACATTGTAAATCAACTACTCTTCAATAAAAAATAAATTTAAAAAAAGAGTTGATGATGGCAATTCTAAGTGAAGTCAGACAAAGATCATAGGATATCACTTATATGTGGAATGTAAAAAAAATGATACAAATGAACTGATTTACAAAACAGAAATAGACTCACAGACATAGAAAACAAACTTATGGTTACCAAAGGGGAAAGGGGAAGAGGGATAAATTAGGAGCTTGGGATTAACAGACACACACTACTATATATAAAATAGATAAACAACAAGGACCTACTGTATGGCATAGGGAACTATATTCAATATCTTGTAATAACCTATAAGGGAAAAGGATCTGAAAAAGCACACATATCTGTCTATCTACCTAGATATATATCTGAATCACTCTGCTGTATACCTGAAACTAACACAACATTGTAAATCAACTATACTTCAATTAAAAAAAAAAGTGTTGATGATGGCACATTATAATGGGAAGGGTCCATGAGAAGTGAGCCTTCTTAAAGCCCATGCTTTCTCTCTTCTGATTATAAACCCAACCAATTTCATATGTTCCACTTCAAAATGCTCAAGCTACCCTCATTTACCTAGAGTTCATCACAACCCTCAAGGTTGCTTAGGGAATGGCGGACCTGTTTTATTCATACTATTACTATTTATTCAGACTATTACTGTCCACACAGGTAACTGAAACAGGACCTGGAAATTAGAACTAGAAAAATCCACAGGGTATGGAGGTTGGCTGCCTCATGGTGGCATTTTTCAGATAACAGGGCCCACTGATGTTTTTTTTCATGGAGAGGCAGTGAGGAACCGTGGCCAGGAATAGTCATTCAACTTGAATTCTGGAGTCTTATGACTTGGTTTTACCCGTGACATTGAGTTACTTAACTGTGTACAAGATAGTGATAATAACAAGATGAAATGAGATCTTGTCTATAGCGTGCCCAGCCCAGCGCCTTGCACCAAGTAGGTTCCTGTAACTGTTGTCTACTGTGGGTGTTACGTTGTCCTCGGGTACAGAGATGACACTGCAGAGGCACTATCATTAAGATGTGCACTTGGAGTTGTTTTTCCTGTTGTAGGAATGTGCTGTAGTCAATCCATTTTTGCTCATAAATCTGGCATCTGTTGGGGAATCATTTGGAAACTGCATGGCCTGGGCAGAGAGAGGCATGTCAGGTAGAAAATGATCCCAGCCTATGAGATCCAGGAGACCTGGTTCCCAGTCCCGACTGGGAAGGATGGATGCTAAAGAAACAATAAACAAGGTGCTTTAATCCACTGTAGTTCCTCTGTCCTCACCTGTAACATGGGGATAATAAGTATTTATCTCATATGGTTTTATAAGAATGAAATGTGATAACCCTGTTTAGTACAGCGCACCACAAGTAGTCATCACTCCGTAAATATTAACCAGCACTATATAATATGATCAACATCAAAATTCCAACTTTGGTGTCCCAATTTTAAAAACAGAGAAACTGAGATACGGAAGAAAATGGCTTGCCCTCGATAACCCAAGTACAGTGCCAAGAGAAAAGCTGACATTTTTATTTCCTGTTCAGATTTTTAGCTACAGTATTCACAGAGGCTTCTGTCTGAGGGCCCAGGGTTTTAGACATTGTTTCAGCCTATTGTTCAGCAGGCAGAGTTCGGCTGGGGCTCAGGCAGGAGGAAAGTGAGGAAGAATTGTCTGAGATCCTCGGGAATGAGCTCTTCTAGTCTTTGAGGAAGAAATGAGAAGTACTCTTGAACCACTCTTCGACAGGGCTTCCATATACAACATCTTTGAGCCTGTGGCTCAGGAGAAAAGAGCAGGGGAAGCTATTCAGGAGGGAAATGATTTTACATAAAAGTCATGTTTGGCAGCTATCACAGTGTGCAAGAAATAAATACTTCTTAAAACAGAAGGCGAAGGCACATGTCTCTGGAAATTTAGAAATGTTCCTAAGAGTGATCTAGATGAAGAGTCTATAGGAGGAGACATGAGAATACTCTGTACAGAATCATTCATGCTGAACATGAGCTCAGAAACCCGAACTCGCTGAGGTCCTAATACATGCGCAGGAAACCGCCGAAGAAGCCTATTGGATCATAGCTACAAGCCTAGACTTGTTGCCCCAGATTGATACCAGTATCCCTATAGGTAGTCCCCTTACATCTTGGTGATTGCATCTAATGTTTAATAAGCTAGTAATTAATGATTTTTATAGTTTATTATTTTCATATACAATTCCAGAAAGAAAAGAAGTAAAAAAAAAATCCTTAACATTTTTAGCTTAGAGAGTGTTTGGAAATAACTGAATGTGTATTAAGCAATATTTTTGATAGAAGTATGTTTTCCTCTCCTTTCATCCTTCTGTTCCTCCCTCCGTCCCTCTCTTTATTTTATTTCTAGAGAGAATGGCATAGGTTTGCCTAAACACCCAAATAACCCTTTCTCGCTTTATCTGACCTATTCATCTTATGCATGTGTTTATCATAAGTATGGAGAATTTTCCTGCTTTCTTTCTTCGAATCATCCTTTTATGGGTGTTTGGAGGATTGCGTGGTTAAAGAACGTTTTGAGAAGGACTAAGGAGTCTGACACACAGATTATGGCCTTGGGGAGGGACCTCTCTGTGCCTCAGCTGCCTCATCCCCAACACCGACCGACAGGGGGTAAGGATGAACTAGTTCACATCCCAGACTAGATTCCTGGGTCCCTAGGAACGTCTTCTGTGAAAGGCCTCCTTCTTCCCTTTCTCCAGGCACAACACGGCACCCCTGAGGCACTTTGGAAGCAGTGCCTTGGGAGACCAGCAGGTGGCACACGGGAACCAGAATACACACGCCTTGGCCCAGGACAAAGAGATGGGCGAGGAGGTGGATTTAGTGCAAGGTCAGCTGGCTGACTTCCTCAGTCTTGAGGTGTTGAATGCTGCCCACGAAGACCACAAAATCATGCATGACTGCAGGACCTAAATGATTAAAAGGCAGGGAGGGCAAGATAAGAACAACACTAAAGGGTGGGGACATTATAGTCGTTCTTTTAACCTCTCCTAATCCTCTCTCTTAGCCTGAGTTACCTGCCACGAGGATTGTGAGCTCAAGGACATAGGGTAGATAAAGCAACACGCCTAGTGTGAAGAGCTCAGCATCGGTAGCTGTAAAATAATTATAATCTGGTTGGTTTGAACACAATCCAGTGGTATTATTTAGGCATTTCTGATTCATATAGTGGTTGCCTTTAGGTGTTTCTGATTCATTGATCTGTTCATTCATTTTTTTCAACCAAAGACTGTATATGGAACTCCTACTCTGGACCTGGCACAGGGCTTGGGCACATGAAGGTAAATAAGACCCACATTCAGCTCTCCAGGAAAATAAAGCAATTCACTTGGCTAAATTGATAGGAAGGTGGGTGGTGGATTTCATTTAAAACCAGCAATTTAGCCTGATAACCAGTACACTTAACTGAGTAGGTCAGTGTTGGGATAATGGTTTGGATGGTGGGAAAGTTAGGACAGTAGCATGAGGGAGAAAAGGACCATGGGGCCATTTATAAACCAGAAGATTCAGTTATACATATACAGATATCTGTTCTTTTTCAGATTCTTTTCCATTATAGGTTATTACAATATATCGATATTATAGTTCCTTGTAATATACAGTAGGTCCTTGTTGTTTATTTTATAAATAGTAGTGTGTATCAGTTAATCCCAAACTCCTAATTTTATCCCTCCCTCACCCCTGCTTTCCCCTTTGGTAACCCAGAATCATTTCTTATATTAAAATAATCAATATGTTCACACATTTTATTCAACCCTCCTCCTTTAGTTGGATCTACTGTCAACTCTTTAGCTTGTAGAAAACAATATTTTGAGGAGATCTAACCTTTTTAATAATATATGTGGTACATGAAGTGTTAATTTTATAGAGAACAGTGCTCAGTTTTTTCCTGTTTCCAGAGTAGGAGAGGAGAGGAGCCTTAACTAGAACAAGGGGAATAGAAAGGATTTGTTGGCACTGAGAACCGTGAATCGCCACGTGCTACCCCCTCCCAGAAGATGGGCATTGTTTTGGTTGAAGGCCTTTCAGAAAGCAGAGATTGCCATCTATCTGGGTGAGTTCAGTTGTGGGTCTCTTAGGGAGAAAAAAAAACCAGATAAGAGTGATTTTTTAAAGACTCTATACATACTCTTGATGAACAGAAACCGTATCAGGCAGCTAGATACAGTTGGCCCTCCATTTCTACTGGAATCCCCATCCGCAGACTCAACCAATCATGGCTGGAAAATATTTGAAAAAAAAAATTCCTGAAAGTTCCACAAAGCAAAATGTGAATTTGCTACATGGCAACTATTTACATAACATTTACAACTATTTACATAACATTTGCATTGTGTCAGATATTATAAGTAATGTAGCGATTCAAAGGATGCTGGAGGATGACTTTAGATTATATGCAAATACTGTGCCATTTTATATAAAGGACTTGAGCATCCATGGATTTTGGGCATCCAAAGCGGGGGAGGGATCCTGGAACCAATCACCTGCAGGTAACTGAGGGACCACTGTATTGTGATGCTCTTGGGGTAAATAATGAAAAATTATGGAATCTCTTTAATTCAAGGGACATAGGTACTGAGCACATTTTCAACGTGTGCCTATAGAGCTGAAATTTAAGGTGATTAATAGAAATATTAGTTTCATTTTGTGTTTTATAATCAGCAACTAAAATCTTTTTTCTCATTATGAAATATTTCAAGCATTCATGAAATACTATAACAAATCTCAAACATATCAAGTATCAAATAACCATGTTCCTACCACATGATTCTTTCAAAGTTTTAAACTTGGCTATATTTCCTTCAGGCATTAAAAAAATATAACTTTACAGATTATATTGATACCCTTTGTGTACCCCTAGTATGGAAGTGTGTATAGATGCTGGTAACCCCAGCTATCAGGGACAGAGTAGAAGGAATTCCTGAGTGAGGTGGGATGTAGACCAGATCACCTCTAAGACCCAAATACTTTGGCAACTTCTCAGTGGTGGGGGAGATGACCTCATGTCTAAGCTGGTAAAGATGGTGAACTCCTAAATGAAATCTCTGAAATATACCAGGTTCTTACAGGCTCATCACAAGGCTAAGACCAAAGTTTGCACAAATCATTTGGAAATGATGCATCCAAACACAGGTGATGTTCTTAAGTAAAAGTGGGCCACCTCGTACATGCTGCCTTTGCAAGCCTACACCTAAAGTGGCAGAAAATCTCATAGACTTTTTATGATGTACAGTGTGGATGTTACTTAGAGAGCAGAGGAAAAACTGCATGGGACTTAAGGATCACAAAGTGATTTTTAGTAAATATTCAACGACTGTGGGAGAATTCTGATAAGGATTCAAGGTAGAGAACTTGGTGCCTGAATCCTAAGACGGACGCTTCCTTTGGATGGAATTATATATACAAAGATAAGTAGTGTGGGAATAATAACTAGATTTATTAGTATCTGAGCAAGCTCCCATTTATAGCATTACCACCCCATCTGCCCTGAGCAAGATATCTTTAGCTAAATTGAACTGGAGCATGTGACTTAGGCTGAAGGCCAAAAGAAGCCAAAGACTTCTTCTTAACAGGAAGGGCCTGCCTGTCCCAATTACCGCATAGAGGTGGGAGAGCAGAAGAGGGTAAGGAGACCCCCCAGGTCTGCCCTTGAAGGCTGGGCCTTCCTCAGCTGCAGCAAGCAGAGCTCGCAGCCACCTAGCACGTGTCAATGCAGTGGCCCTACCCAATGGTTTAGCAACTCTACCTCCTTCGTAAATGAGCGACTAACACGGTGTGGCAATAAGGGCTGTGTATATAAGTCAAGGCAGAAAAAAAGGGATGGGAAAAAGTTCTCCCAACCAAACGTCCCCCTCGACATTCCTATCCCCATTTATATAATCCAGAGCACTGTCCATCTGATTAATCTGAACATAAACTAATAATAGTAGCTTCATTTTGGCAGCCTTAAATGAAAATGGACTCTGGATGGAGAATTTGTAATGCTTATCCCTGATTTCCTCAGTTGAGCTTTAAAATTCTCAAGTTGGATCCAATTTCAGATAAGGACTGAGGGTGAGAAGAGGTTCAGAAGTCACAAGGCTCCCTTCCTATTTCAATGCAGGTGCATTTCCTCTCCAAGCATGGTGGAAAAGTACAGGCCAGAGTGAAAATGTGAAATATTAGAAACCCTAATGGCTAGGAAACCAGGGTAAAGTACTGGGCTGAGAATTCTCTCTCAATATGACCTAGACTCACAGTGATTGCAGAAATAAGTTTCAGGAAAGGCAAACAAGGTTTGTGTCATGCATATGACAATCCACCAAACCATCAAACATTTGTCTTACCTGTGATCATGGCATTCAATCATCCAGGGAGAGGTGCATCTAACAACAGATTGACAAGAACAGAAAAATAATTTTAAAAAGTAGTCAAGGGAAGCTAACTGTCTTTGTGAAAACAGGGGCTTCCTCTTCTCGGGTCATGTTGCCTCTTTTCAGTCTAGACACCAGATGCCACTGTAGCAATGCTGGGCCCGCACCATATTCATTAGCACCCTCAAGCCCTGGACTTCATATGATAATCAGAAGTGCCTCTAAGTTACTTGGGTTGATGGTAACAGGAAAAAAAGTTACTCTAGAAGCAAACAAAGCCACCCGGAAGGAAGCCAAAGCTGGGGGCTCTCTGTGATTGATCTACCTACCCCCACAGATCTCAGGACCCCTAGGCTCCTGCAGCTGACCACAGGCACCCGAGCATCACCCCACAACCCCCGGGTCTCCAGGGCTGGCTTCCTCTGAAGGCAGTCATCCACGTATCATCCCCCCTCTGGTCCCCTACCCCCACTGTGTGCCCTATCCTTGCCCAGCCAGCTTGCCTGGTCCTCCCGCCACCCTGCCCTCTGCCTCTTGACACTGAATTTCCTGATCACACACACCTGCTTCCACCCCAGCAGGCATCGTAGCAGCAGAAGCATCATAGTCAGCTTCCCTCCTCCTCTCCACTTGGGCTCTGAGTTTTTCTTCTAGAATAATTTCCTTAGAGCAGTATTTTTGTGGATTTGTTACAAATGCAGAAGTCTCCTGACCTACTCAGAATCTCTGGTGGTGGGGCCTGGGAATCGGCACTTTATCCCATCCTCCCAGTGATGTAAATGTGCATAGAGGTGGGAGAAGCCTGGCCCTGGGAACGGTTGGGGTTCCCCCACCCCAGTCCCATGTTCCATGATGCAGGCTGCACCACAGTGACTGCTGTCAAACACATTGGTTGGTTCTGGAGCTGAAGGGCTGTTCCAAAACCTGTTATGAACCTCCCCAGCCTAGGAGACAGATCGTTTCTTGAGAGAAATATTTCTTGTGACTTCTTTGACTCTCCTTTCTCTCCTTGGCATTGGCTCTGAGTGTTTTTCTCATTCAGGTGTTATGGACTGAAATGTTTGTTCCCCCCCTACCCACAAATTCATATGTTGAAGCCTTAACCCCCAGTGTGGCTTCAACCAGAGTGGAGATGGGGCCTCTAAGGAAGTAATTAGGGTTAAATGAGGTCGTAAGGGTGGGGCCCTGATCCAATAAGATTAGTGTCCTTATAAGAAGAATAACCAGAAAGCTTGTCCTCTCTCTTTCTCCTTGCCCATACACAGAGGACAGACCATGTGGGCATACAGGAGGAAGGTGTCCATCTACAAGCCAGGAAGACAACTCTCACCAAGAACTGAATTTGTAGTAACCTTGATCTTGGACTTCCACCTTCCAGACATGTGACCAAATAAGTGTCCGTTGTTTAAGCCATCCAGTCTGTGGTATTATTTTTGGCTGCCTGAGCAGACTAGCACACCGGGTATATTCCCAGTAACATTTATTGAGTACTTGCTATGTGCCAGATAATGCATTAAAGGCTTTTTGTGTATCAATTTATTTATTCTTATAACAGCTCTATGGAGCTACTACTCCATAGAGTAACTACTGTCAATATGTCGACTTTCCAGATGAAGGAACAGGCTCAGAGAAGAAAACTTGCTCCAGGTAACACAGCTAGTGGTGGTGGAGTTGGGATTTGAACCCAAGTCAGTCTAACTCCAAATTTCTTACTTTACTCTGTTCTACTCTCTCTCCCAGGGGATCTGGATCCTAAACATTGAGCAAACCAAAGCATGGAGTCCTATAATTTTCAGAGTACTTTTAAACCTTTTCAAACTAAAGATTCCTTTTATTATTTCTTCTCACCTGTCATTCATCTATGTATATTTTGATAGATTACTAATCTTCAAATTGATATGAAATCCATAAGTTTCTATGGCTTTTTGAAATATTGAAAATAACTCATGAGCTTCTACTATTTCCTTAAACTCCCAGGAGTTTGAAAACCTAATTGTCACCCTCATTTTACAAATGAGGAAGCAGAAATCCAGAGAGGATAGTGGCTTGTGAGTTACAGAGTCAGGAGCAGATCTCGGGTTTCCTCCTTCCTATCCAAGAGCTCAGTATCCGACATCATGCTAAATCAATCAGTTCGTCATTTAAGTTGCCACTGAGCACCTACTTATGCCTGGTAGACAAGACTATGTGAAAGGTACAGAAAAATTATAGTGATAGCTTTTGTATTTGATAAATTTACAGTCTATTTGGGAAAACAAGGCTTAGACATAAAAGGCAATTACATAAAATCACAAGATAACGTGTTTCTAAAGACATGTTTCTCATCCTTGGCTGTATATCAGAATCACCCAGGGAGCTTTCCAAAGCTCCCAAACTCTCCAGAATAAGGATTTTCCAAGGTAAGGGCCCAAGGATATATATTATTTAAAAATACCCCAGTCAGGGTTGAGAACCACAGTTGCAAAGTAACATATTCTACAACAGGGACTACAAATGCTCCAGCAGTAAATGCAAGGTCAAGGGCAGCTAGAGGGTCAGGGGACCTCTGAGGAATAGAGGAGCTTTGGGGTGGGTGGAAAGAGTTTGGCTAAGAGGATAGGAGCTGGGGAGGGAACCACGTGAGCAATTCTAGGAAGGAGAAAGGACGTGAGAAGAGAGAGGAGGCTGGGGAGTGGCCGCTTCAGACCTGGGCTCTGGCAGGCAAGGGTGGAAAGGCAGGGCGCAGTCAGAGTAGGGGGGCTTCAAAGTTAGCCAGAGGTGCTCATTTTCTAAATTAATAAATGTCCATGGATTCTTTTTTTTAAGCTTAAATTTGATAATTTTGCATGTTATAATTTTATATATAGCCATGAGATAAGAAAAATAAAATGTGTAATTTCCATACAAAGAAAGATTGAAAAATGTAATACCAGAAGTAATTACTCTAAAATGAGGCAAGGAATGAAAAAAGGAAACAAGAAATGGGTGAGGGCAACTAGAAATGATAAGATGTATGGTAAAGCTATACACCAGATATTTTGATAATTCCGGTGTGTGTAAATGTTCTAATGATCTGATCAAGAGGTGAAGATCATCAGGCTGAATTTAAAAAAATCTCACCTTTTATCATAAATTCATCTAAAACATTCAGAAGTAAAAGAAATGATAAAGATATCATGTACATATACCTGTATATTTTTTCTTTTTCAAGTTTTATTGAGATGTAATTGGCATATCACATTGTATAAGCCATGGATTCCTGAAGAAAGATCTTATATAACAGATGTGTAGCATTAACCAATCAGGGAGGAACTTTCCTTCAAATGTCCAGGTATCTGGGTGATTTTGAAGAAGCTACCCCTTGAGCTGGAGGGAGCCCAGGCTGATCAGCTTATAAGGCAAGTCCTCACTCTCTCTAGAAAAAAGGGAGGGCATTGGATTCTCAGATGAGAGGACTGGAGTGGGGAGAATGAACTTAAGAGAACACGGGAGGCAGGGCGACTGCTCCCCGGCCCCCATAGTCCACAATGCCCCAAGGAAGGAAAGCAGGTGCAACAAAAGTGCTAGACACAGAGAGCAAATGGCAGCTTCTTTGGGCTGCACAGGGCAGGTCTGTGCTTGATAGTAAGTGACCAGGGTGCACTCATGAGGCAGTTCTTTTTTCTTTTTTGTAATTTTTGGCCACGCCATGTGGCAGGTGGGATCTTAGTTCCCTGACCAGGGATCGAGCCTGTGTCCCCTGCATTGGAAGCACAGATTCTTAAACACTGGACCACCAGGGAAGTCCAGATTGTAAGGCAATTCTGAACTAGATCACATAAGGTGGATCTCCCAGGCCTCTCTGGGGTGCAGGGCTGTGTCTCCTTCACCTCCCACTGGTGGGCTCCACTGAAGTGTGGCTTGCTTGGCAGCAACAGCAGTAGCAGGTGTGGATTCCCTGGGAAGCAGACCTATTCTTCAGGGGTCCCAGTGTGGTGCTGGCCACCGGGGAGCTCTAGGCAATGGAGGAACAAGGGAGATGGCCCAGGTATTGCCCCATCTTTTGAACCAGAGGGAGATATTTACAGGGGTGGAGATTTATTGCTTTGCACCCTGACTGTATCCCTTGGCTTGTGGTTGAGAAAAACTGTTGTAGAGACTGGGTTTAGGGAAGATAAGTTTTGGTGCAGAATGAGGGTCGTGAGACCAGTCTGGATGCTGGGAAGTGATGAGATGAGAGCCTGGATGAGGGCAGAGGGTACTGGGTATGCAGAAGTAGGAAAAGAATTCAAGCTATTCTCTTTTAACATGAAAAGTATCACTGAATAGATCAAATGAGGTACACGGGCATGCACAAGCCTCAGGTCAGTATACGCATACGTTTACAAATGCTTTATAGTTTGTTCAGAACTTCTGAACCCCACTGGCTTTTAGGCCCTGGCGATGTGCTAGAGACTCAGGATTAAGAGTCTCCTCTGGTCTGACTCAGAAGATCTCTGAACAAGGATGGGGCAATAAAGAGCACTGGGTCAGCTTTCCAAGGCCATGCCCGGGATGAGCAATGCATTCTGCTGCCCATGTTGGGAAAAGGCTGATGCTGGAGGAAAAGAGCTGGGACACCGGAAAGGAAGAACATGCTGCACCTACAGAGGTGGATTTACCATGAAGCCAATAAAGCTCAGACTTCAGGGCCTCTCACTTGAACAGGCCTCATCCATTTGCTTGTAGTTAATTTTCTATTTGTAATTTTGCGTTGTTTTTTAGAAAGAAGGTCCCCAAATTATACAAGCCTCATTGTCCCCCCAAATCTGGGTTTAGCCCCCCAGTCACCTGTACAGCACTGTGCCAGATGCTCTCGGACCTCAAAGTAGGTTTTTACTGCCCCTATTTTTGGTGTCCTGCATTGCTGTTAAGAAATCAGCTATCAGCTTGATCAGGGCTCTCACCTCACACAACTCCAGGAGCTCATTTGCGTTCTAGTGTACATCCGGGGTCCCTGGAGGTGTGCTATGTCTGTGTGTCTCTGTTGCTTGCACGTTAGTTTTTTTGTCTTCAGTTTCATGATGTGGATCTAGGTGTGATTTTCTTTTTATTTATTCTACTTGGGATTTGCTGGGCTTTGTCAATCAGTAAACTGTCTCATCAGTTCTGGAAAATTCTCAGTCATGTCTTCAAATACTGCTTCTGCCCCATTGTCTTTTCACTTTCTTTCAGGAACACTTGTTCAACATGTCGGACATCTTTCTGTCTTCCTTGTTTCTTAACATCTGTTCCTTATTTTGCAAATGTTTCTCTTTTCTAGGCTTCATTTTTAGACTCCAGGGGTTGGCAGACTACTGCCTACGGACCACATCTGTCCCCCTGCCTGCTTTTGTAGATAAAGTTCTATTAGAATACAGCCACGCCCTTTTGCTTAAATATTGTCTGTGACAGGGTAGTTGTGACAAGAGTATACGGATTTCAGGCCTAAAATATTTATTCTCTGGCTCTACAGAAAAAAAATTGCTGTCCCCTTGTAGATAACTTCTTATCTTCCGGTTCACAAATTCTCTCTTCATCTCTGTTTGTTCTACTGTTAAAATGGTCCACTGAGTTTTTCATTTTGGTTACTGTATTTTTTTATTTCAAATGAACCCTTATACATCTGGCTGGTCACTTTTTACAGTTTCCTGTCCCTGATGTTATTTTCAAGCTTTTCTTTTATGTGTTTAAATACAGATTCCATAGTTTTGAGAGACTGAAGATATAAATGTTCTGAATGTCTAATATCTGAAGTCTTTACAAATCTATTTCTGTCATCTGTTTCCTATGTGCTTGCTTTATTTATATTTTTACTTTATTATTTTAATTGTATATTGCTCATTGTTCTTGAAAAAACTATCTGTAGAGGTTCTTTGAGGCTCCCCAAAAAAGTGTTTCTCTAAAGAGGATTTACTGTTGTTCTGCCTGGTGTCTAAACCAAATTCTTTGAAGCTCCCTGGGCCACCCAAGCTGCAAATCCATGTCAGGGCGGGTTCATGGTGACAATCTCAGGAATTTTTTCTTTGCTTATTTTCCTGTTGCTAAAAAGATTAGTTATGTGTTGCAGAAATTCTGCACTAGACTATACAATCTTTAATAGCAGGGACTGAGTCCTTTTCATGATTGAGTTTTTACTATCCTGCACAGTGCCTGGCCTAATACTTGTTGAATGAATAAATGAGTAAATAGATTCTGTTGATTACATTTATAAAATAGTTCTCAACTCTGTCTCTTCACCTCTTTCCTACTCTCATGGTCCTAGTTCAGGTCCTAATCATTTTTATCTGGACTATTACAATGTAATCTCCCAATTAGTGGTCCTTGGCTGAGGGTATATTTCAGAATGTCTGGAGTGTGTTAAAAAATGCATATTTAAAAAAAAAAATCGGGGGTAAGTTGACAAAATATAGAGTTTAAACTATTCTGCAGATGATTCTAATATGTACCACCAGTGAGAGGTACCCTATGCCAACTTGTCTTGCCTCTCTTAAATCCATCCTCCATATCAGTTAGGGAATCCATCTAACGTAGGGCTCTGACTACTCTGCTCTCCTACCAAGTCCCTATAGTGGTTCTGAAATGGAGCAGCACCCTGTGGTCCTTGCCCCCCGTGTCCTCCACCTGCCTTTTGCCTGTGGAAAAACTTTAGCCAAAAAATAAGTTTAATCAGAGAAGTGAGAAAATGCGGAAGCAAGAAAAGCAGTCAGACAGGACAAAACAATAATAGTTTAGTGAGTAAGCCAAGTCAAGGACCTTTATTTCCTTCTCAAGAGCTACAGATAATATTCTGAGCCATATCGTGTGAGCTTGTGAGCTGTTTTATAGATACTAAAACTCCCACCAGGTGGAAGAAGTTGACTACATGATGACCAGACTTAAGCTGCCACAGGTCTGAGAACTGGCCTCAAGGAAGTGGGAACAAGCCGACCCTGGAACTGAAGATTAACTGTACTTAAAATAATCAAGATGACGCTGGTCAGACCACAGCATGGCCAATTTCAAGATGACTGTCAGAGCTGACTGCGCTGTTTCTACGTGTAGCCCCTCCCTCATCCTAGAAAAGCTCTTGCCCACTGGTCGTAGGCAGGGGTTGGGGGTGCGGGATGGAGAGTCGGCCTTTGGACAGGAGTCCCCCCCCCCCCCCCGCCCCAACCTCCCGGTTGCCAGCATTCAAAATAAAGCAAACTTTCTTTTCCACCAACCTGGCCTCTTTATTGGCTTTTGAGTGGCGAGCAGCCGGACCCTACCCTCAGTTACAGTTCTCTGCTGCCCACAGAATAAAATCCAAGCTACTTAGCACTATTTACAAGGTCCTACATCCCTGTCTTGCACTTATGCTCTGGTGACACTCAACTTCGTGTATTACTTCTCGAGTACCAACTTGTCACCCATGTCTTGCTTTTGCTCACACTGTTCTCTGCAGTGCCCTTTATATCCTCCTTTACTGACTTATTTCTACTCATCTTTAGGGACCCAACTCAACTCCAGGAAGTCTCCCCAGACTCGAGGGCTGAGTGTAGTATTCCCCCTTCATGCTCTTCTGCTTCATCAATTGTATAACCAACTCTGCTACATTGAAAGTGTAACCTCCCACCGAGTGTGAGTTCCTCAAGTGACTTAAGTTCCTCACCTTTGTTAGCCTAGCATAGTTTTCAGAATACAGTAGGAATTTCGTATATTTTTATTGCCCAGAGTCTAATATAGACTTGTTATATATTTACTGAGCTGAACTGTCTAGGTTTGCCCTTTTAAAATCAGGTATATCTGGGAACATGGGCGATGATACCATACCTCTGGGCCTCTTTAAATTCATAATATTTGTGATTTTGTTCTCTAAATAAATTCAGTTGTTTCTAGTCGTATTAGGGAAAAGACGAGATATAACCTGGGGGTTAAAATATACATCCCAGCTGAAATAATTTTCAAATGAAGAGGGAGAAATGAAGCAATTCATCATCTGGCATCTGCAATTCCAGGAATGGGTATTGTGCAAAGGCTGATTTCCTTGCATGGGTTGCTTGGATAAGGAAGGCTCCTTCTTTCTGCAGAAGTCTGGGTCCCTTTCCCATCCCTCAGAGCTGCCTAACTTCTTGGCCAGGCCTCCCGGGGAGATAATGAATACCAAATCTTCCCTCCTGGATGAGACGGTGCTGGAGAAACAACGAGGAATGACAGGCTTGTGTGCGGGTCCCAGAGAAAGCAGGCAGAGAGTGGAAGACTGATAGAGTTTTTGCTCCCTGGGATAGAGAAGATGTGATGCTCCCTTTGGTATGAAACTGGGCGTCAGTTTCCTGATGTTCTTCACGCCTTATTCTCTAGGATTAATCCAGCCTTCCCCAAACAATCCCAAATGAAAAAGCTGATCAAGTCGTCTGAGGTTTCACTGGGTAGGATCGGAAGGCTCAGAGCCGGCCTGGCCACAGTTCGCTGCCACGTTCTTCTTGGGGGCATCTTGCTCAGAAGTTGGGGTTGTCATCCCATGCTGGCATCTTGACTTCCTCCTCGGTTTACAGTCTTACAGCCTTCTAACCAGCATCAATCTCACAGCTACAGTCCCTGGAATAGAACGGAAAACAAAGTCGATTTGGTATCATGCATCAGCAAGTACTCAATAAATGTTCATTGGTAAGGTTAATGATCGTGAAATGAAAGAAAACATGTTTTTCTGGCACTGTCTCAAATGGCTGTAATCTCCATCCTCTACTAGAAAATAATCACAACAACAATAATACAAGGATCCTCGGAGAACAAAGAGGTGGCCGAGATAGCATCTCATTCAGGAGCCTGCAAACGGAGACAGCTGCTGCGGAACTCCATTACCTTTGCAAGACCTGTTGCCCTTGGAGAAAGATGACAGCTAATGTGGGTTTCAAAACCATGGCAAGGTCAGTTTGCCAGTAAAAGGCTGGAAAGGGAAAGGGAGGGGAGCAAGAGTGTCCTTGGCAAAAACTGATCTGACACATTGATGAATCAGCAAAGGCTTCTACGTACAGAGCTGCTCTTCTACACAGATTCTCTTTATTCCTGGAAACTGCTAGACACCAAGTTGAAAAAAGAAAATCTCCCTTCTAACAGGACCCATCACTTGAGATCAAGCTGCTAACTGGTAATATTCCATCGGCATGAAATCATGGAGGGAGGATTACTAAACCGAAGAACTAGGTTAAGTGACTGTACCATTTCGGGCTGTGTGATCTTAGGCAAGACAGTTAACCTCCGTGAGTGTAGCTTTCTTGTAGATAAAACACAGGGAAGGTAGGCAAGATAACAGCAACACATGCCAGTGATGAGAATTAATTGCACTAATGGATGTGAAGGTGTATTTTGCCTCTAGATGATCATGCTGTCTTGGACATTCTGTCTTTGAACGGGCCGAGGAGGAGAACAAAGTGCAGATGCTGCTGCTAATAAATAAAGCTGTTTCCGACCACCCCCCCGCCCGCCAACATGCTAATAAATTCAGACTTATGCAGGCTGGTGTCAGGGTCTGCATTCATTAGGCAATTTGAATCATTTTATATCTTAAAATAATAATGGCATTTGCAGTACTGTTTTCCAACACGTTCGAGGTCTAAGGCGAAATGCCCCAAAGACAACCACATGTAATCGTCACATTTATTTTACATTTTTAATGAACTTCCGTGTTCCCAGAGCTCTGTTGGCATTCTCTGGCAGCCTGAATTCTCTTTTGTGGTCCTTCATGGGTACAGAGGGCAGCCTGCTTGTTTTTTTGTCCGCACGTGCATTTTAACTTCATCAGAAGTCAGAGGATATGGAGAAGTTATCTCTTCTCAAAAGGTTTTTCTTTCTTTCCCAAATTACCAACCACTAACATCTGGTAAAAAAAAAAAGGTATACATACAATGAAATAGCTATATGTGGTTTGTTTCTCCACTAAAGTAAGCCGTGCAGTTTTTGCCCTGTACTTGCTTGCGATGCCTTTAGGGGTAACATCCCTTCCATGAATGCCCCGTTCTTGTATTGCTCTCTACATTCAGAAAACAGCATCAGAAGGAAAAGCAAGGGCCAAATATCCCTGGCTTCATCCAGATTGAACAACCCCAGGGTAAGAGTAATTTAATAAAGATTGTACATACATGCCACTGATAAAGACGTGGGCAAAAAATGGGGAAAATATAAAACACTGACAGGACCTAGGATTGCACCACACAATCTTTGTCTAGGCTGTAGCTGTTTTAAGGACTTTCCTTCCCATCTCAAGTGTTATCCAACCGGAGCTTTACAGTAATGCTGTTGGGTTAGGAAGGCAAACATTATTACTAACGATGGCCCATAAGCCCCACAGGATCTGGCCCTGCCATCTTATACCACTCTTTACCTTGCCTATTCTGCTTTCTATGTTCTATTCATACTGACCTCCTTTCTGTGTCTTGAACACATCACTAGGGTTCCTGTCCCAGGGCCTTTGCATTGACTGTTTCCTCTATGGATTGCTCTTCCCCGACTGTACTCTTCCAAAGGGCTATCTCCTCACTGTACAGCTCTCAGCTAAAATGCCTTCTTCTCCAAGAAAGCTTCTCTGGCTACTCTGAAGAATCACTGCCCTCACCCTATTCCTAACCCAACACATGCTCTAAAATACTTTACTTTGCTTATTGTCCTTAAAGGTCTTATCATTCTCTGGAACCCTTACGTTTATTTATTTGTTTATTGCTTCTGTTCCTCCGTAGCATGAAAGGGCCATGAGGGAAGGGACCTTGTTTGTATGGTTCAGTGCTATGTTCCCAGCATCTAGAATAGTACCTGGCGCAGAGTAGATGCTAAGAAACTATTTACTGAGTGAATTCCAACTTGTTCAAAGAGGAAAGCAAGACCACCAAGATCAAATGACTTGCTGGGATCTAGTTAGGGCAAAACTTGGACATCTCTTAGCTTTCAGACCTGTGCTTTTCTCTTTAGGCAAGGAAGTTCATTGCTGGCCCTTTGAGTAACCGGAATTAACATGTTATCCTTTGGTGTGACACAGGAGGTTGAGATTTCTTGTCTTCAGTGACAGGTAACATGCCTCAGATCAATCCCACTGTTGAGATGCACGTGTATAAGAACTTAACCGGGGCTTCCCTGGTGGCGCAGTGGTTGAGAATCTGCCTGCCAGTGCAGGAGACACGGGTTCGAGCCCTGGTCTGGGAAGATCCCACATGCCGCGGAGCAACTAGGCCCGTGAGCCACAACTACTGAGCCTGCGCGTCTGGAGCCTGTGCTCCGCAACAAGAGAGGCCGCGATAGTGAGAGGCCTGCGCACCGCGATGAAGAGTGGCCCCCGCTTGCCACAACTAGACAAAGCCCTCGCACAGAAACGAAGACCCAACACAGCCAAAAATAAATAAATAAATTAAAAAAAAAAAAGAAAAGAACTTAACCCAGGGCTCAGTGGTATCGTTCTGCCATGGTTCCCCAGAGTTTGAGGGTTTGGGTCTCATCGGGAGTGCACTGATTTGGAGAAGCAGCTTGAAGGGATGGAGAAGACACAACCCAGCTTGAGTCATGACCAAGTCATTTACTGCTAGGTGACCTTGAACTATTGACCTCTCTCTGAAATCGGGATAACTTAGGCTTCACCTTGTCCTCAGCTGAATGAACGAGCACACATAGAACACCCAACCCAGGACTGACTGGGGTTACAGGACAGGCTCAGTGGATGCTTCAAAGTTTTTCTTTATCCAATTTTTTATTGAAGCTTCCTCCTTTAGGATGTGGGTTGAGTTTCTCTCTGTCTCTTTTAAGTTGGCCAAGTGTCTAGAAACCCACCTTACCATAAACACAAGTGGTTTGTTGACTTGTGTTTACACAAGTGATTAATAATGACAGAAAGGAAGGTGGTTGAATCTCGGGGGTGACTGCAATGTTTATACTCGGTATTTATCACGTGGAGTTGATTTATATGACAGCGGGGAAAAGATGACAAAAAAATGTGACTGCCTCAGGGCAAGTCACGGATAGAAGGAGAGCCCTTCGCATCACCAACACCGGCCTCATGCCTACGGCTACCAGTACGGAGAAGACCAGTCAGGACGGGCCAGAGGCTCCGTCATCAGGCGAAGGTGAGAGGGCAGAGCTAAAGCAGTGCCTGAGAGGCAAAGGAGAGATGTCCAGGAGGTGAGTTCAAATCCCAAGTCCCCTAAGTCAAATTTCACAGGAAAAGTTTATTCCGAAGTTCTCTTTGTACACCCTGGAGCTTTGAAGCATGGCAGATTTGGGATACAGTTGCCACAGGGGAACTCTGGAGTTCCAGGATGAGAAAAGAGACAGCATTTAAGAAAATGATGTTCTGGATAAACAACAAGTTCCTACTGTATAGCACAGGGAACTATATTCAATATCCTGTGATAAACCAGAATGGAAAAGAATATGAAAAAAATGTGTGTGTGTGTGTGTGTATATATATATATATATATATATATATATATATATATATATATCACCTTGCTGTACAGCACAGATTAACACATTGTAAATCAACTATACTTCAATAAAGTAAATTTTAAAAAATGATGCTCTACCTTTCTGAAAAAGTTTGATATATTATTAACACGGAACAAATTCAGTAGGTGTTGGTGAGCTCCACCCGCAGGCTTCCAACCATCTGTGAGAAGGTGACCTGCTTCCTCACAGAGTTACGGGGAGAATCGTTATGGGAAAGTGTGTGTTAGACTCCCCGAATCCTAGATGTTTTGTTTTTTTAAAAAAATATTTATTTATTTATTTATTTATGGCTGTGTTGGGTCTTCGTTTCTGTGCCAGGGCTTTCTCTAGTTGCGGCAAGTGGAGGCCACTCTTCATCGCGGTGTGCGGGCCTCTCATTATCGCGGCCTCTCTTGTTGCGGAGCACAGGCTCCAGACGCGCAGGCTCAGTAATTGTGGCTCACGGGCCTAGTTGCTCCGTGGCACGTGGGATCCTCCCAGACCAGGGCTCGAACCCGTGTCCCCTGCATTGGCAGGCAGATTCTCAACCACTGCGCCACCAGGGAAGCCCTCCTAGATGTTTTTATGATGGTGATCTGGTTGTGAGGATGGCTGAGGCAGGAAAGCTGTCAAAACGAAGTGGGCTGTTCTTCAAACGCTTGGCCCTGCATTTGCTTCAGGCTCTCAGAGCTCAGTGACTTACTTGGTTGTAAATAAACTGAGATGTACTGGCTTGGCTCCCTCCCCTCTCGGCCCCTCTCCCCTCCTTGAAAACGTCAACAAGGTATTGAATGGAGGGAGACAAACCGTGAGGCGGAAATGGGCTGAAGAGGACAGAGACTTGTACACTTGGAAACTGCCTCTAAACGGTACTGCTCAGAGGTAAAGCAGTTAAAAAAACATCTGAGTATTAAATACGCTGAATCGAACAGCAGAGAGTCTGTTGAGATTCTCATTGAGGTGATGGAGATAGGCCTCCTTCCTCATTAACAAGCATGAACTATGATGAAAGCATTGATTTGACTCCATGGAATTCGGGGCAGAGAAATAAAAACCTTCTCAGTGAGCTGAAGGAAGGCAGCAAGGCTTTGTTCTGACTCAGACCACGTTGCTTGCTGGCGGCATGTAGACACACGAATATAAAGATGATCCAACAGAAGAGTGTGATAGACGGGCTCAAATGTTGCAGGGGAAAATCTGTCCCATTCTGGAAAGAGACGACTGTAACCCCTCCAGGTGCTGCCGCAGCCCCTCGGTCCACATGTCATGTAACTTGACATCTTCATGCACTGTATCAACCGTCGCATCATTTCCTCTTCATCGCCTGTTCTGGGGCTTACTTCCTTGGCGGACATTCTTATTCTCTTTACTAACAGGCAGTCAATATTACATCATCCAGTTCTCTGTGATTCCTCTCATACGATGAGATATATTTAAGCATGTTCCACTGGGACTTGTTTTTCAACTCCCCGATGCCTGGCAAAGTGAGGCTGTAAGAATGCCATGCAAAATACTGAAATCTGATTGGACTGCAGCCCAGACAGCCTGAGTCCAACAACATTCTTACCCTCCTTTCTGTGAGCTGGTAGCACCCATGGGTGGTTACTTGTGCTTCCACCCAAGATGAGTAAAGAATGAATAAGGGGGCGGGGGGAAGATAACGAACTAATTAGAATTGTCCATTAATTAAAAGGGTTTGATGTGGCTCTCTTACATTCAATGGACCGTGCCATTGTCAACATATGAGTTCATTATCAAGAGGGCAGAATTTGGGGTAAAAAAAAAAAAAACAGAGTCATAATAGCGCAGGGATTCTCCGCCTCGGTGTATATTTTGGGTTAGATAACTCTAGGTTGAGGGGGTGTCTTGGGCATTTTAGGGTGTTTAGCTCACCTGGTCCCCACTGACTAGATGCTAGTAGTACTCCTCGCCCAAGTTGTGACAACCGAAAATGACTCCAGACATTACCAAATGTCCCCTGAGGAGCAAACTTTCCCCTGGTTGAGGACCACTAACAGTACAGTAAATGAAACATAGCCTACGGCCCCCTTTATGTCTTGCATCATCCCTTTCCCCGTGACTGCTTGACAGAAGCTTGTTGTCAAGCTACAATGAGAGCATGACATTTGACGGAAGCTGAAGGCAGTTGGTAGTTTAAGAAAGAGAATAGTGTGACACTTCTTCAAATCATCGTGACTTAACCATGTCCTTTGGAACTCAAGGCTGTCTTCTCTGACTCTGAACATTAAGGGGAGAACGTGACCCGGACAAAAGCGCAGCCAATGCTTCCGATGGAAGGGTTTTCAGTTGTTTCTAAAGAAAAACTGACCTTTAAAATAAATTTCTCTTCCAGAATTTTTTCCTTCTTGAATTAGTCCTCTTTACGTTGCCTTTCATTGCAGCAAAATTGCACTTAATGGATCTTTGACATTTAATATAGTTTCCTATGTTGCAAGACTTTCTGAAGTTTAATAATAACTCTTTGAAATGATTTGGAAATAGGATGTGAGAGGAGAAAGGGCTTTATTTTTGTTTGTGTTAAGCATTTTCTCTGCTATTTTAGTGGATGAGCCATCTGATAGGCTTTCCTCTCTCTCTTCCTCTTATTCTTCGTGAAGGACGACGGAATTAATAATGTTACAGAACTTTACATGCACTTAGCAATTTATCAACCATAACCAACTAATCCACAGGAACCAGGCAGCAGGAGGAAGGCTTGTTATTGGATCCACAGGAATGATCCCCAGATCTTCCATTTTTACTTCTGTAAACAGACCCATAGTTCCTGGCATTCTAAGGCTCTCAATATACCTCTCTTGAATAAATGATCTTTTCTAGTATTATGACAAATTGCTCCTATTTTTTACATCAGCAGACTCACAGCAATCCGTGCTGACCTGCAGTATTTACACTAGCCCTGTTTCCTCCTCTTAAGTGAGGGCTGGACACAGAGTTGGGACGTAAAAACCATTTCTTGAATGCAATGAAACAGAATGCAAGCAGCTGCTCTGACCACCAGCCCCTTCATCAGTACCAAGGACTCTCCCATGTGTTTTCTTTACAGCAACTTTTCACTAGGGAGGACAGAAAAATATTTTGATACCTCATTTTACAAATGCAGAAGCAGCCACTCAGGGAGGCATGATAATTTGCCTTTACTCATAAGCAAGTTCTTGTCGAAGGTGGAATTTATCAGAGCTTAAACATCGCTGTTCAAAGACAGAGACCAGGTCTCTCTTCTGTTGTGGTTTTAAAATAGCTTATCAGCATTTTCTCTGAACACATCCCTTAACACAATGTCGTACTTTTTCCTCTGATTTACTAGCCCACAAGGAAGCTTATAATTATCATTTTGGCCAGATTGTACCTTCCAAGGGGGCAGAAATCATTCTGTCTGATTTGCTAGCATAGACTCTTGCACATAGAAGGCACTCAATAACAATCTGTTAAACAAATTCGTTAAAAGAATTTGTGTGTTGACCAAACCTTAGGAACTTTGATATCAAGAAAGAGGTAGCCTGGAGAACAGATATAAATATTCAGGCCCTGGAAGGCATGTTGCTCACTTTATATGAATACAAATAAAGTGTTGACCTGGCTCCTGCCTCTCTCTCCGGGTGAGTCTGATTAGTTTAAATTGGTCGTCCTGAATTGCTTTCACTTCAGGAGCACTGACAAATTTATTTTGCCAGTGAGTAAAGCTGAAGATGGATCATGGACCTTGATAACTTTATGAGGCTCTGAGGAACCAAAGCGTCATTCATCTTTCTTCTCTTTTACATTCAGCACGCACATCCTAAGATGCAGACGTAAATTGCGGTTATTTTGGTGGCTATACCCTCCTTATCCCTGTCACCTCACCTCGGCCTTGGAGCCCAGTGGCTTGGAAACCCTTGGTATTCCTGGGAGCAGAGCAAAACCCCCAATGTAGAAAGAGCCTCCTGAGGCTGATACCTCCCTCCCTCACATGCTGGGCCTTCATGAGTGGATGACGGACTTCAGTGCCTCTTTCCCAGTGAAGACTGTCTCCACTCATGGTGAGCGGGGATCAGAGTGACTACAGCTCTGGCTGTTGCCATCAAGCCAGGAGGAAAAGGAGGGGGGCCACTGCCCATCCTGTCATCCAGGCGTTTCCCCGAGTCTGTCTCCGCCTGGTTTGGACTGGGAAGTACAGGTGGTACCCTTCCACTGGCGATCCTGTTCCTTGCCCAGGTCCCCATTTTCTAGGGTCTGGAGAGCAGCACCTTCTGTGAAGAGATCAGTTACGTGGAAAAGAAACTGAAGCTGAAATTTGGGACCCACTTTCCCTTACGGATTAAGATTAAGCATCTATAAAGTTGTGTGGTTACTCTAAAATGGTGGTTCTCTTCCATGGGTGACTTTTCCCCCCAGGGGACATTTAGCAATGTCTGGAGAACTTTCTGATTATCGCAACCGGGGCAGTGGGTGAGCTACTGGTGTAGGTGGATAGAAACCAAGAATATTGCTAAACACCCTCTAGGGCAGAGCTCAGCTCCCACGAGATGCAAGGCAGAGGACAACAAAAAAGCAGGCCCACAGGGAACAGAGTTTGTCTAGCTCTGCTGAATGAAGTCTTTTCAGCATTAATCAGTTCAAGCAGCTTTCACTTAGAGGTCTGTGGTTTAAACTGAATCCACAAGACCGTGGGTCAGCTAGAGTAGGGCATCCAGGACTTGGTCACTGGGATTTTGCCAATATCTGTAGTACGATGCCTGGCACATGGGGTGCTTCATAAATATTTGCTGAATTAAGTACCGTAGTTGGGGCTATTGAGTCTCTATTAGGAAGTGACTCAGTTGATTAGCTGGCAAGAAGGGAACGAGAAAAAGTGATGTCAAAAGAGATAAGAGTGGGGCAGAGCCAGGAGGCCAGCTAGGCCGCTGGACTCCTTGGGTTGGCTGTCCAGAGAGTAGCCAAGTGTCTAGGGATTTGAGGACCAGAACTTCAGCCACCTGAGGCAGCTCTGCTTGAGACGGCAACGAGGTCTAGGTCCCAACACACACAAAACTGGCCCTGACACCCTCCCGTCCCTTCCTCTGTGGAGAGCCTCGTGCACTAAAGATTCAGTGCCTTCAGTGGCTCTGGGGTTGCTTGCGAGAGGGCGAGTCACCAGTGCTTCAGGAGCCAAGGTCTCAAGATCAAAGCCTGGTCTGGACGGGGCCTTTCTTGATATTTTAGAAAGTCCTTCTTTCTCTTCCAAACTCTCTACTCACTGTTTCCCGGTTAGTCTTCCTATGGTTGGTTCTGATATATCAAGCCCTACTGTAAAACCATCAACCACTCCCCATGTTTTACCAAACTAAGTCCAAACTCTTTGCTCATAGAGTATACGGGGCTCTCTGTATTCAGACCCCAGTGCCCCTTTTCTTGCCGTTATTTTTTCTCATTACCATGTCTCCTTTGATCCTTTTGTTCCTTTTCATTCTATCATGGCTACTTCTCTGCATACGCCCATAACTGCGGGCAAACTGGACTATTTGCTTTTTCATGAGCACGCCCGTGCATTCTCTCCTCGGTGCCACTGCCCCAGGGTAGACGAGCAGTGTCATCTACTGGCCACCACGTGGCCCTAACGGCGGCTGACCTCAGTCCTGCGTCTTTCTCTTCTCACTGTGTTCATTTTCCAGGGGTCGTTCTGCTCCCATAAATATGTAGATCATTCAACACTAATAGAGTCAGAAACCCAGAATAAATACCTACGTCCTATCTACTGCTTGCATAGGGGATGTGTGTGAATTAAAGAGATAATGCTGCGTGCAAAGTGCTTTCATCTTCCCAGAATGAGCTATATTCCTTCAAAGCATTATTCAGATTTCACATTGGCGCCCACATGTGCTTAGCATAGCAAGGAAGACCCAGCCTGCTGACAGCAGGGGCCTTGGTGCTTTGCTGAACTGAGGTCTGAGCTAAGGTAGATATTTATGTCATTGCAAATGCTCTCGAGTTTCTTATTTACTTCAGATTCCAGTTTTAAGTTTAATGGAAGGCTTTCTCTGTCATGCTGCTATCTCATGGCAGACACATTTCCACCTTTAGGAGGTAGAGACTTTGAGGGTGCTAATGAAACCCCAATTTTATGAAGGGTTTGATTAGATATGTCATTGCTCTTTTCCATTATGGAAATACACTTTCTTTTTAATATGGTGAAAATATATTAGGAAACTTCAGTCCTCAAAGAGAAAGTGTGATGGGGGTACAGGGTGGGCAAGTTTATAATATGATCAAGGTCTGGGTGGCCTTGTTCATCAAATCCAAGAACAAGAGAGGTGGACTGAAAACTCCTCAGAGATGGGAACACAATTAAAAGGAAACCTTGCTTCCCACACAGAATCCTTGCTTCTCTGGACGCACAGCCTAGGGTTAAAAAACAAAAGTAAGAAGGAGCAGGTTTGTCACAACAGCAATTAAGACAGTATTCTTCTACCTTCAGTGCCCACTAGCCAATATGGGATTTTCCAAAAATTTTTGAAGCTCCCTTTCCAACCCCTTTCCTACCGCTGAGGGTTTGTGGGGCTCTCTCGTGTGCGATCATGGACTCAGTTCTTACGGCTACCATGTTGCATTCTCTGTTTCCCCCATGGCCTGCAGGGGGTTGCTGACGCCCGCCACTGCTGGAGATGCCTGTCCATGTGGGCCACCAGTCTCCAAGCTGTGGCCACAGATATCTGTCCAGAGAGCTCTAACTACTGTGGCTAACCTTGACCCTTGTGTGTTGTACCAGATTTTCTGCTGAAGCACCGGGAAGCATCCCTTTCCCTAGTGTAGGAATTACTCAATGAGTTGGATAACAAAATAGTGATGTTTTTGTACCCGCCAAATTAGAGGTTTTTTTGTTTGTTTGTTTGTTTTTTGGCTATTGTTGTTTGCTTGCTTTTTGCATATTTTTGGAAGCAGGCCTTCATTTCAATCCCCTCATCAGAAGACTCAGGATGGGTTTTGCCTCTATTACAGCAATAGTAAGGCACTACTGTACTAAAATGCTCCGCATTTCCTCTGTCCTGGGCATTGTTTTCGGACCAAACTTATATGTCTTAATTGTCTTTTACCTTAGGATGAATTCTTTCCCAGGAGGCAACAAGGCTCCTTATGCAAACAGATACACAGTAGGTTGGCCCCGCCAGACATCTTGGTACATTAAGCTGAACAGGGAATAGGCCTAAACTGGGACTCACATTACATACAGCAGAGAGCAATCCTTGGACCTTTCAGTTCCAGACATAGCGTAGGCTAAAAACCTCAAGTCCTGAGGTTTATTAGCTTTAATCAGAACTTGTTTAATCAACAGGAACAGGAACCCCCTTAAGCTCACAAACCAACAGTTGATGTCACTGATACAGGTAAAGAGGACAGCTAGAATTCTGGGGAGCTCTACCTTGGCAACCTCTACACCCAGAAACTGTGCTGTCTCTTACAGGCTGTATGTTCTCCTTTCTGCTTTTACAATCTCCTCTCCCTCTTGCTCTCTATTCACCAAATGGCCAGCAGCCCAGGTCAGTGTATTTTTCACAGGACCAGCTAAATTCAGCCTCTGCCAATTATAACTTTCAAGGAAGAGAATGTGATTAGGCACCAGCTGGCCATTGGAAGGGTTGGTTTGGGTATGGGTGTCCATGCTGCTTGAATCAGAAGTTTCTGGGGGTATGTCATACCTATAGACATTACTCCTCTCCCCCACCCTCCCCCCCAACAGGGTTTTGAGAATGGGGCCATGGGAGGTATGGTTACTATACTCTGGAAGGGCCGGGCTTGTGCTACAAAGCATTTTCCCAAAGCAGATGCTCAATAAAGCATTATAGGAAGAATGGTGAGTAAAGGGGTCCCCGTGGTCTTGGACCCTAGGACCCAGATGGAAATTGGCTGTGTTATAAATTATGTTTGCTTTCCTATGGGGTAAGGACACACCCCTAAGCCAGAAACCTGAAAACCTTTCTAATGACAAACTTAAAAAAAATAATAAGATGGCTAATGGTGTATCCCACTCCTGTCAGTACTGGGTTAATAGATTTGCAGGCAGAATCTTCTAATCCTTCTGGATATAGATTCTTTCTCAAGAGGGTTTAGGCACTGGAGGAATAAATAACACTGAGAAACTTTGGGTTCTCTTCAGCTGGTGCTCTGGCTCCACTGCCTTTTAAAAGCCACTGTGATTAACAGCTTTGAAATGTTTTTAATGAGCGTTTCAGTCTGGGTTTACATATCCTTGAAAGAGTTAAGATTTCACCCAGTAGGTTTCAGAACTGAATTAGCATGTGTGCTTATTATTGCTTGAATCTACAGGAGCAGACTTACTATGTTTTTAGCTGAGAGGCAGGTGGCTGTTAGGCTTAGGTCTTTGAGGGGTTTGAGTTGATCGGAGCCCTGGCAGCTCTGAAGACAATAGTGATCTCTGTTGGTCCACATTAGGAGGTGTGACATTAGCACCTGCTCGGATTCACAGCATGGGCATTGAGCATCCTACAGTGGGCTGATGTAGAGACTGAAGTGGTGGGCACTCGGGTGGGGAGATCTGATACATGCCAGGGAGGTGCTTTTATCTCTTGATGGACATTTCTGCCATAGGGCTTCCAAGAAACATAAGACTCCACTGTTAAGAGTTAGTTTTCTGGATGTAAACATTCTCTCTCATTTTAAAACTATAGTCCCTGCCCATTTATTAATTTACTTTAGAAATACCTATATAGTGTTTGCTGTGTGCCAGATACTGTTCTAAATGCTTTAGAAATATTGATTCATTTCATCCTCATGACTAACTCGTGAAATAGGTACAATTATACTTATTTTACAGATGAAGACACTGAGGTTCTGAGTGGTTAAGGAACATGCCCAAGGTTACACAGCCAGTTAGGGACGGAGCTGGGATTTGAACCCAGACAGCCTGGCTCCAGCATTTATGTTCTTAAACCCTATGCTAGGTGTAGTGATTCATATTGAATTACAAATATCTTAATCAGACTACATTTATCATATAACTTTTCAGTGTCTGCCAGAATACTTAGAAGGAGTGAGTGCATTGGTGGAAGCATGAAAGCAGTGGGTCTTGATTGGAGGATAAGTAAGGATACAAGGGGAGGGAGAATAATATAGAAAATTAGGGAAGAGACACCCATAGAGGGGAATTGAGGAACACCTTAGATAAGATTTATTCACCTCACAATTTTGCTATGGACAAGCTCCTCAACCCCTAACATTTTTACAACAAAGTTTGACAAACATACCTACCAAGAGAACCCTCCCCAGAGGAAAGCTATGTAACACAGCCAATTAGCCACCATTAGTCCAATGTTCCCTCCACTGGACTACAGTGCTTGTATAACATGGTGCATTTTGAGATACAAACTTAGGTTTATTCCCCTTGTGAATGTCCTTGTATACTTTATCCTTCCTTCATTCAGTTGGTGGTATCCCTTGCCTTAGAGAAGAGTTAATACAGAAAAAAGAGAGGGAAAGAGAGAAAATACATTTGAGTTTCAAGAGCAAAGACAATTTAAAAGAGCTTTATTGACATAAATTGTACATATTTAATGTGCATAATATTGTGAGTTCTGACATATGTGTGCACCTATGAAACCATCATCACAATCAAAATCATAAACATATCCATCACCCCAAAGTTGCTCTGTGCCTTTTTGTAATCCCTCCTTCCTCCCTCTCTCCCTGCTTTGTTTTCCTAGACAGCCCCAATCTACTTTCAACCACTATAGATTAGTTTGCAGGTTTTCAAGAATTTTATATAAATAGAATCATATGGTACTTATTCTCTTTGTCTGGTTTATTTCACTGACCATAATTATTTTGAGAATCATCCAGGTTATTGTATCAATAGTCCATTCGTTTTCATTACTGAGTAGTAATTTATTGTATGACTATATCATGGTGTGTCCATTCACCTGTTGATGAACATTTGGATTGTTTTCAGGTCTTGGCTAGTATAAATAAAGCTGCAATAAACATTTGTGTACAAGTCTTTGTAAACACATGCTTTTATTTCTGTTGGGCCAACACCCAGGAGTAGAATGAATCATGTAGTAGGTGCATGTTTAATTTTTTAAGCAACTGCCAAACTGTTTTCTAAAGAATTTGCCCATTTTACATTCCCACCAGTAGTGTGTGAGAGTCATAATTGTTCCCATGCCAACACATGGTATAGTCAGTCTTTTTAACTGCAGACATTATAATAGATGTGTAGTGGTAACTGATTATGGTTTTAATTTGCATTTCCCTAATGATTAATGGTGAAGAGCATCCTTTCCTGTTTCTGCTTGCCATCTGTATATCGTTTTCGGTGAAGTGTCTGTTCAAACATTTTGCCCATTTAAAAAAATTGATTATGTTTAAATTGAGTATTGAGAGTTCTTTAAATATTATGGACACAAGCCCCTTATCATCTATTCAATTAGCAAACATTTTCTCCCAGCCTGTGGATTGGCTATCTTTCATCCTCTTAAAAGTGTCTTTTGAAGAGCAAAAGTTCTTAATTTTAATTAAATCCTATCTATATCAATCCTTTCTTTTATGGATAGTGTTTAGTACTGTACTAAGAAATTTCTGCCAACCCGAGGTCACAGAGATTTTCTTCTGTGTTTTCTTCCAGAAGTTTAATAATTTTAGGCTTTACATTTAAGTCTATGATCCATTTGGAGTTAATTTTTTAAATACATCTTTATTGGATTATAATTGCTTCACAGTGCTATGTTAGTTTCTGTTGTACAACAAAGTGAATCAGCCGTATGCATACATATATCTCCATATCCCCTCCCTCTTTAGCCTCCCTCCCACCCTCCCTATTGCACCCCTCTAGGTCGTCTCAAAAGAGTTAATTTTTTAATTTAGTAACAAGTATAGATTGAAGCTTATTTATTAGCCTAATGATGTCCAATTTTTCCATTACCAGTTTTGGAAAAGAGTATCCTTTCTCCACTGAACTGCCTTTGTCAAAAATTATTTGTCCCTATGTGGCAAGCCTATTTGTCTATCTTTACACCAATACTGCAATGCCTTGATTCTGTAGATTTGTGTAAATCTTGAAATCAGGTGCTATAAGCCCTTCATCTTTATTTTTCTTTTTAAGTTTTGTTTTGCTTTGTTATTCCAGGTTCTTTGTGTTTCCGTATGATTTTTAGAATCAGCTCGTCAATGCCTACCAAAAAATTCTACTGGGTTTTTGATTGGGGTTGCACTGAATATATAGATCAATTTAAGAAGAATAAATGTTTTAACAAGTCTTCTGACTCAAGAACAAGGTAAATCTCTTCCTTTTTTAGGTTATTATTTAATATCATTGAGCAATGTTTTATTATACTTGTGTACAGACTTTCACATCTTTTGTCAGATTTATCCCTATTTCATATTTTTAAGGTTTTTGTAAATGGTATTACTTCTTAAAATTTCAATTTATGATGTTTATTGCTAATGTAGAAATACAATTACTTTTTGTATACTTATCACGTATCCTGCAACCTTAAGCTCACTTATTAGATTTTGCATAGCCAATCATGTCAGTTATGAATATGACAGTTTTACTTTTCCTTTCCAATATGAATGCCTTTTATTCCTTTTTTTTTTTTTGCCTAATTTTATTGTCTAGAACTTCTAATACAATGTTGAATGGAAGTGGCAAGAATAGACATTCTTGCCTTGATCCTGACTTCAAGGAAAGCATTCCATCTGCCATCATTAGGTATGATATTAATTATAAGTTTCTCATAGCCATCCTTTATCAGGCTGAAGAAACTGTCTTCTAGTCATAGTTTGCAGAGATTTTATTTTTCAGGAATGGGTTTTGGATTTTTTCTTGGACTTGGGGTTTGTTGAAATTCTGGATGTGTGAGTTTGTAAGTGGATAATTTTCACTAATTATTTAATCAAATATTTCTTTTGTCCCTCCCATTCTCTCCTCTCCTTTGGGGACTCCAGTTTCACACGTATTGGGGTACTTGAAGTTATCCATAAGTCCCTGACGCTTGCTTCATTTCCTTCAGTCTTTTTCTCTCCCTATATTGTATATTTAGATAGGTTCTATTACTATATCTTCAAGTTCACTAAGCTTTATGTCTGTAATGGCTGATCTGCCATTGATCTAATCCAGTGTATTTTTCATCTCAGACATTATAATTTTCATCTCTAGAAATTTTGTGTCTTTTTTTATATCTTCCAGGTTTCTACTTAACATGTTTAATTGTTCTTCTAGTTTCTTGAACATACGGAAATCCATTATAATAATGTTTAAAAATTTTAGGTACTAACTCTATCATCCATTTATTTACTGAGTCAGTTTAGATTTTTCTGTTGTTGTTTTTAATCTATTGTTATCGGTTGTGTTTTCCTGTTTTTTTGCATGCCTGGTAATTTTTGATTAGATGCCAGGTGTTGCAAATTTTACCTTGTTAGGTGATGGATGGTTTTATTCCTATAAATATTATTGAACTTTTTTCTGGGAGCTAGTTGAGTTACTTGGAAACAGTTTCATGCTTTTGAGTCTTGCTTTTTTATTTTTAGGTAGGACCAAAGCTGCCTAATTAACGTGGCTAATTTTTCTCCAGTACTGAGGCAAAACCCTTCTGAGTATTCTACCCATGCCCTGTGAATTATGAGGTTTTCCCCAATGGCTGGTGGTAACAGGAACTATTCCCAATTCTAGGTGAGCTGTGGGACTGTTTCCTTTGCTTCTTTTGAGTGGCTCTTTCCCTGGCTTCAAGTAGTTGTCTCACACCTATACTCATCAGTACTCAGCTGGGACATCTTCATACCTCTTGAGTTCTTACTCTGTGTAGCACTCTTCCCTGCAGTATGCCGCCCCGTGAATTCTAACATTTGGCCTTTCTGAACTCCCAGCTCCATCTCCTCAAGTTCTGAAACTCCTGGGCTCCACTTGGATCTCCATGTGCTGCAGCATGTAAACTCTCCAGGTAGCAAGCTAGTGCAATTGTGGGGGTCATCTCACTTGTTTTCTGTATCTCAGGGGTTAATTCTTTTTTTCCTGATATCCAATGTTTTAGAAACCATCGCTTCATAAATTTTGTCCAGTTTTTCAGTTGTTTCAGGAAGGAAAATAGATCTGTTTCTGTTATTTCATCTTGGTCAGAAGTGGAAGTTTAAGAGCCAAGGTTTTTTGATTTAAAAGAGCCTGGTGTTTGACTTTCAAATACTAAGCCTTGAAAGACTCAGGGAATAAAGTCCAAAGTGCGGATTTGGGACTGTGCTTAATTGTGTGAGTCAGATTTCCTTTCCCAGATGAGTTAAGAATAACTATGTGGGAGAGAGGAAGATAATTAGAGGGGAGGAAGAGCATTATATGCTGGTGAATGTCTCTAAAAAGAGGTCTTACTCTTTGTCTCCTACCCTCAAAACTGAGTCTTCAGTGGTATAATGTGTAGTGGAGGAGTGCACTTGATAGAAACCTCAGTTAGGTTTGTAGGGATTCAGAACAGAATGAGCTTCTGTGTCTTTTCCTGGATGGAATGCAAGGAGGTGCAAGACTCATGAATTGCCCCAAAGACCAGAAGTAGAGTAGAGATCACTACTTAGAAGGTGTAGATAGACCTACCCGAGACCACCTTGCAGAATTTTTCCATACCTAGAATGATACATGTAGAAAATATTTATCAGCAGTCCAAGAGGGGTATTGGAATAGATGAGAAAAACCCAGACCTGGAAGGATCTCATGTTTGGGCCAGTTCAGCAACAACTGTATAGACCATAACTGTATAGGTACGTAATAGGACATAATGTCTCCATGGAATCTAGCAGTGGTAAGCGACAACAATCAAGGACCAGTTGTCCCTGCACCATGTCTTGACCCTACAGTGTCCACTGAAACATAAGTGATACACTAGGGATAGGGTGGAAGTTGAGTGTGGGGAGGCCATGATGGAGAGGACCTGAACTGACTGGGATGAGAGTCTGAAGTAGAAAATAAGTTGAGTTTTAGAAAAATAGAGTCATTTATTTGTACTTGTGTTTGTGGACTAAAATTTTTTCCCATTATACATTTACTCTCTGGTCAAGGGCTCACAGTAGGATAATCATAGGGTTTGTTTGGGTTTGATTGCAAAACAATTGACTGAGTTTTAAATGAGTATACCAAAATGTAGTGAAGATTGTTGAGTGTATGTCAGAAGAACTTTACAGCATGTATTTTTCTTACCAAATAGACTAAGTTAAAACTGAAAAGTATAAGTGCCTCCTTCATGAAAAAGCATAAGTGGACCCTTCAAGAAAGTTACTTTTTACAGGGTAACAAAGTTGGGTTAAGATGGTTCACTCCCCATATGCCAGTGTTACAGAGTTTTTAATTCAAATTCAGATGTTATGTTACAGACTTTTGGAATTTCTTCCCAATTAAAAAAATATGAATGTGAACAGTGAATAATGAGGATCTTCTCCATGTTTACTATTGAGTGCTACATCTTTCAGGGTATTTATCTTGAGGAGTTATGCTCTTATTTCAAAAATGATAACTTTGCTCAAACTATTTGCAGAATTTACCTTCTGGAATCTTCTTCAGAGGCTACAGCTCATTCTACTGAATCTTCAAATTAATGACTAATCTTTATTCTTTGAGCAAAGATTTGATTTCTTTGGTAGCAGCCAAAATCATTTAGAGTGAAGTCTAACGAATACAGAGGGGAGTCAAATTTGGTAATACCATTTGTGGTCAGAAATGAAATGTGACTAAAAAAGATTAGACTGAATTTTCTTGGTAAGGATAAAACTAACAGATACTCTGATAACCATTTTTTATTTTTTTAGAACTTAGATAGCCTTTCTTGAAACAATCTTTATATGGAATTTTAAGTAAATGAAACCAATAAAAACAGGGCTGCTCTGGTTAAGGTGCTGTGTGGAACGCGTGCCTATTTTCTCAGACCTTCCCACATTCTTGGGATGCCCTTGACACTCCACACAAAAGTACAGTTAGAAAACCATTGCTTGAAATGATGGCATGTTGGAAATACTATAGAAAAAATAGATTCAGGCAGGTCACCTACAGCCATGTCAAACAGGGAATAGCTATTATGAAAGACTTTTCCGAATCAGAAGAAGTAGAAGGAAATACAAGGTGTGACTTCTAAGTAATAACTGAGTTATTTGCTGTAATTATAATAGAAAGAAGGCTTTCAAGATAGCCATCCAGAATAGCTAAACTCAACACACTTTACTTATACAGACTGCCACTGCAGTCTCCTAACCTTCACAGGTGATGTCCCTTACCCCTTTTCTACCCTCCTCCACTCCTGTCTCCACAAGCCTAATATTAGACTCTAGAATCGGTCCATACCCTCTGCCCCAAGCACTTAGTTCAAAGGCTTGGCATTGATTCAGTTTTGCTCCTGGTCCCACTAACTTCTGGACAACCCATTTCCCCCTATGACCCAGTTTAGGCAAGGACTGCATGAAAGTCAGAATTCCTGCCCTCCAGTTGCAGTCTGCTATGATACGATGGTCACTCTGTGGACCTCTGATCTTATCTGTTTGGCCCCAGTTTTTGTAGGTTTTGAACTCGGTTTGGAACCTTAGCTCCGACATTGAATTGACCTTCTTCAAAATCCCTACCCAGTCCCAACCAATGGTTTGATATTTGTTTTTCAGCCATGAAAACCCTTTATTAAAATAAAAATCTTAAACAAAACTTTAATATGTAACACAGATTTAAAATGGGGGTGCCCTGGCTGGAACAAAGGTGAGAATTCCTAATTGCACAGTGCCTTGCCTAGGATAGACTTAGCACTCAGTAAATGCTAACTTTTAAATAATGAGAATAGTAATACCAACAACGACAACCAATAAAAAGCTCAACTCAAATGCTACCTTCAAGGAGACTTCTCCGATTCCCTCCTCCTTTTCTAAACTTTCATAATATTTTATTTTGTACTGCTCTTGGTAGAAGTTTCCACATTATGTCTTTTTTTTTTAAGATTTTTTTTTTGGATGTGGACCATTTTTAAAGTCTTTATTGAATTTGTTACAATATTGCTTCTGTTTCATGGTTTGGTCTTTTGGCCAAGTGGCATGTGGGATCTTAGCTCGAACCTGTACCTCCTGCATTGGAAGGTGAAGTCTTAGCCACTGGACCGCCAGGGAAGTCCCCTCTACATTATGTCTTATATTAAAGTTATTTTAATTTTTCCTTCTGTACTTTATGTTCTTGAGGGAACACTCCCTGGTGATTTAATCTCTATACTTTCCCTAGAACTTCATATTATGCGTGCTACAGACAGATCCTAAAGTAACCCCCAGTGATCCCTGCCTTCTGGTATTTATGCTCTTGTATAAGCCCTCCCCCAGCCCCTTAAGCGTGGGCAGGACTTGTGGCTTGATTCTAACCAACAGAATATGACAAAGGTGAGGAGATGTCATTCCCATGATTATGTTACATTATAAAAGACTCCATTTTGCCAAGGTTTTGGCTCTAGAGACGCTTTCCATTGTTGGCTTTGAAGAAGACAGTTGTCATGAATCCTAAAGCCGCAAGGAAATAACTTCTCCAAAAACCTGAGGCAGACCCTTCCCAGTTGAGCCTTCAGATGAGACCCCAGCCCTGGCCAACATCTTAATCGCTGTCTAGTAAGACCCAGTGCAGAGGACTCAGCTAAGCCATGTTCAGACACCTGACCCAGAGAAAATTTGAGATAATAAATGGATATTGTTTAAAACTGCTAAATTTGTGGTAATTTGTTATTCAGCAAAGAAAACTAATACAGCTCTAATGTAAAATTTTAAGTCTTCGGGGGCTTCCCTGGTGGCACAGTGGTTGAGAATCCGCCTGCCAATGCAGGGGACATGGGTTCGAGCCCTGGTCTGGGAAAATCCCACATGCCGCGGAGCAACTAGGCCCATGAGCCACAATTACTGAGCCTGCGCGTCTGGAGCCTGTGCTCCGCAACAAGAGAGGCCGCGACAGTGAGAGGCCCGCACACCGCGATGAAGAGTGGCCCCCGCTTGCCACAACTAGAGAAAGCCCTCGCACAGAAACGAAGACCCAACACAGCCAAAAATAAAATAAATAATTTAAAAAATTTTAAGTCTTCTTGGTCCAAGAGGAGAGACACCAATTCTGTGATATTTTATAATTATTTGGTAAGTAATTTTTAAAGCATTTAAGCATTCTAGCATTCTAGAATCCTATTGAAAGATCAAAAATTTGTGTATAGCAAAAACCAATAGAAGTTGATTTTTACAGAAGTAAAAGGGCAGATAAGAACATGGGAAAACATTTTAAAAGCCTAGCTCAGCGAAAGCATGTTTTTCCTGATGTAAAGAACTAATTAATCAGTAAAAGAAAGACCTAACTCCATTGGAAAACTAGCAAAAGATATGAAGGCAGTTGACTGAAAAGGAAGTCCAAACGGCTCTACAATACATGGGAAGGAGCTCAGTCTCACTTATGTTAAGAAAAAAATCAAAATAAAATTACAAAGAGATATCAATTTCCACTTATCACATTGGCAAATATTTTAAAAAATTGATAATACACTCTGATAACACATTCTGTGGTCAAGGGGTGGATAACAGGCACTGTCCTATGCTGCTCATGTTGTTACAACTTTATGGAAAGCAATTTGCAATATTTATTAAAATTAAAAACCGAATACACCCTTTGACCCAGCAATTTACTTCTAAATATTTCTCCTACAGTTATACTCAGCTTCTGTGAAGTGACCTATTTATTCCAGTATTGTTTGTATTAGCACAAGGTTGGACACAACCTAAATTTTTTAGGTGTTTTTTTTTAATCAATAAAGGATTAATTAAGTAAATTTTGGTATAGCCATAGAAGGGAATGTTCTATAGCAGTTAAAGAGAATGCACTGATACGGAAGGCTCTCTAAGGTATACTGTTAAATGAAAAAAGTAAGGTGTAGAACACCTTGTATAACATTCTACCATTTGTGTTAAAAAACCTACTTGACAAATCTGCCTGGAATGCATCTAGAAGCACAACTAAAACTTAGTAGCAGTAGTTGCCTCTGAGATTGCATGATTGGGGGACAGAGGAGTAAAGAGACTTACTTTTCCCTATACATCATTTCATACTTTTTGAATTTTGTACCAAGGACATACAATATCTACTTATAAGGATTAAACTAAAATTCAGATCAAAGTAAAAAAGGTTATGAACACATATTTGAAACAAATAACTTTTTAAAAACATGGATGGAGAATCTAATAAAATGTATTCTTCCCAAATAGTAAATAGCAAATAAGATGCCCTCAATCTGAGGTTTTTGAATAGCCTATGTGAGTTTAGAAGTGAAAGAGATGAATCTTACAAGCCTGTGATAGATGAAATTTTCAGAGTAGTACATTTCTTCCCAATCAAACCACCCAGGGAAATCAGTTGAATACCTTATACTGTAATTTAATTTTTCATTTCCTTGTGTAAAAACACCCTAGGAGGTCTGCTGCAAAAAGGAATTCCCTGGGATTTTAAACCAGCATGGTTTAGAGAAGTCCTAACTTCAAAGTTAGGTTCCCTATGTACCTACCCATGGGTGGTATCCTTCAAAATGAACTAATTGGAATTCGGTGGAAGTAGTGGCAACCACACCTGATGTTTGGTGTTGAAATAGGCAGGAAATGCAGTCTGACACCCAGCGACAGAAAGCTGTTACAGAGAGCATTGTCAGTTGAGTGTGTCCTTGATCAATCTGAAATGATTTTAACATCAAATCTAATATGTATATGCCTTGAGACCAAGTGTTAGGAATGATTTCACAAAGATACGGGGGAAGGGGGAGGGCACCCTTCCCATGGTGCTGAGTGGGTCGAGGGCAGTGTCTGCCCACTGCCACCAACTCACCTACATCCCACCCCCTCCCCGCAAAAAATTCCATGATCTTGATACGGAGGAGAAGGTGGGGTGAGCTTCTTATAACATGCCTATTCTTGCAGAGTTCTCTCCCTTCAATTCTAGCTGCTGGGGCCATGCTAACCTCATCTACATGGTGGAATTAAAGACCAAAATATCAACTCCATTGCTTGTCAGTTCATGATTCTACCCTACTTGGGTCTTGATAGTTTTCTGAGTTCACATTTTCCCTTCCCAGGAGGGATCACACCTTGAATTCTAATCACCTTGGTTAAGAAAAAACTTTGGAAAGACTTGTTGACATCAGCCCAGAACACGAATGCAGGAAAATCTGGGGAGGGACCAAAGACCCCCTTTGCTGCCTCAACCATTTGTCAAGATGGGCCCTGTTTGAGTACTGGAAAATCATCTTTTATACAAGTCGTCTTGGCTCAGATGCTAGAGGACACTGACACAACAACTGGCCTGTTTCTGAAGCGCCTAGCACCCTCTGGGGCTCAGTACATTCTTATTGATGAACTCTATTCTTAACTAATTGACCCTCTTTAAAAATGGCCATAATTGGTTTTCAGGTTCTGGAGGGAAGTTGTCATAAAGAGTTCTATTTCCAGGGAGAGACAGCATTTGACTTTTCAGAGGCTTGCTTCATCCTCTACCCTTTACTAAATTTTTGCCCAGTTCATTAGTACAGCTTGGAGGAAATAAAATAAGGGGGCAATGGAGGAAACTCACCTTTGTCAAAAAAGTTCTGGTAAAGAATTTTGTCGGCAAGTATTTATAACCACTGGCTTATAAAAGGCTTGAGATTAACTTTGGATTTAATTTATCTCAGCTATATATTTCCCAAGTCCCCAGTAAATGACCAAGAATTGATCTGGGTGGTGACAAATCTGATCACCATGACATTTGGTGCCCCTTGGGGATTAGCCAAGGCAATTTAATACCGAGGAACAAAACAAGTTCCTGCCCTGCTGCTTGCTATGGCTGGCTACAAACACACACACTGAAAGGAAAGAGGTTATGAAGTGGGCCAAATGCCTGACACAATCTGTGCTCCTGACCTGCTGAGACCCTTCAGCCACAGCACTGTGGTCCCTAGTTCTCCTGGAATTTATCCCATCAAATTCAAATGGGGACATACCTTCTGGTACTTACAGCAGTGTTTGTGAAGAGTCTGCATCGATGCCTGGCTTGTCAGTGATGGTCAATACCTCAGAAGACAGTGGTGGAGACGTGAACCGATCTGGAGACAGAAATGATGAGCTGCTGAAAAAGGGCCTCTTTGCAAAGAGATTGGATCCCTCTAGGCCACTTAATCCCCATAACTAACCATGGATTCTTCTCTTGCTCATATTGGGGCTCACTTAACATCCTTGCCAATAGGTCATGTTTAACGGCATTCAAACTACCACTTTCCAGCATCAACGAGGATCAGCCTAGAAAAGCTGACCCTGGACTTCCCTGGTGGTCCAGTGGTTAAGACTCTGAGCTTCCACTGCAGTGGGCACGGGTTGGATCCCTGGTCGGGGAGCTAAGATCCCACAGGCCATGTGGTGCAGCCAAAAAAAAAAAAAAAGCTGAGCCTGCTTTCAGGTCCCCAGAAGGTGCTTTCCTCCTGACATTCCCCCATTTCCTGTGCCAATTATTTCAGCCTCCTCCTCCTCAACCTCTTGACTCCTCTTTCTTCTTTCTAGTCTAGTCCAATGAGGCAACTTTCGTTTTCTTAAAATACTCATGCAATGAATACTTTTTCTTCTAGCAAGTCTCAGTCTAGTCCCACGGTCCTTAATGGAATTTAGCCATTCCTCATCTTCAGAGCTTGGCATGGTCTCACACTCCTTTTATCTGTGTCCAAGGCACCTTTCTACTCCCCAGCTTCATTCGTCATCTCCAAATCTAGATGGTATAATTTTGCTCATGTCACTTTTTGTAACCTGGAATAGCTTTCAAATTAGCATCTTGGGCACGCTTTAGAACCCTACTTCCAGATCCCCTTCATAAAGGTCCTGGAAACCCACCTAGCATCAAAATTCCACAGTTCAATGCATGTCCTTGTCCTGTAAAACCACATTCGCGAGCGAGAAGCTGTACCTTCAGTGCATTTACAATTTCAACATGGCACATTTCTTGAGTTCACTTTGACACTCATAAAGAGCCTGGAATGGAAGGCAGTGGGTCTGTGGAGCTTTCAGGTAGAGAAGAGAGCAGGCTTTTTGTACATTCAGACAGAACAGGATGAAAGTGAAGTGGCTATGTAGGTGGTTTTTTTTTTTTTTTTTAGCACCTTTAATTTTTATTTATTTATTTATTTATTTATTTATGGCTGTGTTGGGTCTTCGTTTCTGTGCGAGGGCTTCCTCTAGTTGCGGCGAGCGGGGACCACTCTTCATCGCGGTGTGCGGGCCTCTCACTATCGCGGCCTCTCCAGTTGCGGAGCACAGGCTCCAGACGCGCAGGCTCAGTAGTTGTGGCTCACGGGCCTAGTTGCTCCACGGCATGTGGGATCCTCCCAGACCAGGGCTCGAACCTGTGTCCCCTGCATTAGCAGGCAGATTCTCAACCACTGCGCCACCAGGGAAGCCCCCCTATGTAGGTGTTTTAATCCCACTAGAACTCTTGTCCATCAGTCAGCAATTTTAGGCAGTCAAAATTTCAAGTTTAGGAAAGAGGCAAGGATTTTGTCATGTGATGCACATGTCCATTTTGGGCAGCAAGTCTGTTTCAATTCATATGTTACATATTTTTCCTTTGAAAAAGCACACAGATAACTCAGAGGTATCCAGAGTTTTTTCAAGGGTACAAAGATTGGGACAGGTTGACGGAAGGTGCAAGAGAGGTGGAGATTTACCCTAGACCTCCATGCCCCAAAATAGAGAAAGCCATAGTGCTGTATTATACAGCACTGTGTGTGTGTGTGTGTGTGTGTGTGTGTGTGTCTGGGCACGCACACTGTGACTCGTGACTCAAAAGTAATGCAGCAGATTGCAGACTTGGTTTTTGGAACCTTTCTTATTACATTAATATCTCAGCCTGTACATATGGGAGTCCTATTCGCAGAAGTATACATGTGCCCAGACACATAGCTCACAATGCAAGATCCAAAGTGCTAACATTAGAGCCGCCGCAGTGAGATGATGAAAAGTGGGCTTTGAGTTCTGTGCGGTATATGTTTACATCAAGATTTTGCGTCCGGTTGGAAAGCTACTTTCCCTGGGAGACAGGCTCCCTCATGAATAGGCATTGAGAGGATGCTCCCCCGCCCTGGAATCTTCTCTCCCTTTAGAAAACGTGTGCCTAACTTGTAAGTGGAGTTTCCAGTGCTGCTCGGAGTATTTTTGTTTTGAATCACAACCCGGTTCTTTTGCAGAGCGAGGCGCGCTGGTGCGTAGCAAGGCGCCCTCCCCGCCGCGTCCTCTACCGGTGTGAGGCCGCGCCTAACACAACCGGCTCCGAAGTACGTAGTAAACATAGAAACATAGTTGTTCTCACATTACAAAAGAGGACGAAAACAAGCAGAGGCGCAGATTTGTGCAGCAGTTTTCGCGCCACTGTGGGGAGGCTGTGATGCGCAGGCGTTGGAAGTCTGCGCGGGGGGCCTGGGGGTCCCTCTCACCGGCTGTGGACCTTGAAGGAGCAGCTCGACCCCTCTGGGCCTCAGTGTACCCCTCTGTACGGTGGACTTCATATGACTGTTGGGCAGATTAAGTGAGGTAAACCATTAAAAATGCTTGGAATACTACGCGGTGCACAGAAGCTGTCAGTACTGCCGCTGCTGTTCTGGGGGGGACTTCCACCTGCGGGTTCTCATGGAGATTTAAGCATAAACACTCCTCAGGAAACGCGGTACTTTTTCTCCAGATCTTGGCCTGATTTCCTTTTTCTAGTCAGTGCTAGTATTTTACTTTTTTTCATTCAGAATTAAGCCCGTTATAAGAAAATTCAATTTAAGAAAGTCAGCCCCTTTGCCTTCATTAAAACCCGTTACCAGCTCCCCATCACCTATAGGAAAAAAAAAATCCAAACCCCAGAACAAGGTATCAAAGGCTGTTTGCAATGTGGCTGCTGATCACTTAGCCACCCTCATCCCACGGGGCCCCCTCTACCTGTATTTCATGTCGTAGCAATACTGAGCTGGCCTCGGTTCTGCTACACCACCCACCGTCTTATTTCATGTCCCTGGGCCTTTGCAAATGCTGCTCTCTCCACATGGATTGTTGTCTGCCCCGCTTTGCTCTCTGGGACTATTCTGTCTGGCTTCACCTCTGGCAAGTCTTCTCATACTCACATTCCCCACGTCACTGCTTCTACCCTCCGTATCTTGGCCATATTTTTAGTTTTGTACTTATTACCTGGCATTGCAATGTGTTTATTTATTAGTCTCCCACATTTGATGATTTTTTTTTTAACATCTTTATTGAGTATAATTGCTTTACAATGGTGTGTTAGTTTCTGCTGTATAACAAAGTGAATCAGCTATACATATACATATATCCCCATATCCCCTCCCTCTTCCGTTTCCCTCCCACCCTCCCTATCCCACCCCTCTAGGTGGTCACAAAGCACCGAGCTGATCTCCCTGTGCTATGCGGCTTCTTCCCACTAGCTATCTATTTTACATTTGGTAGTGTATATATGTCCATGCCTGATGATGAGTTTCTTGAAGGCAAGGATGAGGTCTGATTATCTATATGCCAACACTGAACAAACAGCATAGGTTCCGTGACTCCAAAAATGTTTATTTCACTGTTAAATTGAAATAGAGTAACCATTTCCATTGTCAAAGCAGACACTGTACAGTTTTTTTAGTTTAATTTTTTGTTGCTTTTTTTCTTTTCAATAATGAGGCCAGCTATTATAAATATTGTGTAGAACAAGGCACATTTATATAAATGAAGGATAGTTGAAGCAACAGCAAGGCTGGGATTTCTAATTTTGTTCACTTCAACAACTATTGCTGTAAGTCCTATGGGAAATAATGACGATGGAATAAGATACATTCTATTTCCTCAAGGAGCTTTCCATCCAGAAGCAGATAAGTAGGGAATAGAAGGGGATGAGGGGACAGAGTAGAAGCGGAGCAAAATTCATGCCATTTGAGAGGAACCAAAAAGAGTTCTGGAGGTTTGAAGGAAGAATCAGCCAACGCAATTGGGGATTAGGAAGAAGTGTTGTGTGGAAGTGGTGATGTTGGAGACTGGCCTTGGTGCATACGGGGTGTACGGGCAGAGACGGGCAGGAAGAGCCTTCCAGGCAGCAGTGACAGTGTGTGTAAAGACCTAGAGGGCACTAATGGGTTATCCACCTGGAGACAAGCAACCATCCGCCTGTCTCCATCTCTTGCTCAATGTAGGGGTATAGTGGGAGAAAAGATGAGAAGGCAAGTTTGTAGACATTCTGGAAAGGTTCCTGAGTCCCAGAATGAGGAAATTTAATTTAGTAGGCATTAGGGAGCAATCAATATTTTTGAGCAGGAGAATGATATAAGTAGAAGAAGGCTTAAGAAAATTCTGATTGTCACTGTATGTGGACTGCACTGGAGAAGGAGAACTTTAGCCATAGGGATGGGAGATAAGAGACCACTGCAAGCATGGGAATGGGAGGGGCCAGCCGTGGGATGGAGCACCTGAGGGGCCTTGCAGAATCAGAATGAAGAGGACATGGTGGTCGTTCTGATATGAGGATGAGTGAAGAGAGAGACTCCCACATGATGGTCAGGTTTAAAGCCTGGGTTCGAAGGGAAATGGTGGTCCTATTAAGAGAACTGGAGAGATTATGCTGAGGAAGCTACATTGTTAGAAAAATGGTGAGTTTGGAGGGGCCATGTTGAGTTCGAGGACCTCCAGGTAGGTCTGACGCTGAGGAGAGAGGTCAGGGTGAGAGCTGTGTGCTTCTAACAGTCCCTGACATCGGGGGAGAGAAGTGGTATTGAGGAAAGGAAGGTAAAGAGAGAAGAACACCAAGTGTAGAACCTTAGAGAATTGCCTGCCTTTGAGAAACTGAAGGGAAAAGAGGGGCTGATGAAGGAGAACAATGGTAGTAATAGAACTAGGATAGATGTGCGATATGGAATTTAAGGAAGAGGTTTCAAGGAGGAGGAAGTCATTCCTGGAGGGAACTCAGGTATTCACTTCCTGACACATAGTTTAGAAATTCATCTGGGTTTCCATAGCTCTTTGGAGTGTGAGATTCCTTTGTAATTCTTTGTGAATATGTCTGTTTCTCCTTTCCAGACTGGGAGCTGCTCCAAGGTGCAATCTTGTCCTACTTGTGTTTTTATCTCTAACACTTAGCAGAGCACCTGGAATATAGCTCAGGCTCAATGAGTGTTTGTTGAATGACTGAGTAAAAACCCAAAGCGACAGAGAAGATGAAGACAAGAAAAAGCGCATTGTACTTAAAGAAGAGGTATAGCTCTCAAAATAAAAGAATGAGTGTTTGAATAATTTTCTGCTCTTGAGAAAGGAAGAAACAGAGTCTATGAAAGGGCAGTTCAAATGTTGAACACTTGAAAAATTCTGAGTCCTCCACTGTGGTGTGAAATTCATCATTCAAATTCTCAGATTGAAGCTTCATGATTTGTGAGGTATTGCAGTGAAATTATCTAGGAAGCTAAGAGTTCTATTAAGTGTCCAGCTGCCTGAATTCAATGGGTTACATGATTAATGACATTGTGAGGCACGTCCCAGGGCCTTCCATTTCCCAAGCACTTTAAAAACATTGAGTAATCTCGCAGTGCCCTTGTGAGATATTATCATGTTCACTTTCCATATAGTTAACTGAGCCAAGGAGGTTAAATGACTTGCTCAAAGGCCACACTGGAAGTCAATGACATCAAATGCTCAGAACGAAGGTGCTCCCAGGTCCCACACCTCACAGTAGATTGCTGAACCGAATCCCACTCCTTGCACCATTAAGAAGCCTGACTGACAGGCTAGTGCTGTAATAGATCATACTTTACAGCTGAGATAAGTGAGGATTAGCGTACTGTCTCACGCAGGTCAGGGCTGGCCCCTGGAAAGAGAAAACGATGCTCTGCAAGACCACGTGACGGAAGATGTGCCCAGAAAAGGAAGAGCAGAACTAGACATGGGTGAAATCTCCTCTGTGAATTTCCGAAGATCTTTATTTACCAAGATGGGAGGTGGAGTGCGGGTGGAGACAGGCAGGCTAAGGGCAGGCTTTGGTTGATGAGCATCTCCAATCTGAACTATGATGCCTTTACCTTTCTGACAAATATTTGCATTCTTCTTTGCCATTCAGTTTTGATTTTGTCTTTTCATACTTCTCCTAGCTCCATATTTCTCAAGCTGATGCTCCTTTGGTTTAAAAAATGCCAAAATATTGTCATACTGTCAAATCCTATGCACATGGCCTTTAAGAAGACCACAAGCTTCTGATGAATTGATTCATATAAGGTGAAATTTGACAGTCTTTGTAATTGAGTAGCTCACTAGGTTGGGATATATGTCTTTGATTTGCAATTGTATATTTTTAGCCAAGTCTTAAAACTTCTTTGTGCTTGAGTTTTATCCAAATGAATATAAGAGCATGGAGAGGATGCTGTGGGTGCCTTGTGCATATTCCCCTGGGCTTCCCATATGGGCGCGTGCAGACCCAATGACTCCTGCACCATGCCCCTGTGCCTCTTTGCCTGTGGGCTTTCTCTGACTGCTGGAGCAGGTCAGAAACATGGAGAGCTAGCGCCCTAAGAGCAGACCTCAACCAAAGACTGATGGGAACTGGAGCAAGGCGGTAGCTTCCTCACCACTCAAGTGTGTTCTATGCTGCCTCCCAGAGGTCCTCACCAGAACTGCACCTCTGTTACCCCCAGCAGCAGTAACTTGTTCGGTAAGACGCACCCATATTGACTATCTTCCCTTTCCTGTCTCACTTCCCAACTCTCCTATTAGAGCTTTCTGGGATCACTGTCCAAACAAAACACTTGAACCCAAATCCCTGTCCCAGGGTCAGGGCCAATCCAACCTAAGGCTTATAGCTATGAGTTATAAGGACATCAAAAGATAGTGAGGCTTTGAAGTCCTAATAATAATAATCACTCGTGTACATAGCACTGATTACAAAGCACTTTCATACTCATTTTCTCATTAGATTCTTACAACTACTGGTGAGTTATGATGACTAGTATTTATCCCCATTTAATGTGGAGGACATTGAAGCTCTGGGGGGTTAAATGCCCTGTTAAGAGCTAGGAAGTTGAGGCTTTGGCCTTTCATTCAGACCTCTGTCTCCAAATGGCCACCTGTTTCCACCTCTTCACTGTATCCTTGGGTGCTGCTAGCCAAGAAGTCTTATAAGATGACTTCCAATGCTTCTGCCAAATGTAGATTCCATTAGTGTAGTTGAATAGCTATTTAACTTCTACTTACATGTTAAATTTCATTGAAACATGTTAACTATATCCATTTGAGAACTTTGATTAGCCACTATTGTGTTTTAAGGTAAATTAAACATTTAGATTTCAACTTAAATTATATCTTGATTCTCTTTAGAGAAATAAACATCATCACATCCTTTAAATATTTTTATGAATTATTTTTTATAATTTATGAGTTTTTAAAAAAAATCATAGTTTCCTAGAGTTGGAAGAGATATTAAAATTTAGAGATGCTGAAATCTCATCTACAACATCTCTGACAGATGGTCACCCAGCCTCCACTGTCACGTTTCTTATAATGGGGTAGACCACTGTCACACAAGGGGGTTTATTTCATTGTTGAGAAGTCCTGGTTGTTTAAAGTTTCTTCCTTTCATTGAGCGAAATGGCTTTCTCGTCATTTCCCTCTCATTAGTGTGGTTGAGCCCTCTAGAAATAAACAGAACAAGTCTAATCGTGCGTCTGGGCTTGGGCCTCTTTCCACATTAAAATAATTCTTTAAGTCCATCATCTTTTCCTGTGTTAGCATCTGTGTGTAATTTTGCTCTGCGTGGGAGTGGCCGTGCTGGTTCCTCTAATACATAAGTAGTTCTTTATGCTGCTGTGGTGGGTCTCTTTATAGGTGATGTTTTCATTCCTCTATAGGGGTCCCAGCGTTCATGGAACCTTTTAGTATGTTGGTATATTCTTTTACAGTTATCATTTCCCCCAGGCCTCTTTTTAAACCATGAGTATGTTAGTTTATTCTTGCTGTGAGCTTTGTGCTTGTTTGTTATTAGATTTCTTCTCTTAGTTCTTGCTAATTTGCTTTTCTCCTTTCGTTTTAAAATTGTATGTATTAATTGAACCCATATTTAGTTTGAGATTTGCTCTTTGTCTTTGAGGTTCGTCTTTCTAGGTCTTGTTGTTTCTTCTTCTTTGAAGTTGCAGTTGGGGGGACTGATTTATTTAGAAGGTATAAAACATTCTTATTTCTCCATATTTCTGCCCTGGATATCCTACTTAAAGACAGTTTTTAGCCTTATCTCTCTTCCTCAACTTTCCCCCTACTCCCACAATCTTCTTTCTTTAGGATCTCCGGAATACAAAGAATATGGATTTTAGAGTCTAGCAAATATGGGTTTTAACTTCGCCTCCAGCACTGTATTGGGCTGCTGTAACAAATTATCACAAACTGGGTGGCTTTATGCAACAGAAATGTCTTTCCTTACAGTTTTGGAGGTTAGAGTTTGAAATCAAGGTATTGGCCAGGCTGCACGACCTCCAGAAGTTCTGGAGGGAATCCTTCCTTGCCTTTCCTGCTCTGGGGGCTGTTGACATTCCTGGGCTCATGGCTACATCTCTCTCTGCTTTGTATTCAGCTTACCTTCTCCTCTGTGTGTGTGATGTCTAATCTCTCTCTGCTTCTCACTTACATGGACAGTTGTGATAGCATTTAGGATCCATCCTGGTAATCTCAGATTATCTCCTCATCTCAAGATCCCTAATTTAATCACATATGCAAAAGACCCCTTTTCCAAATAAGGTAACATTCATTCACAGGTTGCAGGGATGTGGACCTGATTTTTTTTTTTTTACTTTCCATAGTGTATATATATATTTTTTTTTTTTTTTTTTTTTTGGGTATCTTTCCATTTATTTGTATCATCTTCATTTTCCTTCATCAATGCCTTACAGTTTTTTTTTTTTTAAACATCTTTATTGAAGTATAATTGCTTTACAATGGTGTGCTAGCTTCTGCTTTACAACAAAGTGAATCAGTTACACATATACATATGTTGCCATATCTCTTCCCTCTTGCATCTCCCTCCCTCCCACCCTCCCTATCCCACCCCTCTAGGTGGTCACAAAGCACCGAGCTGATCTCCCTGTGCTATGCGGCTGCTTCCCACTAGTTATCTATTTTACATTTGGTAGTGTATATATGTCCATGACACTCTCTCACCCTGTCACATCTCACCCCTCCCCCTCCCCATATCCTCAAGTCCATTCTCTAGTAGGTCTGTGTCTTTATTCCCATCTTGCCACTAGGTTCTTCATGACCTCTTTTTTTTTTTTTTTTTCCCTTAGATTCCATATATATGTGTTAGCATACTGTATTTGTTTTTCTCTTTCTGACTTACTTCACTCTGTATGACAGACTCTAACTCCATCCACCTCATTACAAACACCTCCATTTCATTTCTTTTTATGGCTGAGTAATATTCCATTGTATATATGTGCCACATCTTCTTTATCCATTCATCCGATGATGGACACCTAGGTTGCTTCCATGTCCTGGCTATTGTAAACAGAGCTGCAATGAATATTTTGGTACATGACTCTTTCTGAATTATGGTTTTCTCAGGGTATATGCCCAGTAGTGGGATTGCTGGGTCATATGGTAGTTCTATTTTTAGTTTTTTAAGGAACCTCCATACTGTTCTCCATAGTGGCTGTATCAATTTACATTCCCACCAACAGTGCAAGAGTGTTCCCTTTTCTCCACACCCTCTCCAGCATTTATTGTTTCTAGATTTTTTGATGATGGCCATTCTGACCGGTGTGAGATGATACCTCATTGTAGTTTTGATTTGCATTTCTCTAATGATTAATGATGTTGAGCATTCTTTCATGTGTCTGTTGGCAATCTGTATCTCTTCTTTGGAGAAATGTCTATTTAGGTCTTCTGCCCATTTTTGGATTGGGTTGTTTGTTTTTTTGTTATTGAGCTGCATGAGCTGCTTGTAAATCTTGGAGATTAATCCTTTGTCCGTTGCTTCATTTGCAAATATTTTCTCCCATTCTGAGGGTTGTCTTTTGGTCTTGTTTATGGTTTCCTTTGCTGTGCAAAAGCTTTTAAGTTTCATTAGGTCCCATTTGTTTATTTGTGTTTTTATTTCCATTTCTCTAGGACCTGGGTCAAAAAGGATCTTGCTGTGACTTATGTCATACAGTGTTCTGCCTATGTTTTCCTCTAAGAGTTTGATAGTGTCTGGCCTTACACTTAGGTCTTTAATCCATTTTGAGTTTATTTTTGTGTATGGTGTTAGGGAGTGTTCTAATTTCATACTTTTACATGTACCTGTCCAATTTTCCCAGCACCACTTATTGAAGAGGCTGTCTTTTCTCCACTGTATATGCTTGCCTCCTTTATCAAAGATAAGGTGACCATATGTGCGTGGGCTTATCTCTGGGCTTTCTATCCTGTTCCATTGATCTATATTTCTGTTTTTGTGCCAGTACCAAACTGTCTTGATTACTGTAGCTTTGTAATATAGTCTGAAGTCAGGGAGCCTGATTCCTCCAGCTCCATTTTTCGTTCTCAAGATTGCTTTGGCTATTCGGGGTCTTTTGTGTTTCCATACAAATTGTGAAATTTTTTGTTCTAGTTCTGTGAAAAATGCCAGTGGTAGTTTGATAGGGATTGCATTGAATCTGTAGATTGCTTTGGGTAGCAGAGTCATTTTCACAATGTTTATTCTTCCAATCCAAGAACATGGTATATCTCTCCATCTATTTGTATCATCTTTAATTTCTTTCATCAGTGTCCTATAATTTTCTGCATACAGGTCTTTTGTCTCCTTAGGTAGGTTTATTCCTAGGTATTTTATTCTTTTTGTTGCAGTGGTAAATGGGAGTGTTTTCTTAATTTCACTTTCAGATTTTTCATCATTAGTATACAGGAATGCAAGAGATTTCTGTGCATTAATTTTGTATCCTGCTACTTTACCAAATTCATTGATTAGCTCTAGTAGTTTTCTGGTAGCATCTTTTGGATTCTCTATGTATAGTATCATGTCATCTGCAAACAGTGACAGCTTTACTTCTTCTTTTCCGATTTGGATTCCTTTTATTTCTTTTTCGTCTCTGATTGCTGTGGCTAACACTTCCAAAACTATGTTGAATAATAGTGGTGAGAGTGGGCAACCTTGTCTTGTTCCTGATCTTAGTGGAAATGGTTTCAGTTTTTCACCTTTGAGGACAATGTTGGCTGTGGGTTTGTCATATACGGCCTTTATTATGTTGAGGAAAGTTCCCTCTATGCCTACTTTCTGCAGGACTTTTATCATAAATGGGTGTAGAATTTTGTCGAAAGCTTTCTCTGCATCTATTGAGATGATCATATGGTTTTTCTCCTTCAATTTGTTAATATGATGTATCACGTTGATTGATTTGCGTATATTGAAGAATCCTTGCATTCCTGGAATAAACCCCACTTGATCATGGTGTATGATCCTTTTAATGTGCTGTTGGATTCTGTTTGCTAGTATTTTGTTGAGGATTTTTGCATCTATGTTCATCAGTGATATTGGCCTGTAGTTTTCTTTCTTTGTGACATCTTTGCCTGGTTTTGGTATCAGGGTGATGGTGGCCTCGTAGAATGAGTTGGGGAGTGTTCCTCCCTCTGCAATATTTTGGAAGAGTTTGAGAAGGATAGGTGTTAGCTCTTCTCTAAATGTTTGATAGAATTCGCCTGTGAAGCCATCTGGTCCTGGGCTTTTGTGTGTTGGAAGATTTTTAATCACAGTTTCAATTTCAGTGCTTGTGATTGGTCTGTTCATATTTTCTATTTCTTCCTGGTTCAGTCTCGGCAGGTTGTGCATTTCTAAGAATCTGTCCACTTCTTCCAGGTTGTCCATTTTATTAGCATAGAGTTGCTTGTAGTAATCTCTTATGATCGTTTGTATTTCTGCAGTGTCAGTGGTTACTTCTCCTTTTTCATTTCTAATTCTATTAATTTGAGTCTTCTCCTTTTTTCTCTTGATGAGTCTGGCTAATGGTTTATCAATTTTGTTTATCTTCTCAAAGAACCAGCTTTTAGTTTCATTGATTTTTGCTATTGTTTCCTTCATTTCTTTTTCATTTATTTCTGATCTGATCTTTATGATTTCTTTCCTTCTGCTAGCTTTGGGGTTTTTTTGTTCTTCTTTCTCTAATTGCTTTAGGTGCAAGGTTAGGTTGTTTATTCGAGATGTTTCCTGTTTCTTGATGTAGGCTTGTATTGCTATAAACTTCCCTCTTAGAACTGCTTTTGCTGCATCCCATAGGTTTTGGATCGTCGTGTCTCCATTGTCATTTGTTTCTAGGTATTTTTTGATTTCCCCTTTGATTTCTTCAGTGATCACTTCGTTATTAAGTAGTGTATTGTGTAGCCTCCATGTGTTTGTATTTTTTACAGATCTTTTCCTGTAATTGATATCTAGTCTCATAGCGTTGTGGTCGGAAAAGATACTTGATACGATTTCAATTTTTTTAAATTTACCAAGGCTTGATTTGTGACCCAAGATATGATCTATCCTGGAGAATGTTCCATGAGCACTTGAGAAAAATGTGTATTCTGTTGTTTTTGGGTGGAATGTCCTATAAATATCAATTAAGTCCATCTTGTTTAATGTATCATTTAAAGCTTGTGTTTCCTTATTTATTTTCATTTTGGATGATCTGTCCATTGGTGAAAGTGGGGTGTTAAAGTCCCCTACTATGATTGTGTTACTGTCGATTTCCCCTTTTATGGCTGTTAGTATTTGCCTTATGTATTGAGGTGCTCCTATGTTGGGTGCATAAATATTTACAATTGTTATACCTTCCTCTTGGATCGATCCCTTGATCATTATATAGTGTCCGTCTTTGTCTCTTGTAATTGTCTTTATTTTAAAGTCTATTTTGTCTGATATGAGAATTGCTACTCCAGCTTTCTTTTGATTTCCATTTGCATGGAATATCTTTTTCCATCCCCTCACTTTCAGTCTGTATGTGTCTCTAGGTCTGAAGTGGGTCTCTTGTAGACAGCATATATATGGGTCTTGTTTTTGTATCCATTCAGCCAGTCTGTGTCTTTTGGTGGGAGCATTTAATCCATTTACATTTAAGGTAATTATCGATATGTATGTTCCTATTCCCATTTTCTTAAATGTTTTGGGTTTGTTATTGTAGGTGTTTTCCTTCTCTTGTGTTTCTTGCCTAGAGAAGTTCCTTTAGCATTTGTTGTAAAGCTGGTTTGGTGGTGCTGAACTCTCTCAGCTTTTGCTTGTCTGTAAAGGTTTTAATTTCTCCATCAAATCTGAATGAGATCCTTGCTGGGTAGAGTAATCTTGGTTGTAGGTTTTTCTCCTTCATCACTTTAAGTATATCCTGCCACTCCCTTCTGGCTTGCAGCGTTTCTGCTGAAAGTTCAGCTGTTAACCTTATGGGGATGCCCTTGTGTGTTATCTGTTGTTTTTCCCTTGCTGCTTTTAATATGTTTTCTTTATATTTAATTTTTAATAGTTTGATTAATATGTGTCTTGGTGTGTTTCTCCTTGGATTTATCCTGTATGGGACTCTCTGTGCTTCCAGGACTTGATTAACTATTTCCTTTCCCATATTAGGGAAGTTTTCAACTATAATCTCTTCAAATATTTTCTCAGTCCCTTTCTTTTTCTCTTCTTCTTCTGGGACCCCTATAATTCGAATGTTGGTGCGTTTAATGTTGTCCCAGAGGTCTCTGAGACTGTCCTCAGTTCTTTTCATTCTTTTTTCTTTATTCTGGTCTGCAGTAGTTATTTCCACCATTTTATCTTCCAGGTCACTTATCCGTTCTTCTGCCTCAGTTATTCTGCTATTGATCCCATCTAGAGTATTTTTAATTTCATTTATTGTGCTTGTCATCGTTTCTTGGTTCCTCTTTAGTTCTTCTACGTCCTTGTTAAATGTTTCTTGCATTTTGTCTATTCTATTTTCAAGACTTTGGATCATCCTTACTATCATTATTCTGAATTCTTTTTCAGGTAGACTACCTATTTCCTCTTCATTTGTTAGGTTTGGTGTGTTTTGACCCTGCTCCTTCATCTGCTGTGTGTTTTTCTGTCTTCTCATTTTGCTTATCTTACTGTGTTTGGGGTCTCCTTTTCACAGGCTGCAGGTTCGTAGTTCCCGTTGTTTTTGGTATCTGTCCCCAGTGGCTAAGGTTGGTTCAGTGGGTTGTGTAGGTTTCCTGGTGGAGGGAACTAGTGCCTGTGTTCTGGTGGATGAGGCTGGATGTTGTCTTTCTGGTGGGTTCGTCCACGTCTGGTGGTGTGTTTTGGGGTGTCTGTGGCCTTATTATGATTTTAGGCAGCCTCTCTGTTAATGGATGGGGCTGTGTTCCTCTCTTGCTAGTTGTTTGGCATAGGGTGTCCAGCACTGTAGCTTGCTGGTCGTTGAGTGAAGCTGGGTCTTGATGTTGAGATGGAGATCTCTGAGAGATTTTCGCCGTTAGGTATTACGTGGAGCTGGGAGGTCTCTTGTGGACCAGTGTCCTGAAGTTGGCTCTCCCACCTCAGAGGCACAGCCCTGATGCCTGGCTAGAGCACCAAGAGCCTTTCATCCACACGGCTCAGAATAAAAGGGAGAAAAAATGGAAAGAAAGAAAAAAAGAGGATAAAATAAAATAAAATAAAGCAATTATAATAAAAAATAAGAAAAAAAATTATTAAGAGTAAATTTATTAAGAAAAAATTTTTTTTTAATTTTTAAAAATAGATTTATTAATTTTTTATACTAAAAATAAGAAAAAAATTATTTAGAAAAAATTTATTAAGAAAAAAAATTTTTTAATTTTTTAAAATAAAAAATATGAAAAAACTTATTAAAAATTTTTTTAAAAAATAGAAAATAAGGAAAAAATTATTAAGAAAACATTTATTAGGGAAAAAAAATTTTTTTTAAGCCAAAAAAAACAAAAAAAAAAAAACAAAAAAAAAAAAAACAAAAAAAAAACGGACGGACCTAACCCTAGGACTAACGGTGAGAGCAAAGCTATACAGACAAAATCTCACCCAGAAGCATACACATCTACACTCACAAAAAAAAGGAAAAGGGGAAAAGTTAATATATCCTGCTCCCAAAGTCCATCTCCTAAATTTGGGATGATTCGTTGTCTATTCAGGTATTCAACAGATGCAGGCACATCAAGTTGTTTGTGGAGCTTTAATCCGCTGCTTCTGAGGCTGCTGGGAGAGATTTCCTTTTCTCTTCTTTGTTCGTACAGCTCCCGGGGTTCAGCTTTGGATTTGGACCCGCCTCTGCATGTAGGTCGCCTGAGGGCGTCTGTTCCCTGCCCAGACAGAACGGGGTTAAAGGAGCAGCTGATTCGGGGGCTCTGGCTCAGTCAGGCCGGGGGGAGGGAGCGGTACGGAGGAGGCGGGGCGAGCCTGCGGCGGCAGAAGCCGGCGTGACGTTGCAGCAGCCTGAGGCGCGCCGTGCGTTCTCCCGGGGAAGTTGTCCCCGGATCACGGGAGCCTGGCCGTGGCGGGCTGCACTGGCTCCGGGAGGGGCGGTGTGGAGAATGACCTGTGCTCGCCCACAGGCTGTTTGGTGGCGGCAGCAGCAGCCTTAGCGTCTCATGCCCGTCTCTGGGGTCCGCGCTGATAGCCGCGGCTCGCGCCCGTCTCTGGAGTTCGTTTAAGTGGCGCTCTGAATCCCCTCTCCTTGCACGCCGCGAAACAAAGAGGCAAGAAAAAGTCTCCTGCCTCTTCGGCAGCTGCAGACTTTTTCTCGTGCACCCTCCCGGCTAGTTGTGGTGCGCCAGACCCTTCAGGCTGTGTTCACGCAGCCAACCCCAGTCCTCTCCCTGGGATCCGACCGAAGCCCGCGCCTCAGCTCCCAGCCCCCGCCCGCCCCGGCGGGTGAGCAGACAAGCCTCTCGGGCTGGTGAGTGCTGCTCGGCGCCGAGCCTCTGTGCGGGAATCTCTCCGTTTTTCCCTCTGCATCCCTGTTGCTGTGGGATCCGCGCTGATAGCCGCGGCTCGCGCCCGTCTCTGGAGCTCGTTTAGGCGGCGCTCTGAATCCCCTCTCCTTGCGCGCCGCGAAACAAAGAGGCAAGAAAAAATCTCTTGCCTCTTTGGCAGCTGCAGTCTTTTTCCCGGACTCCCTCCCGGCTAGCACCGAAGCCCGAGCCCCAGCTCCCAGGCCCCGCCCGCCCCGGCGGCTGAGCAGACAAGCCTCTCGGGCTGGTGAGTGCTGGTCGGCACCGCTCCTCTGTGCGGGAATCTCCGCTTTGCCCTCCGCACCAATGTGGCTGCGCTCTCCTCCGTGGCTCCGAATCTTCCCCCCTCTGCTACCCGCAGTCTCTGCCCACGAAGGGGCTTCCTAGTGTGTGGAAACCTTTCCTCCTTCACAGCTCCCTCCCACTGGTGCAGGTCCCGTCCCTATTCTTTTGCCTCTGTTATTTCTTTTTTCTTTTGCCCTACCCAAGTACGTGGGGATTTTCTTGCCTTTTGGGAGGTCTGACGTCTTCTGCCAGCGTTCAGTGGGTGTTCTGTAGGAGCAGTTCCACGTGTAGATGTATTTCTCATGTATCTGTGGGGAGGAAGGTGATCTCCGCGTCTTACTCTTCCGCCATCTTGCCCCTCCCTCCATAGTGTATATTTTTATTTTTTATTTTATTTTATTTTTAACATCTTTATTGGAGTATAATTGCTTTACATTGTTGTGTTAGTTGCTGCTGTATAACAAAGTGAATCAGCTATACTTATACATATATCCCCATATCCCCTCCCTCTTGCATCTCCCTCCCACCCTCCCTCTCCCACCCCTCTAGGTGTTCGCAAAGCAGCGAGCTGATCTCCCTGTGCTATACGGCTGCTTCCCACTAGCTATCTATTTTACATTTGGTAGTGTGTATATGTCAATGCCACTCTCTCACTTCGTCTCAGCTTACCCTTCCCCCTCCCCGTGTCCTCAAGTCCATTCTCTATGTCTGCGTCTTTATTCCTCTCCTGCCCCTAGGTTCTTCACAACCATTTTTTTTTTTTTTTTTAGATTCCATATATGTGTTAGCATATGGTATTTATTTTTCTTTCTGACTTACTTCACTCTGTATGACAGCCTCTATGGACCTGATATTTTTGATGGACACCATTCAGCCCATTACAACCACTTATTATTACCATTATTTTAAGCAAGTATATGAGCCTCAATTTTTCATCTATAAATTGGAACCAACATTGACCATTTTATAGTATTGTATTGAGGTTTAAATGAATTAATATATAAACAAAGATATATATATGTCCATCTATATACATGTATTTATATATAAAGACTCAGTGCATAATAGGTGTTCAATAAATTTTAGTTCCCTATCCTGCCTTCTAGTTTATTGACCTCTTGGGTTCTAGGTGTGTTATTCAGAAACAGGCTCTTAATCTTTCCTAACTTTAGTTTTCTGAATTTTTATACTTAGGGGTTAAAACACTTATCTCACATCTTCGGGAGAATCGAATGAGATAATTCAACCAAAGACTCCTATAAAATTGTAAATTGCCACCCTCTTACTGTCATTATCAGTTTATGTTAAAGTTGTGGCCAAGTATAAGTCTCAGATATCCTTCCAGTGAATGGCCATTTAGTCAAGTCTCTTCCAGCCTATATTTGTTCAACTGATTTTTTGAAACCAAATATAGTATTTTATAGCCTGTTAACTTAGTCTTGTCTTGGGCTGGCATCTTGTCTGTCAAGTTTGCTTTGAGTCTGTGTTTGAGAGCTGTTTATTGCTTAAGCTGTTCCTGAAAGCTCTGGGGCTCCTGCTGGCAGGCACATGTTAACGTAAAATGCCCTGAGCACTCAGAGTTCAAAGTTCTCTACCATCCCCACCTCACCTCTTCTCATCTCCTGACTTTCCTCAATTTCAGAAAGCCATAAAACTTCCCAGTGTAATCTCATTTTTGATTGAATATACATACTAGAGCACTAACTGCTCCCACTTCACCAGAATTTGAAGATTTGATGGCTCTATATAAAAGGGCTTGACATTGAAAATACCCCCCCCCCCAAATTGAAAATAAACTGTATATATACATATCCAGGGACAAAGCAACCAGAAAATTGTCTTTTCATTTTCCTAGTGGAGGACCAGAAAAGCATTTGTTAGTATCAGATGTCTGGATTTTTAAACACTTCACACACACACACACACGTGTGCCCGAGCACAACCTTGATCACGTACTTAACATGTCATGGGGTCTATAATGTTTGAAAATTCCTACATGTGACAACATTTGATATAAATAGTGTTTGAGTACCTCTATTCCTTTCTAATACCATCCTTTTACTGATCATACACATACAGACAGAACATACACACATACATGTGCAGAAGCAGAACCCTATTGATGCAGTGTCTTCAGCAAAGATGCATTTATAATTCAGGGATGAACAGCAAAAGCTCCCATCACAGCTTGTCACATTTACAGGGCAACAGAAACTGTAGCGCTTCTCTCTGACCTGGGAGTCTGGAAGCATTACAGTTTATTAGGCAAAGCTTTTACGATACCCGCATTTGCAGAGGTGTTTCTGTCAGAGCAATACCAAAACGTCCTCTGAACGAAGAAAATGGGAATAGCTGTGAGCTTGTCAATCTTCAGCCTTTTAAATGGAGCATTTCACAATTTTGTTATCTGCTGCAGAACCTTAGAGAGGCAAGAGTCTGATGAATATCTTTCAACTCCTATTAAGATCAAACCCAGCCATGGACTTGAGGACACGGGGAGGGGGAAGGGTAAGCTGGGACGAAGTGAGAGAGTGGCATGGACATATATACGCTACCAAATGTAAAACAGATAGCTAGTGGGAAGCAGCCGCATAGCACAGGGAGATCAGCTCGGTGCTCTGTGACCACCTAGAGGGGTGGGATAGGGAGGATGGGAGGGAGATGCAAGAGGGAGGAGATATGGGGATATATGTATATGTATAGCTGATTCACTTTGTTATACAGCAGAAACACACCATTGTAAAGCAATTATACTCCAATAAAGATGTTAAAAAATAAATTAATTAAATAAAATAAAATCTAAGCAAAGTGTTTGAACGTAACAAGTGCTCAGTAAATTGTATTATTGTTATTACTATTACCTTTGGGCTAAGTATGGTCCATGTTCAGCAAAGAGTATAAATTAGTATAAGAAACATACAGCAAAGTTAGAATGAGCAGATCAGAGTTCAACCTTGCTCACAGGTATAGATCTTATGACCCTTATAGCTGACATCTTGCCTATTTAGACCTATTGTACTTACTTGCCCGTTCTTAGCTGACCTCCTTGGAAACGGCCCTTTGCTTTCCTAGGGACTCTAGCAGACCTTTAATTTCCCTGGTTCCCCCTGCCAGAACTATCTAATTGTGACTGTCACCTGGAATTCCACAATGTTCTATATTACATCATCATAGGATCAGCAAAGATCTCTAGTCATGAGAATGTTCACATTGCATGACAGTCACTGGATTATCCTGTCTTAAGAATAAAGAATATTTCCTACCAAAAAAAAAAAAAAAGATCAAACTCAGCAGTCTGTACCTCGTCAACTGCCATAATCATGAAGAGCAATAGCTCACCTTTGAAACTGTCAAGATTAAGTAAGATGGTGGCTAGATAAGGGTTATTGCGTGGGAGTTGAATATGGAATGGACTCTACTGGCAATTTAAAATAATGTGGCATTACAATATGTTCCATTTTTTCCCCCCAGAAATGTAGACTGAGGTTGAGAATATAGTTGCAGAGTTGTAATTACTGCACTTGAAATTGATGTGGATATGAATGCAAATGAAAGGAAAAATGAAAGATTTTTTTTCTCCCCAGAAGAGATCCCTCTTTGCCTATCACTACATATCAGATTGAAGAAACAAGGATACCGCTTCCCCAAACTTAATGCCATACCTTATCCAGCTAGTAACACATTCATTCAAATTAAGTTTTAAAGACAAAACTCCAATCAGCAATCCCAGTCAAGGTGTTATTTCAATCAAAAGATTTTTTTGAAGGGCGGATTGATTAAGGAATGGGTTTATAAATCCAAATAAAGAAGTAGGGTAGTAAAGTAAAAAGTAATCCCTCTGGGACTTAGAATTGATACTTTTAGGGCTAAAAACAAAGAAAATTTTTAAAGATCAAGTACTCCAAGAGTGCAAAATTCTTAAAGACCTTAACAATTAATATGGCTTTACTAGTTAATTTCCCCTTGGACCAGCCCTGTTCTCCTCCCTAAGAGAATGATTGCTTCTCTTAACTGAAGGCAAACTGACGTGGCTTTTGCGGGTTGGGAAGAGAATAAGCCAAAAGGTACCACCCCCTCCCTAAAAAAGATTCCTCAACAGTCCTTGACATTTTAGCCTTTACATTTATGTTTTGAGTCATTTCATCTCGCCAAAGTCTCAGTAAAAATGGATCGACCCAGAAATGCTGGCACTCATTGACCAGAAATTCTCAAACTTTATTATGCAGCAGCTTGGTGATGGGGAGCTTGATGCTGGTTCAGAACCTTGGGCCCAGCCTCAGAGATTCGGACTTGGTCTGTCCAGGGTGGGTTCTAGGGTTTTGCCGTTTAAACAAGCTCTTCAGGTGAAGCTGATACCTGGACCACAGTTTGAGAAACCCCGCCCTTGTCTATTTTAGCAGGCCACAGTCACAGCGTATTTTAGAAAGAGGAAGTAGAGAAGTGGAGAAGCAGGGAAGGTATAGGAAGGAACAGGGAATAGGAGGCAATGTGGAGGGCCTGGCTGGAGTGGCAGGGATTGATCTAGGGCAAAGAAGGAAACACTTGACAGTTTTGAAAATAGACCAATTTTTCAACCAGATTTTTAAATAAAGGCTATACAAATTTTCACCCACAGACAAAAAAGTCCACGGATTTATGAATTAGAAAATTCCATCTGCACTCATAGTGCTCCCCACCTCTACCTACCACCACACACACACACACACACACACACACATACACACACACATCATTCACTACAGTTGTTTGGCCTACTAGATTTTAATTTTCCTTGTCTGTTGGAGGGTCAACTATGTGTGAGGCTGTTTTCAAATACTGTGTCTACATAATATTTCACATCCAGCTGAAAGTGAGAAAAAAATCAATAAAACTAGTTGCTTGAAATCAGGTGGACATCCCATCCCATTCCTGTGCCCCCTGAAAGTTTACAGATTTCAACCTTTTTTGCCACTGATCTTTGTTTAAGGTTATGGTAGTTGACCTCAGGCAACAAATTACCCCGATACTGACATGCCCAAGGGAGCAATTTTTCCTTCTCCTGGTCAGTGTTCCAGCCTCCTTGTGTTGATGCTCTTGATGTGGGGATGGTGGGGGAGAGGCATTTCTTACCCCTTGACCTCTATTCAGCAAGAGCATCTTTAATTTTACCTGCTTTATTTGAAATTATGTAATTTTAAAAAGTGAAAATCTTTCCAAATCATCGGGAATGGGAGAACTGCTTATTTTTCTTTCTAAAAAAAACTATAATTGCAAAGTAATATAGCTTTATTGTAGAAAATTCAGAGAGGAACAGCAAAGAAAATAAATATCAGACATAATAGAAATAATTCCTGTTAACCTGCATGCATATTTCCTTTTAGGCTTTTTGTTTGTTTCTGTGCATGTATTACATATAATATTTTAAAAATCAAAATGGCATCATACTTCACTTACAGTTTTAAAACTTTATATTGTGAGGATTTCCCTATATTGATATGTATTCTCCTGTGATTTGAAATGGCTACAATTAATTTCCCAGGCTGTTGATGAAATATAATTTATTTAACCATTTTTTTCTTCTAGCTATTTCGGTGGTATTTAGTTGGTATAATTTCTCCATATTGGAAATGATGCTCCAGTGAGCAAGGCAGTATATCTTGTGCAAATCTATGATTACTCCTTAGGGCAAATTCCTAGAAGTGAAATTTCTGGAACAAAGGTTATGCAGTATTTTAATGCTTTGGAAACGTATTGTCAAATTGCCGTCCAGAAATAATGTACTAATTTACACTCACAGCAGCAGTGGGTGAGGGTGACCGTTTCCTGTACCCTTGCCACCACTGGAAATTGTTATTTTAAAACATCTTTGCCAATTTCCACTTAATATATAATGATGACAATTAATTCACTGCAAAAAGGTCTTTTTTAGAACAATTCATTGACTTCTAGCACACATTGCCTTTGATAATCAAATATAAAATGAAGTCGATTCTTGGTTTATGCACTAGACTAGTGATTGACAAACTTTTTCTTTTAGCAGATAGTAAATATTTTATACTTGTGGGCCATATAATCTCTGTCACAGCCACTCAATTCTGCCACTGTAGTGTGAAAGCAGCCACAGATAATACAGAAATCAATGAGCATGGCTGTGTTCCAACAAAACCTTATTTGCAAAACAGGAGGAGGGTGGGATTTGGCACGGGGGCTAGAGTTTGCTGGCCTCTGCTCTAGATATATTGAAAACTCATTACGGGTTAGCAGCTACTGTCCTAGAAATTGTAGGAGAGGCTCTGGTGAGCAGAGATGATAACAGAGTATGACAGTGAGATGACAAACAGATGCATAGGTGCTGAGTCAGAGAACAGGACAGAGCGGACTCTTGAAGGCCAGGTCAGTGTTAGTCAAATGAAAGCAGGAAGGTTTGGAAAGTGGGGGTGGAGAGTGGAATGAAGGGCATCCAAGGGAGAGAAAACAGTATGTGCAAAGGCCCAGAGGAATCAGAACAAATTCAAGAAACTATGTGTAGTTTCCTACAGAAGGTGTGTAGAGCTTGGGTAGCGTATTAGAGTTCTGCAGAGAAATAGAACTGTGGGCGTGTGCGTGCATGAGAGGTGGGGAGGAGGGATTTATTATGAGGAACTGTCTCCTGATTATGGAGACTGAGAAGTCTCCAGTTTCAACAACCTGTGGTCTGGGAGCTGGAGACTCAGGAAGCCAGTGGTGTAGTTCCAGTCTGAGTCCAAAGGCCTCAGGAGTGCCAATGGTATAAGTCCCAGTCTGAGGGCAGAAGGCCAATGTCACACCTCAAGCAGTTGTGCAGAGAGTGAATTCTCCCTTCTTTTGCCTTTTTGTTTGAATCAGGCCCAACAGATTGGATGATGCCCACCCACAGTGGGGAGGGCAATCTGCTTTACTCAGTCTACAGATTCAAATGTGACTCTGAAACACCCTCACAGACACACTCAGAGCTAGTATTCAACCAAATAGCTGGGTGTCCCGTGACCCAGTCAAGTCACCATAAAATTAACCATCACAGGTAGAAAAGCAGGGAAGCTGAGCGGATGGAGGGCACTGCAGTCACACCAAGGGATCTGCACTGTCTTGAAGGTGCCGAGGACCCATGGGAGGATTCTAAGCTAAGAAATGACATGATTAGAGTCTGGTTAAAAAAATTCTTTGGTAATTGTACCATGGTCATAGATTAGTATTAAGGGATGCTGGCTGAGTGGTATACGGAAACTCTGTACTGATTTTGCAACTTCTCTGTGAGTCTAAAATTATTTCAGAATCGAAGGTTAAAAATATCCTTCTGGCAGCAGCGTGGAGGATTAAGTAGAGAAGTAGGCTAGAGGGGGGTATGACAGTAATCCAGGATGAAGAGGGTCTGAAATAAGCCAGAAGCAGCGGGCACAGAGACAAGGGGGTGATGAGAGAAATTAGGAGCAAGCAGAGGCAGGACTCAGTGACTGGCTGGATGAGTTGGACACAGAGCCATCACAGGGACCAGGCTAGCATTAAGTGACAATGCGCCTTCCGTGGTAGGAGAAAAAAGGCTGATTTTTAGGTGAATGTGGAATAAGACCAAATGTTTGTGAATGTTTAGAGAAACTGAATGGCTTCCTTCTAGCTGGATAAGATTTTCAAGTGAATGATAACTTGGTCTCTCACCGTTTATCACAAGGAAATACACAGCATTACTACTGCTTTCAAGAGCAGAGATGGCCAGGCTGTTAATGTGTGCACCATGGATTTATGTCTGACTTGGGAAGAGTAGGGGGGAGTCACTAGACCCTATAGGAATGCACTATTAGTCAGGCTTGTGATGTCTCATACTACTATGAATGCTTCTTTGAAAACGGTTGAGTTTATAGAGCAGCCTTAAGAAAGATTGATGAAGTGTGTTATGTTATCCAGTCTCAAGTGTAGTTCTCAGTGGCTCCCAGCCTTGGGTAAAATCCTGTAATGTTTTTTCCCTTTATCATTTCATCAAATGCAGCGACCCTAAAGATATCAGCTAGATTGAATAGAAGGTTATTCTTCCTCAGGGAAGACATCTAGAAATATGCTTTATAAAGCCATTTCTTGGGGGTTATTTTTCTTCTCCTTTAATTCATGGCTGGCCATATGATAAGATGACTGGCTGAACGTGAAATATTTAGATGTTTGTTCCATATAATATTCCAAACTGGCTCATTTTATAGGCTGAATTTATTGAATTAATCAATTATGTTGCTGTCATACAATTATTTTGCTGTCACCCACTCTAAAAGTATCAACTTTTCAAATAACACTCCTAATTCCTTTGAAAAGTTCGATGCAGTCTGTCTCTTAAAGGGTGCCTCAGAGCAGTTAAGAATGCAAATACATGCTAAAAATGTAGATTCTGTATTTCACATTACATTATTAGATGTATTTTTCAAATGATTTAAAATATTAGAGGAAAACGAATTCAGAAGCTATCAATATTGTTTCCCAAATCTCAAGCTTGGTACTAATTAAGAATGCTTTCTGTCTGCATAGGAGTATAGATGCTATGGAGAAAGCAAAATAAGAAGGAGAAAGAAAAAAATCAAAATGAAAGAAAGCATAGTCCAGGACCTCAAGAAAGCACAGGCATCTTATCTGCCTATATAGGAGAAGAAAAACAGAACTTTGATTTCAGGGTCAAGTGAAACACAAATTGAATGTTTTGAAAGTGCTCATTTAAATGCTAAATAAGAACATATTTATAAACATCCACAGTTATGATGACACTGTTTTCCAAGGTACAAAAAGATGATAAATTTAATCACTAAATGTCCGCTGGATGAAAGCCCAGGCTTCCAGGAATGCTGCAGCCAACAAGTGGAGTTTGTATTTCTCAATCTTGTTCCAGGAACGCCTGACCTGGGTGATGACTTTGACTACTCAGACATGTAAAAAAAAGAGCAGTGGAAGTTAATCTGCTGGGTAACACATTTGCTTGAATTTTTAACCAGAAATATCTGAGTCTCCATCTCCTACATCATAGGCTTCAAGGAGCACTTCCTAGGCAGTACTGACAAGTGCAGTATTGAAACCTCTGCTGTCCTTTGGCTAAACTTTAAGACAAAACGTGTTTGGAAGACTCACAAATAAGCCGACCCCAAACTGGACAGGATGAGTGTCTCTTTATCTTTTCTCACCAACTTATAGTCCACCAAAAACAGCGATAGTTTGCTTCTAAATAGAAAAAAAGAAATTTTCTAATGGGTCATCACATAATAGCTGCGTTAGACTAAGCAGTAGGTTTTGATCTTAGCAGACCAGGAGGAGGTTTAGTTGTACACTTTTGACTACTTAACTCAAGGCTTTCAAAAGGAAAACATTCAAAAGAACCCCCAGTGAGTCAGCAAAGACTTTAAAAAGATTGTGTATATTTTCTAAAGCATATTTTAGAAAATCACGTACAGGGGAAAAGTGTATAACATGTACCCACAAGGGCTAAATTTAAGAAATGTGCGTAGCAGTGAACACATGCGTAGCATATGGATGTGGCTGACGGAAGAGTTCCTGGCTTCCAATCAAGACACCACTCAGAGCAGATGCGCCGTCATAAATTTGAGCTACACAAGCCACATCCCCACTGGTCAGTTTCCAGTCAGTTGTCTTCGAATCCAGTATGATTGATGTACACTGGAACTCCAGCTTCCATTTTGGTTGGAGGGAAGAGAAATTACTCTACGAAAAGGCCAAAGCATACACATTTCATCCCAGACAAATAAATGCTCTTTCATTCCTTACCTCTCCCAAGACATTGGCAAGTCAAGCCCCTGGCAACTTTTCGTTTCAGCTTTTTTGCCTAACAGATTTTGCCCAGCAATCTGTCATCTGATTCCAATAGTAGGGCGAGGATGAGCAGCAATCCTCAGTAGTAACCTCTGCAATTTTTTAGGATTAAATTATACTTCTCAAGCAGATTAAAAATTTCTGAGTAGAATGTCAGGGTAACCCTTATCACTCTTCCTTTCATGGCCAAAAAAAAAAAAAAAAAAAAGGACTGCTTTTATTTATTTGCTGGAGGGGATGCTTGGGTGTTCACTTGAAATCTTGAACACTTTTAACATATTTACAAAATATGTAAAAATTTTACAATTCAATATTTTATGACTCAAATAAAATATTTAAATCACCTCTATATGGACCTACGGGTGCACTAGTTTGTTAGTGTTCTCTGTTGACTGATTCAATAACCAAGAATCTTATGATAAAAGGTGCAGGATGTAGCTGGACCAACCAGCAACGGGCAAAATGTCCCTTCTCAACAAATCAAATAGACAGTCATTTTTGGTCCTTTGCTGGATGGGTAGGTAGAGCAGATGTTGGGAAGGAAGAGCCTGCTTTGCAAAATCCTTTTGACAATAATTCGATCACTCTGGCAGAATTGAATCTGCTAATTTGATTCTTAGATTTCTAGGTGGTGGAACGGTACCAGATGCCTCACAAAATATTAGCATCCCTGTTTCATGGCTCCTCATCCTGTTCACTCCTCTTTGGGGAGCTTCATATTAAATTAGATGCAGCTGCTGAGTGAAAGATTTCTTTCATGTTCCTATTTAGTATGAAAACAATAGCAAAAATAAACATTCAATTTCCTAACTTTTAGGAATTCTTCCTTTGGTTCTGACTTTTTCTTTTTTTTTTTTTTGATGGAAGGGTGGCCGTTTCCTCAGGGTACTGTTTTAGAGACAGACCATCTGACTAAAGGGAAACAAAAATTCCCTGGGGACCTATTCACCACCTCCACCCCTCCAGCAAAACTCACTAAATGCACCTGGGGTGGTACTTCTTGCAAACAATTTGTCTCCTCTCAAAAATTACGTATGTTATTTTCTCTAACTCTGACAATTTTGCATCACATGCTTAGTCATTTGATGCATTTTAGTGAACTGGACATTAAGACTAACGACTTAATTTCTATTGCTCAAGGAATTAAGTTATCATTTGTGGGTTACTAGGTTTCAGAAGAAAAGAGAAGACACTTGGGAAAAAAATGGAAGTTTCATCCCTGGTCTGTATTACAGCTTGTGACATATTTTTAGATGCCAACAAGTAGTGTCAGAGTAACAGCTGTTAAAATGACCCTTATTTAACGCCCATAAAAGAATGAAGCTTTCCACAGAGAGCTTTGTGTGCATACTTGGTTGATAATCAGAGCATCTGATTCCCTTTTCTCCTCTTCCCTGAGTTTTCTTTTCTTTTATCGCAGCCTGGCAAGTGGCAAAGAACTGCTGTTTTTCAGCTCACTGCAGTGGAATAATGGGCAAGAGGAACGTACCCTATCAACAGATCAAACAGACAGTCATCTTTGGTCCTTCGCTGGATGGGTAGAGCAGATGTTGGAAAGGAGACCCTGCTCTCTTTGTGTCATCAAGCCTGTGCTCAGATGGCCCAGACTCTGGGATGACTTAATTTGGAGTCTGTTTCCCGAGTTATATTTGCCTGTAGGTACAAAGTACTCTAAAGGGCAAACCTGGAAGGTGAAGCCTGGAATAAGGTCTTTGTTTTGGGGCTCTTAAATCTCTAAGTCATTAATACTTCATTGACTACCTGTGGAATAAGAAATGTTTGGGTAGGCTGGTTCTAGCAAAAAGTATCTTTTCCCTTCAGATTGGTCTCAGTGGCGCTGCCATTTCCTGCTGACTCCGAGAGACAAGACAGAGTGCCAGACTGTCATTTAGTTTAACTCCATGGAAATGAGGCGAGGGAATCTGACCATGACTAAACCTTTGTATCCAGCAAAAGAACACAGGGCAATCAAGGCAGGCTGCTGCTGTCCTAGGAGGACGGACTGCTGCTGGGTTTGCAAGATGTGCTAGGCAGGCAGAGAGGGAGTATACAGACACACGGAGGTGACCAGAACTCTTATAATTCATTCATTCAGGGCTTTCCTTATGCCAGCATTGAAGCACTTCCTTGAAGGAGGCTGCCCTAAAGACAGCTGTGGCTAGCTTTCATCACCAAGAAAAGGTAAACAGAAAAACTGACCCACCAGCCAGTGGACGAATGACTACAACTCTCCAGGGAGGACTAGCTCAATTGACTATTCCAGCTGCTTTCCTTTCCCAATTTCCGTGTGGGTGTTGTCCACACACATACACACACCTTCATCCCCATAGGTATTGCAATTCTCCTGCTAAGTTGCCCTGTAGAGGACTTAGAGGAAAAAAACAAACTAGCATCCAAATAAACTGAGTACTCTCGCTCTCCTTCCCCACCCGCCCCTCCCTCCCTCTAGTTAATTCTTAAATTGGCTAGTTTAAATGAACTTATTTAAAAAGGTATCAATAAATTTATTTCGAGTAATTACGGTAACACTTTTTATTTTCATTTGTAAAATAGCTTCTCAAGTCCATTATAAAAGCACATTTCACATGTCAGTCTTGCAGATAGATGTTAGAATTTCCTGGGCTAACAAAAAACATTTTTGTTAGTCTTCGCACATTTACTGTAGTATGAGTAACACGTGTCACAATGTGGACCGGTCATCACGTGCACCCAGCCCTGAAGGTGTAGGATATGGTTCTGGGTTCATGGGCTAGATTTGAAATTGCCAGAAATCTTCTTGCTCACCGTCCAATTTGTATCAAGCACCAATTTAATTTCTTTCAGGTCTCAGGCCTGTGGCTTCACGCTAATTTGCCAGGCTGCTGGTGTTGTATTGATCAAGTAGTTATATTCTTAAGGACTTTTCAACTAATAGCAAATTTATACTTATTAGTTAGCTCCATGGGGTAAGAATACTCAGCGTGTTGCTCAAGTTTCAGTTCAGCACTTCATTTTGCAAACTCTTTTACGGTGCTATCTTTAGAAATTATTTCTCACAACAGTCCTGGGAGATGGGCTAATGCTGTGGGCCAGAAGCTATTTAGGTTTTAGAAAGGGTACATGATGCGTCCCGAGACAGCGTCAGCGCCAAGGTTAGAACTCGCAGTTCCTGGGGCTCAGGCAGCCAGGCGTTGTCACCCGTCGGACGTATACACCCCCTTCCTTTAATTATGTTAAGTTCTGGTGCCATTGCAGAGTCACAGATTAAGATAAAACCACACAGTCTAAATGGAAATGGAGTCCAGTCCGTAAAGGCAGCCTGGCATTCAGAGGCCTGAGTGGCACTTCATTGGGGTGGATGCTCCCATCCCTTCAGGGTCTCTGAGACAAACGGCTCCCCCAGAAGCTATTTCTAGTCTTCTTCTGGGTCTGGCTGTTTGAACTGCAAGATCGTTTAGTTCAAACCCTTGTTTTGCAGAGAAGGAAAGTCAGGTCTGGAGAGGCTGACTTGTCCAGGCCTCAGGACAAAATCAGGTATCCTGATGCTGGCTTCAGCACTCCACCCCCTAGACACCCCTGTTTCTCAAGACTGGCTCCCATGCCACTGTCCATGGAGTTAGAAAGTGAAGAGCGATATCAGTCAAGGTCCACACAGCATGAGTTTGGGATGTTTCCTGGTTCAAATGAAACCCAGAGGTTGACATAGCTTGTTGGTGAGATTAAAGTAAATAAACTGGGGAGTAATGGTCTCTATTTCACCAAGTAATGTTACTTGTTGTGTAACTAGAACTAAGTCTACAAAACTCAGAATGAGATGGACACTTCAAATTGTTACTGTAGATAGCCAAGCCAAACCAATTATCCAGGCCTCCAATGGAACTTTGTGGTCTGAATGCCAGGGATAATAACTTGTTTTCTAAGCAAATTCTGCTTCTTCGTATCGTTCATATGTAAAAATGTTGAGTGAGATGACCCAAGTTAGAAAAAATAAGCCTATGCAATAAATATATGCTTTTGAAAACATATTCTGGGAACCAGGATTTCCCACGCTTCAGTCATTCACATACAACCGTCACCATTTTTGTGTGTTTCCATTAAACTGATTTTTTTAAATATAAATAAATGTATGAAAAGAGGAAACTTTATAAAATTATAAAAAATGGTAAGCCAGTATCATTTGCCATAAAAATTTAAAATAAATTTGGAGTTATAAAATTTTTTAACGTTTACCTGTGCCCCCATTAGAACCATCTCATGTATGATCAGCAGTGTGTCTTAGGAAACACTGAACTACGTCAGCAGTCATCAATATTTGGGAGGATGGGAAGACGTGACTCAGGAACCATTTATACTCTTTAAAACAATTTAGAACTCTTAAAGAGATCTTATTTATGTGAGTTATGCCTATAAATATTTGCTATATTAGAAGTTAAAACTGAGACGTTTAAAATATATATGTATTAATTCATTTAAAAATAATAATAACCCATCATGTGGTAACATAAATATCATAAAACAACTATGTTTTCCAAAGCAAAAAAAAGTATATTAAGAATCATAGCATTGGGACTTCCCCGGTGGTCCAGTGGTTAAGACTCCGCCTTTCAGTGCAGGGGCCGCGGGTTGGATCCCTGGTCGGGGAACTAAGATCCCACATGCCTCAGGGTGAGGCCAAAAAATTAAAAATAAATAAATAAATAAAAATAAATTGCACATCTCAAAAGAAAAAAGAATCATGGCATTGTTTTACATTTTTGTAAATTAATGTCTTGCTTAATAGACACCTGTATCTGCAATCACTGTTGTGATATGTTGTTTTGGTTGAACTATATGAAAAATATCTGACTTTACACAGATATGTAGTTGGAAAAGAGAAGTGTATTTTAATAGTGTTTTCACATAATTGTAGATATTCTTCTTTGATAGAATATTCTTCTTTCAATTTCAATTCAAATAGAATATTCAAATAGAAAATTCTTCTTTCAATTTCAATTCAAAGATATTCTTCTTTGACCGCACCAAAGCTCAACAAGATATAGAATCTGAAATCAAATCAATAAATTTTTACTTTAAAACCTATTGGTTTACCTTCTATCTTGAACGAATTTTTTACCCATGCATGGTTTTGAAAGCATACTTTGGTCATTTGGAAAATATTATTTCACTAAGTTATGCAGATCTTCCAAATCCTGGCACATTTCCTCATATAATACTTTAAAAATTGCATTTTAAAATATCATCCCCAGTCACATCAGGAAAATCTCTCAGCATTGGAAAGCTGTTAAGCTCATGATGGCAGATATGAGTTTTCCAAAATTCCAATTTTTCCCTGCTAGTTCCAATTTTATTATTGACAACAAATACTGAAAAACATAGTTTTTTTCCCCTTGAGTTGAGAGGTCCACTAGTTCATTTTCAAGAAAATGTCATCAAATACCAATGTCCCAATAACCATTGTTTGTCTGTAAGTCAAAGTTCATCAAATCAAAGTTGGCAAGTGTGTAAGCTGGTGGTCCATGAAAGGGTACATGATGTGTCCCGAGACAGCGTCAGCGCCACCAGGTCAGCTCACACCTTAGCCATACAAGACAACCATCGTACTTTAGTAAGAGGCATACATACTTTATGTGTGCATATCCCATTTCATCACACAAAATATTAAAAATGCATATATTCAAGCATCAAGATTTAACAAAATTAATAACTCTGACTTCTTCATCCAGGACATTCTTGTGAAGCTGGCAATTGTTTTTACCATGAATGCATGAAAAATACAATGACTACAAGCAAAGTTTGGTGCCGCTGCCTTGACTGGTACTAACGGGCTGATGGTTTTACCTACCATTGCTTTAATGCCATCAGTGCAAAAGTCAACACTGAAAAAAAGGCAAATAATGTCTCCATCTTAGTATTACTGTGAAAATAGTTTTGATCTCACAAATGCCCTTGAAAGAAGCTTGTTAAACTTCAGGATCCATGGCCACACTTTGAGATCTGCTGATCTAGAACAACTCCTAATTTGTGAAGGGTAAGGGGACGGAATCTGATATTTATTAATTACCTTATAGACACTGTGTTATGGACTGAGTTGTGTCCCCCCCAAATTCATCAGTCGAAGTCCCAACTCCCAGAATGTAACTGTATTTAGAGATAAGGTCTTTAAAAAGGTAATTAAGTTAAAATGAGGCCATTAGGGTGGGGCCCTAATCCAGTATGGCTAGTGTCCTTATAAGAAGAGGAAGAGACACTGGTTGGTGATCCACATGTGCCCAGGGGAATGACTATGTCAAGAGGCAGCAAGAGGATGGCCACCAGCAAACCAAAGAGAGGCCTCAGAGGAATCCAGCCCTATTAGCACCATGATCTTAGACTTCCAGCCTCCAGAACTGTGAGAGACTTCTATTGTTTAAGCCACCCAGTCTGAGGTATTTTGTTATGGAAGCCCTAGCAAACTAATATGCTTTGCTATTTAGTTATCATAAAATCTTTGATGTACATATTGTCATCCTCATCTTATGGAAGAGGCAGCAGAAGCTCAGAAAAGATGGGTAATTTCCCAAAGCTCATGCAATTAAGAGAGAAAAGAGCCAAAATTTGAATCCAGATGTGACCAAGAAGTCAGTGGTCACAGAGCCAGTGCATGAGTGAGCATATAGGACCCATGGCCCAGGGCTCTGTCTATGACAGAGGGCTGCCCTGTAAAAGTGAGGATGTTATTTCCTACTAATGATCCTAATAAACAAGAAACCTGAATTGTAATGAACAATTTCTACTACTAGCGCAATATAAATACTGCCCTAATTAATGAGTTTGCAAAAATCTTCTCTGCTCTATGGACACTGTAGATTTAAAAAAATTATTATTAAAAATAGATAGAGACTAACATGACACAAACACAGGATCTTACTACAACTAAGAACTACAAAACCAACCAAACCCTACTTCCTCTAATAAACATGTCTGTAGGAGCTAATACCGACAACCCAAAGAAAAAAATAAATGATCTAACACCTCCTCCTTGAACCTGTGGCCTCTTTCTGCCTGTTCCTGTAATGTGCTATCGATTGGTGAGTTGGAAGGCATGCTGGTTCAGCAGCCTGCTGTCTACGGGAGGATGACTTCTTTTCCCACTTGGTGTCTCTGTTGACCCCTCAGGAGGTGTGGCTGAAAGTTCAGCATCAAATGGCTTTTAACACCTAGGTTTCATCCTGGAATCTCCCTCATGTCTAGCAGTAATGAAGCAATTGGGTGTCCTGCCATAATAAATCTGAGTCAAAGTAAAGCTGATGCTGCCTTCCTTCCCGTGAGCACAGAGTGTACTAGGGTTTAGATGATGAGGAGGTTTTTGTGCCGTGCCCTGATCGGAGGAAGACCGGAAGCTCCATCCTCTGGCAGAGAGCATCTCTAAGTGCTTTCCCTGTGCTTATTGCCATTTGCATTAGAATTTTGACTGCCAAGGATTTTAAGCTTTGTCCGTGAATTTCTAATCCCTTCTTTCAAAATTCCTGCTTCAGTTAATGTCTTATATTTTATGCATTTTGAATTAATTCGATAACTGTTAAAGGGGGAAAAAATGTGCACACCTACCAAGTACCAAGCACAGCATTAGACTCCAGGGGTCTTAGGATAAACAGGACAGGGGTTTTTGCTCTCAAAGAACTTTTACTGTTTTTTGGGGTTTTTTTTCCACACACACACACTGTATTTTATTTTTACGAGATAAATAAACTGACACCAAGCATTGTAAATGGATGACCACAACAAAAGCAACAATGATTGCAATTACCAAACACGAAACACACTCATACTATGTCATAATATTGACATTCAGTCCTTTACTGGTTTTTTTGGTAAGGTTCTTTTAATTCAGAATACCACTGCATTGCTTTACTCTATTTTACTTATAGTATTTATGAGTATCAAATAGTATTTATTTATTTATTTATTTATATGCTTACTGTCCATTTCCCCAACCAGCGTGAAGCTCCATGAAGGCATGGATCTAGTCTGCTTTGCTCACCACTGTGTTACCAGACCTGAAATAGTGCCTGACACACTGTAGACATCCATAAAGACTGAGTAATCTACAGCTAACACGCATTGGTACAGTGTACTGAATAGGTCTGAGAACATTACATCTTTTTTCCTCTAAGAATACTAGTCTAATGACTGAGTTCAAGAATGGACAGAAGCTCACCTTGTACACTTAGATTTTCTTTTCTTTTCTTTTTTTTTTTTTTTGGCTGCGTTGGGTCTCCATTGCTGCGCGCGGGCTTTCTCTAGTTGTGGCGAGCGGGGGCTTCTCTTCGTTGCGGTGCGCGGGCTTCTCATTGCGGTGGCTTCTTTTGTTGTGGAGCACGGGCTCTAGGCGCACTGGCTTCAGTAGTTGCAGCACGTGGGCTCAGTAGTTGTGGCTCGCGGGCTCTAGAGCGCAGGCTCAGTAGTTGTGGCGCACGAGCTTAGTTGCTCCACCACATGTGGGATCTTCCTGGACCAGGGCCCGAACCTGTGTCCCCTGCATTGGCAGGCGGATTCTTAACCACTCTGCCACCAGGGAAGTCCCGCACTTTGATTTTCTTAAAAGAGATTTTGGAATATCTGTCGAAACCCATCTGAAGCTGCAATGGTTTAATGGTTGGAGTGATTTCCACAAATTCTCAGTGGAGTAAGATGCTTCCCCAAGAATCCTTCTGACTTAGTTCATTTGGGCTGCTATTACAGAATACCACAGACTGGGTGGTTTAAACAACAAACATTTATTTCTCACAGTTCTGGAGGTTTAGAGTCCAAGATTAAGATGTCTGCAGATTCTGTGTCTGCTGAGAGCCCACTTCCTGGTTCATAGGTTCTTTTCACTGTGTCCTCACATGGTGGAAGGAGCAAAAGAGCTCTCTGGGGCCTCTCTTATAAGGGCACTAATCCCAACCATGAGGGCTCCACCCTCATGACCTAATCACCTCCCAAAGGCCCCGCCTCCCATCACTCCAAATCACATTGGGGTTTAGGTTTCAACATATAAAATTTGGAGAGACACATTCGATTGCACCCTTTGTACCACCTCCTTGAGTTGAAAAAGTAGAAAATGTTTTCTTGTGGGTTCCATACCAACTCTTTATAACCTGGTATCCAAAAACATCTGCTGTGACACTCTTACCCTGAATGACACAGAATTTAAACAACTTGTCAAGTGGTCCTTGAGGAAAACCTCTGTGGAGATTATCCTTACCATTTTGAGAAATTCTACAATCAGAATTGGCTTCCACCTTGCACATGACTTCTGTGGTAAAAATTCTGTCTCCTGAGGCACCTCCTCTTCACCCTCTGAGGAAGATTCATCTCCCCGTGATTTATGGTCTTGGAGAAAGAAAAACATCTGTGTTGAGTGGCTTGATTCTACACTCCTGGACCTTTGATGTATAGCCTCGAACGCACACAGAACAGGCACATGCACGTTTGTGTGCGTGTGCGCATCGCGCAGGTTGGTGGAGGAGGGGGGGCTGGCCCTTTGCAGAATTTGAAGCTGCACTGCAGTTTTCCTGTGTTTGGCTGACCCAGGTGGCAAGAATACTTTGCATTCATGATGGCTTCGATTGCTGAGCATGTTACTGTTGAGTTTTATTAACTACGCCCTTTTCTTAGACTGTTAAATGTGTCAAATTTGGTGTAGTTAAGAGGCACTCATAGAAATTTTTTTAAGGTCTCTTCATAGAAGATGCTTCCATAGCATGTCATATAAAAATTTTCCCAAGTTTCAGTGTTGACAGATGGTGCTGCTCTGCAATATAAGCAGCAATGTCCTCACGAGACTATTGATTTTTGTTTGTGAAATATAAATCCCTAAACAGTGACCGATGGGCTGGTGAGAAGTGCTTCTTTAATAATTCAATAATTTCATTAAAAGATCTGGTCCTAAGAAGTGAAACAGGAGTGGTGACAGGCCTGACTGTGGACTGCATTTTAGTCTTGTATAAAAAACAAGACCATGATTTCCTTTGTTCATGTTTAGCTATGTTGTTTGCTTCAAGATGAAGTTTTTCAGTACATGAATTCCAAGAAATAGCGCAAATAACATCAGTTCTTCAACGTGTCTCAGGGCAGCCATTTTAAGCTCAATCTGCCCCAATTCAAGGCAGTGGCTTGGTTCATTTGCTTACTAGGTAGGCTTGAACATTGATCTATTTTGCCTGCTGCTCTTTAGTTTTCTTTTTTCTTAGCAGGCTCTCACTTCAATAGAGAATGGATTGTTTGTAGGGAGTAGAAGCCAAGATGATTCCAATACAGAACTTCATTACAGCCAAGAAAGACATATTAACCAAAGTTGTCTTCCTCTAATGTGCCAGAAGCAAAGACCAACAGAAACTCTAAGAAACAAGTAAAGAACCTGTAACTAAGTCATGGAAACTCCTGGAAACACAATTAACACTAACCCTAGAGTATCTTCCTGCATTTTTATATTTATTATCTAAGCAAGACAAAGTCCTACAAAATCAAATCGATTTATTTTACCTTTATTTACTTCAGAAGAGATTTAAACCATCAGCAAATTCATGTATTATGCTTATATTTACAAAGGAGTTATATACCTAATGTTTTGTACACGTCGTTATCTTATTAGGGACTCCTACATCGTCGTCAAACAGATGTAATGCCTCCTAAAGTAATACAATTAAGAGTCACAGAGTAAACACATGTACAATTTATTCTTTTTGGTAAGTCTCAGAAAAAACAATTTTGATATGTTAATGGATTCTCATGGGCAAGTAGCTATTAATTAAACAACCCATGAGACTGAGCAGTGAAATGTCAATGCAAGGACAGTCTACTAACATTGTTGAAGGATGGTAATTAACTTACAGTCTTTAGCAGTGGCATAGATATTTGTATTTCATTTTGTAGATATTTGTGTCAGCTATACCAAATTAATTGAATTAAATCAGCAATTATTTAGTAAATCTCTACAGTTTGCACAGTGCTGGGCTAAAAATTTGGAATAAAACAAAAAAGTGGAAGACATGCTCTAGATTCTCAGAGAAAATATAGTGTAGTTTGGAGAGGTGAGACATAAGTAAATTTAAAATATAACTGTTGTATGTGTCAACATATCAGGAATGTTTTAAGGCATTACATCCTCAATTATTTACTATTTTTCTCATCATTCATCATGACTTATGATCATTTGTTAAGAAATATTAGGTAGGGAAAAACAGTGCTGGGGTAGGGCCTAGGGATATGAAGAAGGTGTAAATCCTGGCTTCTACGCAGGAAACCAACGATTTAATTTGGTAGACTGATTGCTAAGTGACATCTCTGCCAAAGCAGAAAGTCCCGTGAGTGGGAAAGGGAAGGGGAGAGAGCTGAGGACTAGGATGTTCTGACAAGTTTTGTGGAGGAGGAGAACTTGCAGTACAGGTAGCATATGACTCCACAGAGGAGGGGGAGGTGATGGCTCAGGTGGTGACGAGGCTGGAGCCAGCATCATCCCGTGGTGTGGAGGGCGAGGCTGGAGAAGAGATTATGTAACTGGGACCATATTACGTAGATTCTAACAGTTGAAGAATCCGGACTCAGCTGTCCTGCGGAGCATAACAACAGGATCAGAGTCGTCTTAGGAAGACTGACCAGGTGGAGGAGCACCAGGTGGGTCTGTGGTAGGCAGCAGAGGCTCGAGGAGGCAAGTCTGGCTGGGAGGCCCTTATGAGGGGATGAGACACCCACATGCCTTCCTAAACCAGACCACAGACTTCATCAGGGACAGGACAGCACCTTGCTTTTCGTTTGTTTGTTTTGTTTGCTTTTCCTGATACATGCAGTCCATACTGTAAAATGCAATGTAATAACCCCTTGTAGGACCACTAACTTATGAGTCATCTAAAGACAGGTGCTGTCCTTCGCCACTGAAAACTGTATTTGGCCTCCTGGAACAAGAGTGCCTTGGGCTTCCCTGGTGGCGCAGTGGTTGGGAGTCCACCTGCCAATGCAGGGGACACGGGTTCGAGCCCTGGTCTGGGAAGATCCCACGCGCCATGGAGCAACTGGGCCCGTGAGCCACAATTACTGAGCCTGCGCGTCTGGAGCCTGTGCTCCGCAATGAGAGAGGCCGCAACAGTGAGAGGCCCGCGCACCGCGATGAAGAGTGGCCCCCGCTCGCCGCGACTAGAGAAAGCCCTCGCACAGAAACGAAGACCCAACACAGCCAAAAATAAATAAATAAATTAATTAAAAAAAAAAAAAAAAAAAAGAGTGCCCCGTGAATAAGGCAAGTCAGAGAAACCTAAGGAAACTGAGCAAAGGTCACTCACTAGTGAGGTGATAAATTCTGTGACTATCAGGGCCTAGTCACAAGCAATCATTATTGAATTACCTGGTAATAACAACCGGGGGAGAACAAAATACACAGTCTAAGCACAATGCAAATGCAAATTACTAGCTTCCTGGAGAGACAATCAAATAAAACTTAGGTTTTAATTAAACTGTGACCAAGTTAATTGAAAGTTACTGTATTGTGTGATAGATAATTATCAACCAGAACGGTATTTATTTTGCTGCAGTAGTATCCTGACTTCTTTATCTCCTTTTCCTTTTCAGAAAATGTACAAGTCCTTTTAACCTTTTAGTTACAGTCATAGGCCAAAAAATTACATTAGCAGAATGTATTAAACATTCATTTAATTAAAGCACAATTGGGGAAGGCTGAATTCTTTTTTCTCTAACTATATTTTAAATTCTCCAGATAAGTTTTACTGTGGCACATCTACTTTTCTTTTTCTATGAGCTTTTTGTAAAATGTGATAATAATAGTAACTAATGATGGTAACAATAGTAATGATAGCTGTCATTTCTCTCCATCGTCTCAGGATCATTTTGTGCTGAGTGCTCACAACTAAGTCATAACTGTCTATGTTAAAGGATTGTTCCTAGGTTTTATTTATCTTGTTCAGCAAACAAAGAAGCCTTTTAATTCAGTTGGGTTCTTGGCTGATCTGTCTCTCAGTGTGATTAATCAATGGGAACTAGGGGCCCAATTTGCATTTTCATTTAAGTCGATAGAAATGTTGAGCGCAATTGTGGTTGTTTAGAAGGGGTTAAAATGGGGTCACTGACTTAAAGATTATTTCTTCTTGTTTTTGTCCCTTAACTTTATTTTCCCCAGCAGGCTTTCTGGTAACTGATTCTCCTGGTTATGAGAGCCTACAGGGAGCAGAGAGGTAGGTAGCAATTTCTCTTCAGTAGACAGTTTCCATTAGTTTTGTTATTTCTCATCAACTACTGATGTACACCCACAGGTGATCTGAGTGAAGGTAAACGATTAGCAATTTGTTTCACTTCATGTCTAATACTTTCTCAAAAGCACTTGTGACCAGTATCTAATAGAAGTTTAATAGACGTCTAAAGCGGGAAGAAAATTTGGGGGCTACACTGCTTACCTCCCGGTCCTTCCCTCCAACGCCCATCTAGCATTAGACATGATGGTACCACTTCTCTCCTTCAAGGTGTCTAAGCAGGAAGATCCTGCAACAGCCTCTAGGAAATCCATTTCAAGATTAATATCCCTCCTGGCCAAGAGAAGTCATTTGGTTCATATATAATCTGGTTCCTCCTCCTCGTGTTGAAAGCCCTTAATGACCGCATGTCTTCCTTCAGCAGGGTTGAGAGTATTCTGGCAAGATGCCATGATGGATGATACACTTGGTGACCTTCTGGGACTTTTCGCAAGGCAGAGAAAGTCGAATGAACGGATGGCAAGGAGGCACGGAATACCCCTATTTGCCACGCCTGCAGTGGGAAGAGGGCTCAGGGAGGAGATGCTGAGTGATACTCCCCCCTCCTGCTTCCCCCTCCCCACCCCCATGGCCCCTTCCTCCGGGGAAGCAGCAGCAGCTGACACTGAACTTGGGGGCAGTGCTGGTAGTGGGGGACTGTATCCTCCACTTTGAAATCTTCACAGAAGGAGAAATCATTTAGGGAAAGAAGGAAAATCTCTCTCCTCTGTGCTTAGGAGTCTCTTCAGGACTCTGACCTCATTCTTGCCCATTGCCTGAGGTACCTCCTCTGACACAGACATGATACAAATTAGAGTACACTTCGTGTTAAATGCTTGTGGGCATTTTTCTCATTTGTGTGCTTCCCAAAAAAGTTAAAAAAAAAAAAAGAACTCACTACATTTAAAGGGAGGTAGTAAGAAGCTGTGACAGGTGAGTCAGGTGCTGGCTCACCTGGAAACTGCTCAGGTGAGGGGCAGTTTCTCTTCCCTGTGAAGGAGCCTTGCTTACCAAAGCCACCCCCGTAACAAAGGCCACTTTCAGTTTGTGCAGAAGTGACCTCAGAATCACAGGCAGGGGAGGGCTGCAGGCAACACTCTGTAGCCAGAGCCCAGTCAGCATTTGTAACACATGTATCTGCAAGACACAGCGCCGCCGTCAAATCACGAAACAGCATAGTTTAAATCATTATAAAACTTTTAAGCTTCCATGTTTGTGCTATCTTACACTGATGTTCCTATCTGTGAGGCGCCCTAACTACAATGTACTGTGCGTCCTATCTTCCCTTCTAGGCTGAAAGCCGGATCACGCCACTCCTCAGGACCCCCAGCCCCTGACAGGGTGTGTGGAAATGACAAGGCACCGGTTAAACAACTGAAGAAGGAATAACAGAGAAACTGCCTCTTTCTAGTAGGTTTACCTAGAAAGACTAGTTGATCCTTCTTGGTAAGAGTTTTACTCTAGTGGTTTCTTGGAGAAAAAAAATGAAGAAAAAAAAGTATAGGTTTTATTGAAGACTATTTCTAATGAAAGCCATAGCAATTTTTGGACTGAGAAAGGCGGGATGAGAAATATCTCACAAGGCAAAGAACATAATGAACCTCTCTGGGGTTTCGGGGGCTTTTATACAGATTGGCTTCTGTTGGGCGCTTATGAGCCAGTGTTTGGGTGGGGTGCTGCAAGAGCCTAGAAAGCAGCTCATTTCACTGCTCAGCGTGCAGGAGATGAGGGGTGTGAGGTACAAAGTCAAACCAAGGGGAAAATGCAAATGAAAATCACGTGTCCTTGAACACATTCTATAGCTCTTCAGTTTTCTGGCCGGCTTACACTTGTGGCAGTTTTCTCTCTGGACCAATATGTCATTTATTTTGGTTCTACTAAGTCACACGCCACTGGAATGCGAGTGGTGTTCTTACCAACCAAGAAGCATCTGCTCTCTTCTAGACAACAGCTATTCTGTTCCGTCTCTCTCCACCTCCTGCTTCTTTCAGTTTTCTCATAGATTTTCAATCATATGCATTCTTTTCTCTGCGAATAAGAGACAGTAAACGCCTGAGGAATTATGTCTTTGGATACCTTTTTTTTTCTCAGGCGTTGGAATTTTTTTTTTTAACATCTTTATTGAAGTATAATTGCTTTACATTGTTGTGTTAGTTGCTGCTGTATAACAAAGTGAATCAGCTACACATATACATATATCCCCATATCTCCTCCCTCTTGTCTCCCTCCCACCCTCCCTATCCCAGCCCTCTAGGTGGTCACAAAGCACCAAGCTGATCTCCCTGTGCTATGTGGCTGCTTCCCACTAGCTATCTATTTTACATTTGGTAGTGTATATATGTCCATGCTACTCTCTCACTTCATCCCAGCTTACCCTTCCCCCTCCCCGTGGCCTCAAGTCCATTCTCTACGTCTGCGTCTTTATTCCTATCCTGCCCCTAGGTTCTTTTTTTTTTTTTAACATCTTTATTGAAGTATAATTGCTTTACAGTGGTGTGTCAGTTTCTGCTTTATAACAAAGTGAATCAGTTATACATATACTTATGTCCCCATATCTCTTCCCTCTTGCGTCTCCCTCCCTCCCACCCTCCCTATCCCACCCCTCTAGGTGGTCACAAAGCACCGAGCTGATCTCCTGTGCTATGTGGCTGCTTCCCACCAGCTATCTATTTTACGTTTGGTAGTGTATCTATGTCCATGCCACTCTCTCACTTTGTCCCAGCTTACCCTTCCCCCTCCCCATATCCTCAAATCCATTCTGTAGTAGGTCTGCGTCTTTATTCCCGTCTTGCCCCTAGGTTCTTCATGACCTTTTTTTTTTTTTTTTTTTTAGATTCCATATATATGTGTTAGCATACGGTGTTTGTTTTTCTCTTTCTGACTTACTTCACTCTGTATGACAGACTCTAGGTCCATCCACCTCACTACAAGTAACTCAATTTCATTTCTTTTTATGGCTGAGTAATATTTCAGGCATTGGAATTTTAAATTGTTGTTTGTTCCCTTTCAGTTTTGATCTTCTATATGTAAAATCAAATGTTTATCTGTATACCGGCAAAGGCAAATGTAGTCTTCTGGAAAGTCTCTCCATATTCCTTAGATAAATCATGAGTCACTTTTTAACTGCTGACCATTTCCTGTCACATTCCCTTTAGTTCTCAAAAAAATCGGGTAAAAAATGGTAAATAGTTTCCAGAGAAAGTGACAGGTAACAGACGAGAAAAACAAAGCAGTTTTTTAAAATAATTTTATTTATTTATTTATTTATTTATTTTTGGCTGTGTTGTGTCTTCGTTTCTGTGCGAGGGCTTTCTCTAGTTGCGGCAAGTGGGGGCCACTCTTCATCGCGGTGCGCGGGCCTCTCACTGTCGCGGCCTCTCTCATTGCGGAGCACAGGCTCCAGACGCGCAGGCTCAGTAATTGTGGCTCACGGGCCTAGTTGCTCCACGGCGCATGGGATCTTCCCAGACCAGGGCTTGAACCCGTGTCCCCTGCATTGGCAGGCAGATTCTCAACCACTGTGCCACCAGGGAAGCCCAACAAAGCAGCTGTAATGTAAACTTACTCTCTCCTCTGCTCTGAGAGCCCAAGGATAGACTCCTCAGCAAAATTCAAGGTGTTTTCAGTGACAACTTTGGAGGCGCAAATTCATTCCTGGGCTGCTGGTGTTTACTTGGAGTTTGCGGCTTTGACACCCATGTTCAAGTTTCATTTCTCATTTATTTGTCCATATGTTTTAGAGGAAACTGTGCGGGACTTAAAGTAACGGGGTATGGGCTCAAGTGCAACTCCATGGCAAGTTATAAACCTCTGTGAACTTGAGTCTCCTCATCTGTAAGATGCAATTGATACCTATACTACAAAGGTGTTAGGAAGATTAGCTGAGACAGCATATGGGATACCTTGGAATCAGCTGCTGTTCAGTAAATGTCAGGTGAATTTTAACCTGCAAGTACTGAAGCAAAGTCCAGAAATGAGACCTTGACCCGGATAATTCATCCTCACACATCAATTTTTTGGATTCCTTGCATAAAGAGAAAGTCTCAGGATTCAATTATCTGCATAACAATTCAATTTGGCTCTGTATCTTCTAAACAAGCTTAAAATTTAACAGGCAATCACATTCTTTCTGTAGGTAATTACTCGTAGGGAAAAAGGGGTTAAGGAACTGCCTTTCCCATTTTATCCAAAGATTTTTTTTTTAATGACGCCATTAGAAGAGACAGAATCTAAAGTAACACGTCAGCCCCACATCAGAATAAGCCTCCTATTATTCCAAAATTCTCTGGGCTTATTAAGATGTTATGAATTTAATTAGCAAAATTCCATCACCTCTCACTCTATTTGTAGAGACCAAAGCATAAAACCATTGTTAAAACCATCTATTAATCAATATGCTCTTCTACTTTCTGGTAATTGAGTTTCCCAGATGAAACAGTATATCAACTTTAGCCATTTTCTATGCAATCAAAGCTTTCCTTTTACTAGCTGGGACCATTTATGCCACTTTGTATTAAGACTGTTCATGCTTATAATGTTAATCATTAAAATAATTTTACAAATTTTGAATAGCATCCTTTAGTTTCCAGACTCTTTAAAGTCTGCATGCCCTAATAATTCTTGGAGTCATCTAAGGTCTTCTGTAATCTTATAATTGAGCATTTTAATTCTGATATATACATATTTGCTATTAACTTATTAGTGACATAAAGGTGAATTATAAAAATACCCCCCTCCCCTCCCGGCATCCATCATCCATAACACATCACCAATCTTCCCAGCCTTCAAACAAGTTCCCCTTTGGCCTAATTTCATTACTTCATCAAATTTAGGTATCATGATCCATTGAAATTAAATCCATTTGGTTGAAATCAATAAAATGCCATATAGTTGCTGTCAAATTTTCTTTTAAAATGGCATTTTTTATATTTAAAAAATTTAAGTGGTATATTTCATATCTTGGCTTTTTCCCATGTTTATTGTAAAGTCTCTTGAGGTCCAATATTGTAGGCTTCTGGAGACCCAGTAGAAAAAAATAATAACACTCAAATAAGGTAACTGAAAGAGTTTCAATAAATGAACTCCTAAAAAAGTGCAGGCAGTGTTGAGGGAGACAGAAAGATTTGGGAATGCATTCCAGAGCTAGCCACAATGGGGAGCCATCACCATCACAGGCAGGAAGGAGCAAGGCAGGGAAGCAGCTACTGAAACCTGAAGAGAGTAACTGCGACTAGGAGACAGGACTGACTGACAAGAGCTAGGTCCTTGTTGGGGACACATTCAATCCAAGGTGACCTTGCAGGGAGGGATTTGGGGGAGTATATATCACATTCGCCTCCTGCCCTTCCAACTCGTACCGGGAGTGCCCCCCGACCAAGCCCAACTAGAAGCTAGAGGCAAGAATGCCTTTTGGTGCAGCTCATACACGTCAGCCTCTGTGGCACAAAGTGAAACACAGCGGTGTGGCCTGACTCTGAAGGGGCCAAGGGGCAATACCAGATACAGGTGCCAAACACACAAGTCTCAAACACTTTTTGTTTGTAATCCTTTAAATTCTATTCATTTTAATGGAAAAAAAAAAAACATTGGTGATCTACTAGACGAGAGCCACCCTAGTGGGTTCTGAGGATATAAAGATAAATAAACAGGGCTGGATGAGGGTGAGGCAAGCAAGGCACCTGGGACACCTGCATGAACATGAGAGTGAGTGCCTCCTTAAATTTTGCACCCGAGGTGCTTCAATTGCTTCAACCTAGTCTAAGCCCTATAAATAAGACTCCATCCTTGCCTTCAGAAATTTTTCAGACTAGTCAAACAAACATGAACAAAAAGAATTATAACACAAAAGGTTCAACTCCAAGAGCCATGCTTAAAGGATAAGTATTATGAAAGCCTGGATGCCTAAACACTAAATCTCAATTCCAGGGATCTGGTATGGCTCCTTCGAAGGCTGGGTAAGCTGGATCTTGAAGGATAAGTAAGATTGTGAGAGATTTATTTGGTCAACGTGTATTTACTGAACTTCTACTATCTGCTAAGTGCTGTTTTAGACAGTAGGGGGAAGAGCAGAGACCGAGCAGAGAAGGTCTCTGTTCTCAAGGAGCTCATGTTCTGGTGGGAGCAAAAGACAATAAAAAAGTAAACAAATAAGAGAATACCAAGAAGAGAGAGGCACTGGATGTTGGGAGGCAATTCTCCATGGGTGTTTTTCATGTTCTGCATTTCTTGTGAGCAGAGGCATATCTGCCCTCCTGTTCTGAACTGTCTTTTCAAGCATGTGTGTATAGCAAACAGCCTCGGAAGAGAGTGCCCTCTTCTGGAGCAGAGGGGATTTACTTACTGTCCAATACAAATGCTCAGGGTTCTTCAGTTCTAACACCACCCAGTGCGTGTGCAGCATTCACTGGGGCCCCTCCGCGATGCTCTCACTGGATGCGAGAGGCAGGGAGAAGTGACACCAACATGGAGCTCATGCCATTTGCTGTGCTGTGAGTATAGTAGTCCCCCCTTATCCCAGGTTTCACTTTCCCTGGTTTCAGCTAGCTGCAGTCAACTGCAGTCTGAAAATATTAAATGGAAAATTCCAGAAATAAACAATTCATAAGTTTTAAGTTGCATGCCATTCTGAGTAGAGTGATGAAATATCGCTCCATCAGCCTGGGACATGAATAATCCCTTTGTCCAGCGTATCTTGCCCTTTAGTTACTTAGTAGCTGTCTGGGTTATCAGCACTTTTTAAATTGTTTTCGATTTCAAAAGAGCTCCTCTAATAAATTATGTTTTGTTTAGTTCCAGACTACTGCTGTTCTTTCAAGGTTAATGTCACATTCTTTTGCGTGGCTTAAAAGAGCAGTGTATTTTATCTACATTCATTTCTATTTAATGCACTAATGTTTACTAATGTCCATCTACCAAAATACTTTGGCCAGTCACATACTTGCGGCTCTGAATACTTCTTAAATTTCCTGTGGTATCAGATCCCTGGCTTGGGTGAAAAATATTCGCTCACCACAATGAGGTGACAGTCACATTAGCTGTGTGTGGCAAGGGCCATCTTAGCCTACCCCAACCTTAATGTCCCTTTGCTCCTGATTCAGAGAAGGCAATGTGCTTAGTTATTTCCCAGCCTCCTTGCAGCCGGGTGTCGCCATGTAACCAGTCCTGGAGGATAATTGTCACCTCCTTGTGGGAAATAAATGAAGAAAAACAGGTAATACTTTGTTATTGTTGTCAGCATCTTCAGGCTTGAGACAAATGCCAATGGTCACCTTACACGTATTTAAAGGTTTACTAGATGGTATGTTTTTGTTCTTCCCCTTGTCCCTTCACCCTTCTCTCTTCTCCTTTCCTTTTCCTTCCTACCTCTCCCCTCTCTCTCTCTCCTTCTTTCTCATCTCTCTTCCCCCTTTCTCCAAAAAAAGAGCTTTATATTTTACATGTAAGTTTTTAACAGATAGTTGGACTAGAGGTAGTCAGCCGGTCTTGAGACTGGGGGGTGATGCAGCGGGGTAGTTTCATGTTCGTGTAGAAGCCTCCTTCAACTTCCATTCTAGGTTCTTTTATATATCCTCTCTGGCACTTAACTTCACTTGCTTTTAATAATCTACTCTTCTGTGGTTTTGACTTTCCATTGCCTCCTACACATCTGTTTGGATTGATATTCTGCTGTTCGTCACGCAAGCATGATTTCACTTTGAAAATGATTTCCTTTTGATGGATGCCCTGGTTGTTCAGGCAAGCATGGTCTCATGTTCTTAACATTCGCTGTTAGCTGGTCTCAGCACTACAACCGTCATCCCTCCGGCTCTTGGGCATCCACTCATGCTCGCTCCGGACTTCTTTGTAATTGAATGCCAAAAACGTTGTATTCCTTGGGTTAATCTATATCAGGGCTTGGCAAGCTACAGCTGGGGGGCCAAATCTTAGGCCTGCGAGCTAAGACTGATTTTAACATTGTTTAAGTACTGTAAAAGCAAAAAAACAAAGAAAATGTGAGAAACTGTATGTAGCCCACAGAGCCTAAGATATTTATATACTATTTGGCTCTTCATTGAAAAAGCTTGCCTATGTCTGATCTATATTAATCAAATAGTTTCTATGTGACACCTACCCCATCATGTGAAACAAGTCATATGTCCTTCCAAGGCTCTTTTAGGTATGATTTGACTTTAAGTATAAGCTATGTAGACTATATAAAATACACCCTAGGGAGATCCCAGGGAAGATATCAGGAGATAGGTAGTCATCTCCCAAGGCAGCCAAAACTGAGATTCAGTGAGAGATTGTGCATGATCGAACAAGACAAACCAGACAAACAATGGTTGTAAATGTGAGCCCCAAGCTGAAAATAACAAGAACCAATGCCCCAAATTATATGAAGACTGAGCTTCTTCTCATCTGGCCTTCTCTACAGTGAGCTGCATGGGGAGTTGTAGCACCAAGGGCTTGTTTACCTGATGACAGGCAATAATTTGCCAAAAAAAACTCAGAGGGAGGTCAGCCAGTGTTAAACAACCCTGTCCCTCATTCACACCATTCACTAGTCACACTGCTCATTATACAGCAGAAAGGAACAAGCCCTGGTTACTTGCCTTTTATACTATGACATTTGCAATAAACTTGAACACGATACTAGTTATTTTTACATTGAAAAACTTTGACCCTATGGTCTCCCTAATCTACACATTTCAGCAGTTCTTCTCACTCCACCCACTTCACAAACTCCTTGCCTTATGCCACGCGCTGCCTCCTGTGCCTCTGTCCAGGTAGGTCTCCACCTGGACTCGCCCTCCCCTAATTCTGCCTATTGAAATTCCGTTTATCCTTCAAGCCCCGACTCAAACACCTTACTAGGAAACCTTCCCAGATCCCCTCAGTTGGAACTCCTTCCTCTGGGCCCTAGGATTCCAATGGCCCTGGGCCAATTACAAGCTTGTTTCTTGGCCTGAGACTTCCCCATCATGCAGATAGTATAAATCCAAGTTGTACACCCAAATGCGTCACAGAACCTGGGTTTTGATTTCTGGTGACTGTTTTCCAACCCAAAGCCCAAGGAGGACGGCAACCTTCGTCAAGGTTTATTCAGACTAGTGGGGAGTTTTCCTGGCCCCTTTTCCCTAGAGCAGGCAGTGCTTCAGGGCTCTGACCTTCATGCCCAAGGTCCAGTTAGGTTCCCAGCCGCATGGGGCCCAGGCTGAACTTCCTGTCCGTGAGTCAGCAGTGCCTAAGGCCTCCATCCCATCCAGTGTCTTTGGGCTACTGCTACATCACACTATCCATTGCACGCTGCTCTGGTTTTGGCTTCTTTCTTTGGATCTGCTTCCTACATTTTTAACCTTTCTTTCGTGCTGGGCTTGTATTGTGGTGTTGTCCTATGTTACCCAGCATTTCTGTCTGGGGAGCTGTGCGTAAGGACAGTGATGCAGGCAGGAACCCTGCTCGCGTCCGCTCATTCCGCTTGCTGCCTGATGGTCACGGAGCAGCGCAAAGTTCTGTTTAATTATGGAAGCTGTCGCAAGTATTCATTCCAGTTAATTTGAGCAAACAGAAAGATCCTGAATACGCTTCTTATGTAATATCACTACTTCTCTAACATCTAGCTATCTAGGAGTCCCACACAGTATTGTTTCTGACTTTTTCCAACTACAGGAATAGACCCCGCTGAGGAAAGGTTAAGTGGCCAGAGATGGCTGGGAGAAAAGGAGCAGGCCAAGAGAAATTTCAGACTAATGAAAATACAGTCAATTTTCAATTACCTGGGCAGATGGCACTTTGCCACATGCAGATAACCAAGAATTCACCGAGCAGCACAGTCAACTCCATGCCAAATAATGTTTAAATTATAATTTAGCGTTCTGAGCCCACACTTTGAGCACTTTTCATATAACTAAAGTGACTGTCACAACCAGTCAAACAAAGAATGGTTTATACTGAAAATAGTTTGCATTTTAAAGGCTGCATCTTATTTTATAGGTCAATGGACTAACTTCATGCAATTTCCATCAAGTCCACAATGGGGGAATCATATAGGACTGATGGCTAGAAGCCATATATAGCTGGACTTGATTTTATTTCTAAGTTTAGATCTATAGAAAATTAAGGCAACTTGATCAATTACTTGACAGTGCTCACTTGATAATGTTATATACATAACATATATGTATATATACATACATATACATTTAACGTTTGAAAACACAAGTGTCCTCTCTGAAGTTATAGCTCCCAAAGTGAATTCTTGAATTTATTCCTATAATATGTATGACTGGGAAAACACTGAATTAAATCTTTTTTTAAAAAATTAATTTATTTTTGGCTGTGTTGGGTCTTCGTTGCTGTGCGCGGGCTTTTCTCTAGTTGCGGCGAGCGTGGGCTACTCTTCGTTGTGGTGCGAGGGCTTCTCATTGCAGTGGAGCATGGGCTCTAGGCGCACGGGCTCCAGTAGTTGTGGCTCTCAGGCTCTAGAGCGCAGGCTCAGTAGTTGTGGCTCACGGGCTTAGTTGCTTCACGGCATGTGGGATCTTCCCGGACCAGGGCTTGAACCCATGTCCCCTGCATTGGCAGGTGGATTCTTAACCACTGCGCCACCAGGGAAGTCCCTTGAATTACATCTATTTGACAGACAGGTTGTGTTTACTGCCAGGTCTCCATAAGAACAGATACTTAGTACTGCACTATGTCAGCAGGGAATATAAAAGTGGAGCAAAAAAACCAAAGGATGATGAGGGCATCCCATATTTTACTCTGCTACATGGAGCCACAGACTTTTGTTGTTTTTTTTTTAATTTATTTTTGGCTGCATTGGGTCTTCATTGCTGTGCGGCTTTCTCTAGTTGCGGTGAGCGGGGGCTACTCTTCGTTGTGGTGCGCGGGCTTCTCATTGCGGTGGCTTCTCTTGTTGTGGAGCACAGGCTCTAGGCGCACGGGCTTCAGTAGCTGTGGCTCACGGGCTTCAGCAGTTGTGGCTCGCGGGCTCTAGAGCGCAGGCTCAGTCGTTGTGGCGCACGGGCTTAGTGCTCCGCGGCATGTGGGATCTTCCTGGACCAGGGCTCGAACCCGCGTCCCCTGCATTGGTAGGCGGATTCTTAATCACTGCACCACCAGGGAAGCCCAAGCCATAGAGTTTTATAGTCAGATGGGAAACTCAGAGATTGTGAAACGCAGCTTCATCTTTTTCACACATGGGAAGCCAGGCTCAGGAAAGGGGAAATGACTTGCTCAGGGTCACACGGCTGGAAGCAGGGCTACAGCTGGAACCCAGGCCTCTTGTTCCCCAGCTCCTCAGAAGCACATTCACTACTGGGCTAATGTGAGGAGCTCTGTGCAACAGCACTTGAAGATGATGGGCTCTTTTGGAATAAGTATCTACATCTTGACATAATAAGCACTGCCCGTGTATGTGCAGCTTTGTTACAAAAGGAAGCAGACACATAATTGGTATATTTTTTTCTTCTAGCACTTGATTCTGAACTATCTGAATGTTTCTAAACATGCTGTAATATAAGGAATTGCAACTCATTTCTCATACTTTGTGCAGCGGGCATGTGGTACTTATGTGGTATTTATGTGGACAGGTTGGCAATTGTGATGGGAAGCTAAAGATGAATAGGACAACGAGAAAAGAAAGATATTTATTTTCCTTATGTGAACTAATAACCATAATATGGCACATATCAGAGTGTGCATTTAAGGGACAGCGGGGATCCTGGCTCCTGGTACAGTTGGCACTGCATTTTTCTAGATTGGCGGAGCCAAAGCCTCTGCATTTGACATGTTGTATTTTAATGCCTTGCACAGTCAGTCCTCTGCTTGGGAAGCATTCACAGGACACTTGTTGGTTGACTGACTCATTCTTCACATCACAGAACTGACCAGTCGTGAGGAGTGGCTAAAATCTTTATTCCACAGTTGAGCAAATAAACAAGAGTGAGGGTATAGCTTTAGACTCACAAATTGCATAGCATATTTGAGATACTTTCTGCAGTTCTGACATTGACCTAGGAGTGTTTTTAAAGCATTACTATGGCAACAATTCCTATTCAGTAGGGGAAAGCAATGCATTATCTATGCAAAGGAAGACGCGAGAAGAGTATTTCAGACGCTGCCTCTTTACACCCTGCAGATGGGCCCTGACCTCTCAGCATTATATTTGCTGAGGACAGTGTCTGGAAAATAAAATGTGTTGATAGTTACTCACTGACTCTGGAAGATATTATCAATTCAAGCACTATGTCATAGAAAACAGCATTTCACTGATTTAAGATTTTCCACAAAATGAATACTTTCATCAGAGTTGACGTCGATCAGGTTATCATTTGAGAACACCATGAAGAAAAAAAAAGATAACGTTTTCAGCCAGTAGCTGAAAATTACTGCATGGGATACATTACAAAGACATAGCTGTAGGTGTTCATGCATTTGTTCATGTGGCGTTCACTGAACAAATATTTATTGAGCATAGTCTATGAGTAAGAAAAGTGCTAAATGTCAATTTCATCAGCAAGAGTTACAAAAGTCTACTGATGCTTTTTGAACATTTACAACCAGATTTTGCTTTTATCACTGAAAGAGTCAAGCCTCTGCCAACAATGATCTAACGCCACAACATTCCTTTCTTTCTTCCACAGAATTCAGGAATGGTAGGTAACCCACTTTTTATTATCTTTGTTTCAAAAATGAGAAAACTAAGGATACTAGGCTGTCTATATAGCATATGTTACAGTGTAAATTGGGCAGTTTCCAAAATTTGCTTGATGTTGATGGCCAAACCTGACAGAATGCTTTGAATATGTGTATGTGTGTATGCATATGTATGCACATATATGCATATGCATGCATAGGTATACACACATATATAAGTACATGAATTATCGGGATTCACTAGATAAGTAAATTACTCAAATGCTATATGATTATTTACTCAAGTATGTTTGTTGGACCAGCAGTGTAGGCATCACCTGGGAGCTAGTTAGAAATGAAGAATCTCAGGCCCCACCCTAAATCTACCAAATCAAAGCCTGCCTTTTAATAACATCCCCAGGCGATTCGTATGCAATTAAACTTTGAGAAGCACTGCTGTAACAGATTGTAACCAGCAAAGTGAGTTGAGAGTTGAGACAGTTTTATCTAAAGGAAAAATCCAGTTTTAATTTTCTGTATGATTTTTAAAAAGTGATAATTTGGGGGGTGGGGTGTAGAGAAGGGGGTCGGTCAGGATGTTGAATTATCTGGATAAGTTCCTAAATTCTCAAATTTTTCTGCCAGTGTAGGTACTGCCATGATGACTGTTCAAGGGTGATCATTCAGGTCTCTTAAATCCCTACTGAATTAAAAGAAGCATAGCACTGCTAGTCATTGAAAGATCAATTATTTATTATACAAACAATGGTAGGAATTTAAAAATTAAAAAAAGGAAATCCTAAATCTCACCATGTGGCTTTTAAATTTCAGTGCCTTGCCAGAATCTGTGTATTCGCATATGATGTTTACATAGTTGTATCTGTACACTGATCCATTTATACCAAGTTAAGGAGCGAGCATGGACAAAATTGTGGAGGTTAAAAGGAAAGAATGTAATGTTTGAAGCTTTTGTATTCAGTCTTTTTCATAGAGTGCTATGTTGAGCTAACTGTAATCATGATTATTAACAGCAATTCAAACTATAACGAAACTTCCTAATCATGATTTGTAATGGCTGCATCACATCCCATTGAGTTGATGAACAAAGATTATTCAATCATTCTCCTATTATACGGATATTCAGAGTTTTCATGTTTTGTTATTATAAATAATGTAGTAATAAACATCTTTGTACAATAATTTAATTCATTAAGTTCATTTCCATAGCATAAATTACCAATAATAAATTATTGGATTCAAGTACATGTAATATTATAGGGTTTTGAAAACCTACGGCTATGTTGTTTTAGAAAAAGTCTGTAACAATTTATTTTGAAACCTGTATTGTTAGAGCATTCCAATTTCACCACATCAGGCCAGTAATAGAAATAACTATTTCCAACTTGCTAATTAATCGGTATACAGCTCATGATTTTTCACAATGACAATAATTAAAACTACCATTAAAATTCACTTTTCCTCTCTTGTTTTCTTAGAGCAAAATTTCCCAACAGGTATTCTGTAGCCTAAGCTGTAAATTGGCTGCAGATGTGTTGATATATTGTGCTCTGTAATCTTCTGAGTAGGTCTGGAGGTAGCTAAAGACTGGATGGTCACTCCCCACCATGAAATAGGTTGAAAAAAGTTTGGGAAGTGTAGCCTTATGCTCACTGTTTTCCCTGCTTCAGCTCTCTTTCTTGCTCTTTTTTTCTTTTAATTAAAAAAATTAATATACTTTATTTTTTGAGCAGTTTTAGTTTTACAGAAAAACTGAGCAGAAAGGAGAGAGTTCCTGTACGGTAAATGGAAACCTCCGCTCTTTCCCCTGCCTCCCTTCCCCAGTTTCCCCTATTATTAACATCTTGCATTAGTGTAGTACATTTGTTAAAACAATTGCTAAGCCAATATTGATACATTATTATGAACCAAAGTCCATAGTTTACATTAGAATTCACTCTTTGTGTTGTGCATTCTGTGGGTTTTGACAAATAATGACAAAATCTACTATTACAACAACATACAGAACAGTTTCCTTCCCTAAAAATCACCTGTGCTCCACCTATTCATTTCTCCCTTCCCCAAACTTCTATCACCATTAATCTTTTTATTGTATACATAGTTTTGTCTTTTCCAGAATGTTATATAGTTGGAATCATACAGTATGTACACTTTTCAGATTGGCTTCTTTCACAAAGCCATATACATTTAAGGATCCTCAATGTCTTTTCATGCCTTGATAGCTCATTTCTTTAAAATTGCTGAATACTCTGTTGTATGGATGTACCACAGTTTGTTTATCCATTCACCTCTTTGTTGCTTTCAAGTATTAGCAATCATGAATAATGCTGCTGTAAATATCTGTGTGCACGTTTTTGTGTGGTCTTAGGTTTTCAACTCATTTTGAGTAAATATCAAGGAGCTCAACTGCTCCTTGTTTGACAATATGGTAAGATACTGTATGATAATATGTTTAGTTTTAGAAATACTGCCAAACGGTCTTCTTTGCATTTCTACCAGCAATGAATGAATTTTAGGTATGTAGTGATATATCATTGTTGTTTAATTCACAATTCTCTAATGATATTTACTGTTGAACAGGTTTTTGTATGCTTATTTGCCACCTGTATATCTTCTTTGATGAGGTATCTAGTCAAATCTTTGGCCCATTTTAAAACAGGTTGTCTTATTACTGAGTTTTAAGAGTTCTTTGTATATTTTGGATACCAGTCCTTTATCATATATGTGTTTTGCAAGTATTTTCTCCCAGCTTGTGGCTTGTCTTTTCAATTTCTTAACACGTCTTTGACAGCAGAAGTTTTTTATTTTAATGAAGTCCAACTTATCTATTTTTTCTTTTGTGGATCAGGCTTTTGGTGTTGTATCTAAGAACTTATTGCCAACCCCAAGGTCCCCTAGATTTTCTCGTATGTTATCTTCTATTAGTTTTATAGTTTGTATTTTACATTTAAATATAATTCCACTTTGAATTAAGTTGTTTTTTTGTTTGTTTTTATTTTTGCATATGATGACCTGTTATTACAGCACCATTTGTTGAAAACATTATCCTTTCTCCACTGGATTGATTTTGCTCCTCTGTCAAAGCTCTGTCGACTATATTTGTTTGGGTTTATTTCTGGGCTCTCTGCTGTTCCATTGAACTATTTATCTTTTTTTTTCTTGGCAGGAGGAGGGGCAATATCACATTGTTTTGATTATGTAGCTTTATATTAAATCTCAAAGTCAGGTAGTGTCCTCTGTCTTGTTCTTCTCCTTTAAATATTGTGTTGGCTACTCTGATTCTTTTATCTTTCCATGTAAACATTAGACTCAGGTTGTTAATATCCACAAACTAGGATTTTTATTGGGACTGTGTTAAATTTACAATCAAGTTGGAAAGAATTGACAAATTGAAAATATTGAGTCTTCCTATTCATGTACATGGAATATCTCTCCATATATTTAGATATTCCTTGATTTCTTTCATCAGAGTTTTGCAATTTATCACATATTTTGTTAGATTTATACTTAAGCGGGTTTTTTGGTGCTAATGTATATGATATTGTGTTTTTATTTCAAATTTCAATGTTTCATAGCCAGTATGTAAGAAAGCAATTGACTTCTATATATTAACTTTGTCTCCTGCAACCTTGTTATAATTGCTTATTAGTTCCAAAAGATTTTTTGTTGTTTAGTCTTTCACATTTTTTATATAGGCAATCATGTCATCTGCAAACAAAGATAGTTTTATTTCTTCTTTTCCAATCTATATACTTTTTATTTCCTTTTCTTGTTTTATTGCATTAGCTAGGATTTCCAATACAATGTTGACTAGGAGTGGTGAGAGCAGACATTCTTGCTTTCTTCTTGATCTTAGGGAGAAAGCATCTAGTTTTTCACCATTAAGTAATGTGTTAGCTGTTGAGTTTTTGTAGATGTTCTATATCAAGTTGAGAAAGTTCTCTATTCCTAGTTTGCTCAGAGTTTTGTTTTTTTTTTTTAATCATGAATGGGTGTTAGATTTTGTCAAATGATTTTCCTGCATCTATTGATGTGATCATGTGATTTTTTTTTTAGCCTGTTGATATAATGGATTATACTGATTGATTTTTGAATGCTGAAGTAGCCTTGCATACCTGGAATAAATCCCACTTGGTCACAGTGTATAATTCTTTTCATACCTTATTAGATCTGATTTACTAATACTTTGTTGAAAATTTTTACATCTATCTTTATGAGAGCTATTGGTCTATATGTTTTCCTTTCTTGTAATGTCTTTGTCTAATTTTAGTATTAGAGCAATTGCAGTCTCACAGAATGAGTTAGGAAGTATTGTCTCTGCTTCTATTTTCTGGAAGAGATTGTAGAGAATGGGCATAATTTCTTCCTTAAATGTTTGGTAGAATTCACCAATGAACTCACCTAGGCCTGGTACTTTTGGGTTTGGCAGCTTATTAATTATTATTAATTTTCTTAATAGATATAGGCCTGTTCAGATTGTCTATTTCTCCTTGTGTAAATTTTGGCAGATTGTGTCTTTCTAGGAGTTGGTCCATTTCATCTAGGTTGTCAAATTTGCAGGCATAGAGTTGTTCATAATATTCCTTTACTATCCTTCTAATGCCCATGGGATCAGTAGTGATGCCCCCTCTTTCCTTTCTGATATTAGTTGTATCTTCTCTCCTTTTTTCTTAATTAGCTTAGCTAGAGGTATGGATTTTATCGATCTTTTCAAAGCTTTTGGTTTTGTTGATCTTCTCCACTGATGTCCTGTTTTCAATTTCATTGATTTCTGTTCTAGTTTTTGTTATTTATTTATTCTGCTTACTTTGGGTTTAATTTTTTTCTTTTTCTAGTTCCCTAAGGTGGATGCCTAGATTATTGACTTTTTAGATCTATTTTATCTTCTAATACATACATTCAATACTGTAAAATTCCCTCTAAGCACTGCTTTTATTATATTTCACAAAATTTTGATTAGTGTTTTAATCTTCACTTAGTTCAAAATATTTCTAAGTTTCCCTTGAGATTTATTGCTTGATTCATGTGTTATTTGGAAGTGTGTTGGTCAATGTCCAAATCTCTGAGTGATTTTCCAACAATATTTTACTGATTTCTAGTTTAATTTGATTGTGGTCTGAGAACATACTTTGTATGATTTCTGCTTTTAAATCTCTCTTAATGTGTGTCTTATGGCTCATTATATGATCTATCTTGATGAATGTTCCAGGTTAGCTTGAGAAGAATGTGTATTCTGTTGCTGTCAGATGGAACATTTTATAAATGTCAGTTAGATCCCACTGATTGATAGTGCTACTCAGGTCAACTGTATCTTTAAATTTTAAATTCTGCTTACTTGAACACTCAGTTACTTCAAAGAAGGGTGTTGAAGTCTCCCACTATAACAGTGGATTTGTCTATTTATCCTTTCATTTCCAAAAATTTTTTCCTTTTATATTTTGACACCCAGTTGTTAGGTGCATACAGGTTTTGGATGGTTATGACTTCTTGGATACAAATACATTCTTATTAGAAAGTCAAGAGTAACTGTGTAAGACTGATTCAAGATTTAACAAATCAAATATAAGATGACCTTTCATCTATAACCTCAAAATAACATTCACAATTCCATCGACTGTATACTATGGATAGGAAAAGAGGAGATGTGCCACTGTTTGAATCAACTGGTCCTAAATTTGGAGTGAAGACTTTCTTATGAAACACTTGGAAAGAAGGGATAATGATTCTATCATGATACACAATGCTCTGACAGGTTGCACTGATAGGGTAGCGGCTGGTGCTATTTACAAATAAAAGCATTTTTATTAAATCAACTATTAATTTAAAACTCAGGTTATAAGTGTAAATGATTCACTTCTTTTAAAGGTACTTAGAATTAGTTATCACACAGTAATTGCATAAAAGCCTGTACAACCCAGATATAATGGGGGAAAAGCCATCTTAAACTTGGAAAGCTATCTAATGTCTAGAAATGATGACTAATAGTGATGTCTATTGGATACTTCCCCCTAAATACTTGGCTCTTATAAGGAAACTAAGCTACCTACTAGTCAATTAATGATAAACATTCACAGAAGAAGCTCTAGAAGAGGTATCTGAGGTGTAGAAAATGTGGACTCAGAGGAGCTACAAAACTTGGCTCTCAAGAGAAAGTCCCAGAGATCTAACCATATCATTGCACTGTAATGTAAAGTTAGACAACACCTTATTCATAATTAATTGGAGCTTTCTGAAGGTCTGAATTTCCTAGATTGTCATTTAGAGAACAGAAGCACAGAGAACGAGTCACTACGTCCAATACTAATAAAACTCATATTGAGACTTTGGCTTACACCAAAGATGGAATAAGAGGGGCCTGTTTTACCCTGCCATCTCTAGCAATTCTTCCCCTCACCCCCTGCAAAAAAAAGAAACAAATATATGAAACAACAGTTTTCAAGACACGGACAATCAGGCAATGAAGTGCAGTCATTCCTGAATGATGGAAAACAAATGAAGTGAACCTACAGTAGCCCCAGTATATTGCCTTGAGAAAGTTTCCAGTCTGTGGCACAGGGAAGGTAAAGCCAGGCAGAGCCTGATGGACTCTCTGAGTTGAGGAGATAGAGCTGACATTACATAATGATAAACAGGTCAATCCACCAAGAAGACACTACAATTCTAAATGGGTATGCAGCAAACAAGATTTACAAAATGTGTGAAGCAAAAACTGATAGGACTGAAAGGAGAAACAGACGATCCAAAATTATAGCTGGAGACTCCCACACCACTCTCTTAGCAACAGATATAACAACTAGGTAGAAAAATCAGCAAGCATATAGGAGAACTCAACAGCACCATCAACCAACAGGAAACAATTGACATTTATAGAATGTTCCACTCAACAACAGCTGAATGTAGATTATTACCAAGTGCCAGTGGAACATACCAAAATAAACCATATCCTGGACCACAGAACAAACCTCAACAAATTTAAAAGAACTGAAATCATACACTATGTTCTCTGACCACAATGGACTTAAATTAGGACTCAATAACAGGGGATAACAGGAAAATCTCCAAGCACGTGGAAACTAAACAATATGCTATTAAATAATCCATGGGTCAAAGAGAAAACCTCAAAGGAAATAAAAAATAATTTAAACTAAATAAAAATACAATATACCAAAATTTCTGGGACACACCTACAGCTGAGATGAGTATTTATAGCACTAAATGCTTACAGTAGAAAAGAGAAAAAGTCTCAAATCAATAATTTAAGCTTGCACCTCAAGAACCTAGAAAAAGAAACGGAAAATAAACCCAAAGCAAGCAGAAGAAAAGAAATAACATATGGGGGCGTCCCTGGTGGCGCAGTGGTTGAGAATCTGCCTGCCAATGCAGGGAACACAGGTTCGAGCCCTGGTCTGGGAAGATCCCACATGCCGCAGAGCGACAAAGCCCGTGAGTCACAACTACTGAGCCTGCGCGTCTGGAGCCTGTGCTCCGCAACAAGAGAGGCCGCGATAGTGAGAGTGAGAGGCCCGCGCACCGTGATGAAGAGTGGCCCCCACTTGCCACAACTGGAGAGAGCCCTTGCACAGAAACGAAAGACCAAACGCAGCCAAAAAAAAAAATAAATAAATAAATAACATATGAATAAAACTCAATGAAATTAAAGACAGAATATAGAGAAAATTAATGAAACAAAAAGCTCACTCTTTGAAAAGATCAATAAAATTGACAAACCTCTAGCAAGGCTGATGAAGAAAAAAAAAAGAGAAGACACAAATTATCAATATCAAGAATAAAACAAGGGATGTCATTACAGACACTTCAGACAGCAGAAAGATAAGGGAATACTACAAAGAACTCCACACTCATAAGTCTGACAACTTAGACAATATGGACCAATTCCTCAAAAAGCACAAACTACTAAAACTCATCCAACATGGAACAGATCATATGCATAGCCCTACAACTATAAAGAAAATTGATTTGTAATTTAAAAATTCCCTCAAAAGAAATATTGAGGCCCAAATGGTTTCACTAGAGAATTCTACCAAGTGTTTAAAGAATTAACACCAATTCTATACAATCTCTTCCAGAAAACAGAAGCGTAACACTTCGCAATTCATTCAGTGAGGCCAGCTTTACCCTGATACCCGCCCCCCAAAAAAGAAAGACAGTACAGAAAAAGAAAACTACAGACCAATATCCCTCAAGAATTTAGATTTTTAAATCCTTAACAAAATACTAGCAAATAGGATTTAGCAGTATATAAAAAAGCATTACACACTGTGATCAAGTGGGTTTATTCCAGGGATGCAAAGCTGGTTCGATATTCAAAAATCAATCAACGTAATCCATCACACAAACAGGCTATCAAGAAGAAAAATCACATGGTCATATCAACTGATGCAAAAAAGCATTTGACAAAATTAAACATCCATTCATGACAAAACTACCAGAAAAACAGCAATAAGGAGGACTTCCTCAACTTGTTTAAAGAACATCTGCAAAAACCAATAGCTAACATTATACTTAACAGTGAAAGACTCCATGCTTTCCTCCCGAAGTCCGGAAAAAGGCAAAGATGTCTGCTCTCATCACTTTTATTCAACCTAGTACTGGAAGTCCTGGCCAGTGCAGGAAGGCAAGAAAAGGAAATAAAAGGCATTCAGATTAGAAAGGAAGAAATAAAACTGTCCTTATTTACATATGACATGATTGTCTGTGTGGAAAATTCCAAGAAAGCTGCACAAAGTCTAGAACTAATAAGTGAGTTTAGCAAGTTCATAGGATACAAGATAAATGTACAAAAATCAATTATATTTCAATGAATACACAGAAACAATTTAAAATACAACACCATTTAAAATCACCAAAAAAAGAGAAAAATACTAAGGAATAAATCTAACAAAATGTGTACAACACATATGGTAAAAGCTACCAAATATATAAATAATAATTGGAGAGAATACCATGTTCATGATTGGAAGATTCACAGAGTAAAAACGTCAATTCTCCTCAAATTGATACACAAGTTTAACATAATTCCTATCAAAATTTCTTGTAGATACAGGCAGATTATTCTAGAATTTATATGAAAATGTAAAGGAACTAGAATAGCTACAAATTTTTTTGAATAAGAAAAAGAGTGGAAGAAAACAATATACCCCATTTCAAGATTAATTATGTAGCTACAGTATCAAGACTCTGTAGTGTTGGCAAAGGGACAGACACATAGATCAGTGGAACAGAACAGAGAACCCAGAAATAGACCTACACAAATATGACCAACTAATCTTTGACAAGGGTGCCAATGCCATTCAAAGGAGGAAGAACAGCCTTTTCAACACACTATGCTGGAATAACTAGATATCCATAGGCAAACCCCGCCCCCTCCAAAACCAAAACAAAACCAAAACTCTAAGTCTCACACCTTACAAAAAGTTAACTCAAAATAGATCATAGACTTAAGTATAAAATATAAAACTGTAAAACTTTCAGAAAAAAGCATAGGAGAAAATCTTCAGGATAGGGCCAGGCAAAGAGTTCTTAGACTTGACATCAACAGCCTGATCAATCACATGAAAACTTTTAAATTGGACTTCCTTAAAATTAAAAATTTTGCCCCACGTAAGACTTTGTTAAGAGGTTGAAAAGACAAGCTACACACTGTGAGAAAATATTTTCAAACCACATATCTGACAGAGGACTAGTAGTGAGAATGTAGAATACACCTATCAAAATGGCTAAAATTTTTTTTTTAAGTGACAATACCAAATGGTGGTGAGGATGTGAAGAAACTGGATCACTCATACATTGCTGGCAGGAACATAAAATGGTACAGTTACTCTGGAAAACAGTATGGCAGTTTCTTTAAAAACTAAATATGCACTTAGCATACAACCCAGCAACTGTGCTCTTGGCATTTATTCCAGTGAAGTAAAATTTATGTTAACACAAATATCTACATACAGGTGTTCATATCAACTTCATTTGGAATAGCCAAAAACTAGAAACGAACCAGGTATCCTTCAATGGGTGAGGTTAAACAAACTGTGTTACATTCATACCATGGAATACTAAACCATAAAAAGGGGCAAACTCTTGATATACACATTATACTGAATAAAAAACGGTAATCCCAAGAGATTACATACTGAGTGGTTCCATTTATACAGCATTCTTGAATTGACAAAATCATAGAAATGGACAATAGATTAGTGGTTGCAAGGGGTTAAGGAGGAATTTGAGTAGCAGAGAGTGGGTGTAGCTATAATAAAAGGGCAACATGAGGAGTCTTTGAGGTGAAGCAAATGCTCTGTATCTTGACTGTGTAAATGTTAAATCCTGGTTGATATTTTACTACAGTTTTGCAAACTATTGGGGAAAACTGGGTAAAGGGCACATGGGTCTTCTCTACATTACTTCTTACAACTGCATGTGAATCTACAATTGTCTCAAAATAAAAAGTTTTATTTAACAAAGAGCAACTATATGTTTCCTACCAAAGCCACGATTTAAATATAAAGCCACAATTAGGTTAAAAGTGAAAGAACAGAAAAAGATATACCAGTCTAACATTAGTCAAAAGATAGCTATTTTTTTCCACTCTATCTTGGATTAGCTATTTTACTGTAAGAAAAAGTAGATTTCAGATAAAAGGATATTACCAGGGATAAAGATGGTTATTTCAGAAGATAAATGGGTCCTTAATCATGAGAACATAAAAATCTTAAATATGTATGCCTCTAATAATGGAACTTCAAAATACACAAAGCAAAAATTGATAAAGTTGCAAGGAACAATAAACAAATCCACAATTACGGTTAGAGATTTTAATACCTCTCTTTTAATAACTGATAGAGTAAGTATACATAAAATTAGCAAAGATATAGCTGACTTGACATATATTATCAATCAACTTGACCTAACTGACATTTATAGAACAAGCACCAAACAAGAGAAGAAGGGACTTCCCTGGTGGTGCAGTGGTTAAGAATCCACCTGCCAATGCAGGGGACATGGGTTTGAGCCCTGGTCCGGGAAGATCCCACATGCCACTGAGCAACTAAGCCAGTGTGCAACAACTACTGAGCCTGCACTCCAGAGCCCGCGAGCCACAACTGCTGAGCCCATATGCCACAACTACTGAAGCCTGTGTGCCTAGAGCACGTGCTCCGCAACAAGAGAAGCCACTGCAATGAGAAGCCTGCAGGCCGCAATGAAGAGTAGCCCCCACTCGCCACAACTAGAGAAAGCCCATGTGCAGCAACGAAGACCCAACACAGCCAAAAATAAAAAAAAAAACAAACGAGAAGAATACATATTCTTTTCACATGCACATGAAACATTTACCAATATAGATCATATTCTAGACCATAAAACTAATCTTAATAAAAGGATTCAAGTCATAATACAAAATATCAATATGCCCCCAACTGTAATACAACTAATTAGAAACCAATAGAAAAATATTTGGAAAGTTCCCAAATATGTGAAACTAAATGTCACACTTCTAAACAATCCACGAGTCAAAGAAGAAATCAAAACAAAAATTAGAAAATATTTTTAATTGAATAAAAATGAAACAACAGCAAATTAGAAAATGAGCTAATGCTAAAGCAGTACTTAGGAAGAAATTTATAGCACTGAATGCCTATATTAAAAAGTAAGAAAAGTCTCGAAACAATGACCTCATCTTACATCTTAAGGAACTAGAAAAAGAAGAGCAAATTAAATCCAGACTAGACACAAGAAGCAAATAAAGATCAAAGCAGAAATCAATGAAATAGAAAGTATAGAAACAACAGAGAAAGTCATTGGAATCAAAAGCTGGTTCTTTGAGAGTATATCAATAAAACTGATAAGCTTTTAGCCTGACTGAGAGAGAAGATATAAATTACCAATATCAGAAATGAGAGAGGTAACATCACTGTGGATTCCACAGATAATAAATGGATAATAAGGAAATTTTATAAACACTGTTATCCCTCTGAATTTGACAATTAAGGTGAAATTCCTTAGAAGATACAAACTACTAAAGCTCACGCCAAAAGAAACAGATAACCTGAACAAACCTGTATCTATTAAAGAGATGGAATTTGTAGTTAAAAATCTTCCCATGAAGAAATATTCAGGACGATAATTTACAGGTGAATTGAACCAAATATTAAAAAGGCAATAATGACAATTCAAACAAACTTTTCCAGAACACTGAAGAGGAAAGAATATTCCCCAACTCATACTATGAGGCCAGCGTTGCACTGATACCCAAACAAGACAAAGACATTACAAGAAAACTACAGACTAATATCCTTCATGAATATAGATGTAAAAATTATAAACAAAATATTAGCCAAATGAATGCAACAATATATAAAAAAGATAAAATAAATCATCATGACGAAGTAGATTTCATCCCAGGAATGCAGGGTTAACATTTGATAATCAACCAATATAATTCATCATATTAATAAACTAAAAAAATCACCTCAATAGACACAGAAAAAACACCTGACATAATCCAACATCCATTCCTGATTAAAAACCAAAACAAAATGAAACTAAGAATAAAACAGAACTTCAACCTGACACAGAACTGCAAAAAAACCTACAGCTAACATCACACTTAATGGTAAAAGACTAAATTCTGTCCCTCTAAGATCATGAAAAAGACAAAGAGGTCTGCCTACATCACTTCTATTTAACCTTAGACTGGGGACTGTAGCCACTGCAATAAAGCAAGAAAAATAAATAAAACATATCCAGATTAAAATGGAAAAAGTGTCTTTATTCACAGATGGCATGATGGTCTATATAGAAAAGCCAAAGGAATATACAAGAAACCTATTAGAACTAATAAGTGTGTTTAGGAAAGTTGCAGTATACAAAATCAATATACAAATTTTTATTTTTATATACTAGCAATGAACAATCAGCAGTTGAAATTTAAAATAATACCATTAACAAAGCCATTATATATGAACTACTTATGGATAACTTTGACAAAAGATACAGAAGATCCATATGCTAAAAACTACAAAACACTGCAGAAAATTTTAAAGATTGAAAGGGGTTTACCTTGTTCATGAGTCTGAAGACTCACTAATGATAAGAGGTCTTTTATTTCTAAATTAAGCTGTAAATTCAAGGCCAATCAAAACCTTAGCAGACTTTTTGTTGGAATTGACATACTGACTCTAAAATTCATACAAAGATGCAAAGACTTAGAATAGTCAAAATAATTTTGGAACAGTAGAACAAAGTTGGAAGACTGAAACTACCTGATTTCAAGACTATAATAAAGCTACAGTAATCAAAACAGTGTGATAGATCAATGGAACAGTACAGAGTTCTGAAATAGACTCACACATAGGAAAAACTGATTTGTGACAATAGTGAAAAGGCAATTCAGTGGTGCTTTTTTTTTTTCAACAAATGGTGTCAGGATAATTGAATACCCATGTTAAAAAATGAAATTTAACCCATACCCCTACCCACATACAAAAATTAACTCAAAATGTGTCGTAAACCTAAATATAAAACCTAAAATTTCTGGAAGGAATCTGCAACCTTGCAAAGATTTCCTAGATAAGACACCAAACTCATCCCATAAAAGAACAAATGGGCAAATTGGACTAAATAAAATTTAAATCTTCTACTCTTGAAAAGATACAGCTAGAAGAATGAAAAGCTAAGCTACAGACTGGAAGAAAATATTTGCAAAACGCACATCTGATAAAAGACTTTTAACATGAATATATATCCTAAAACTAAGGGAGCTGTAATACTCCATGGGGTTTCTGCTATGGTGGCGGTAGGGAGTAGAGCTAGAGGTATAATTATAAACTTGAGATTTTGCAGAAATTTTGAGCTCAGAAATTAGGATGGTTTAGGCTTGTCACCTGGGAGTCTGTGTTCAGAATGCAGGGTGAGGGGTACATCTCTTTTGGAGGAATTAGATAAACGAAACAGGAAAGCAGTTAAGTTGGGTTTGGAGTGGGTGTGCGTAGAACAGTAATGAAATGGGATTGTGGAACAGACCTGGCTTCTCAGTAACTAAGGGAAATGAGAGTACTTGTTCATACCATGGATTCAAAACTAAAAGAAATAAGCACAATATTAGATCAAAAAAATTGCAGGGGAAACCAAAAGATATGGGCAAATTCTAAAATTCTACTTTATTTTTTAATCATGTAGCACATGTAGGTGCCTGTGCACCTATAACCTGAATAACCACTGACAGAGAACCTTATTCAATTTTAGAAAATGTGGCTTAGCCCTACAAATAAGTCAAAACTTATTCACATGTGACACTTATTCCTTTCACAAAATGCTGACTACATTTTTCTAGAATATTATTCAATTTTCAATGGCTTTTTCAGTTCTTGTTATTAAAATAGAGAAAGAATATCTTTTGGATACTATTCTCCCCTTAACACTTTGTAAATTCTCATTGCCTTAAGGAGGCCTTTAAAAGAAGGGCTTTGCGGGCAGCTGCATTACATGAGAAAATAAAGGGGTGGGAGAGGCTGAGACTGGAATAAGAGCAAAAAACTACTGAACATGTGATAGACAGAGAGAATGTATTATGACTATTTGAAACCACTATTTCTATGTACAAAAATTCAGGGGGGGCCCTCCTAGTTTCTACCACGAAATTCCTCCATGTAGCAATATAGTTTTAAGTGATGGACAGAGAATGAGAGCACAACAGGAATAAGGGTGCTAAACAGAAAGATCAGGGAGGGAACTTCCCTAGTGGTCCAGTGGTTAAGACTCCACGCTTCCAATGCAGTGGGCGTGAGTTTGATCCCTGGTCTGGGAACTAAGATCCCACATGCTGCATGGCACAGCTTAAAAAATAAATAAATAAAAATAAAAATACAGGGGAGAAGTTCTGCTCTTAGACACTTGCTCCAGGAAGAGAAAACTCTTTTCCCCTAAAGAAGAGAAATAGGATAAAACTGGTTTGATGGCCCTCTCTCTGGGGTGTTACTATGGGGAATGCTTTTTACCAATTCAAGCATATTAAAACCAAAATCAATTTGTCTCCCAGACACCTATTTTCATAAATTCTACTATAAAACAATGTTGATAACTTTGTAATGTAACATTACAGCAATACTTAGAATATTATATTAAGTGGATGTACATATATATTTTTCATGCATGTCTTTTCAGTGGCAGTGGTTTTCATCTTCTGGCTTTGTGTGTGTTTGTGTGTGTGTGTGTGTGTGTGTGTGTGTGTGTGGTCATCTCAAGCTGTCACTGGACATTTCCACTTGACTTTTTTTGATACCTCCAACTTATTTCAACCTTAACCTTTTGATCTCCAACTTAACCTATTTGAACAAAACATCTACTGACTTTCCTTAACTCCCCTGACTTGTGCCTCTCCCTCATCTGCTTAGGTATCTAGTCACTCCATTTTGTTAATCCTTCCTTTGTAATTTCTCTCATTCATTTCTTTTTTCTTTTTTATGGTGATCCTCTATTCAGGGCTTTTCAATCTTGTGTTTATATCACAAATCTTCAAATTGGTCTTTCTTTTCAGAGCATGAGATGGAGTGGAGACTGGATAAAGGAATGATTTTACTGCCTCCAGACATGCCAAGTATGCTCACACAAAGGAAGTTCAGGAAAGGTAAGGTCAGACCAACCTAGGTGAGATACTTTGGGGTGGAGTGGGCAGAGGAGTCACAGAAGAATTGCTGAAATCCTTACTCCTTGGAAACCGGAGCTGGAGTTGGAGATGCTTACTGCCAGGCAGGGTGAGGAGAGCTGAGTGAACTGAGGCAAGGAGGTCAGAGGTACAAATCAGGGATTGAGGTTGTAATTCCTGGTCCTTGGTACATGTAAGGTCAGAGTAGGGTCAACCCTTCTTGATACTATGCCCTTAATATTTGTTTCACTTATTTATGCTTCAACTAGAAGTACTATAAGTTTGTTGAGGACAGATACTTTTCTTATAACTTATGTGAGGAACACAATATTTTATGGGACTAGTATTGCTGCTATTACAGATATTATTTGAATATTCTTTATTTAAGAGTAAAATCTTTCAGCTCCTCTTTGAGGCCCTTAATTTCCATCCAGATTCTCTTTGGAGCTGTTTATTTAGTCATTAATGGTTCTTTGAATTCAATCACTTACCTTAGAGTTCATAGGACTTCCTCTTCAGGAAAGAGGATACCAAAAGATACCATCTTCAGGAAAAAGATGTGTCCTAAATATGAAGAATTCAACAATGTTGCCATGAAATACTACAGATTTTCTTTTTCAAGTTTGTGTTTGAAAGCATAATGGGTGACTTATTTTTCTTAGCATTTAAAAAAGAAAAAATTTGGACTCATTTGGCCATGAAACAAACATCTTTGTGTCTCAAGATCATCTCTTAATTTCTCATTTTAATTTCCCTCACAATCTTGTGAGTTGCTATAATATTTTATGGTATTTTAGTTGATATAAAATATTATTATGGCCTCCTTACCAATACCAATTTGAACTTTAATATTGACCATTCTTAGCAGTTCTTTTCTCACTATTTTCAAAACTAAAAGCATTTTTGAAAGAAAAATTCAAATAAAAATTTCATTTTTGTTTGCTACAAATAAGTGGCTCTGAAGACCCTCCTAATAAGTTTCTCAGTTACTTGCTTAGCTGTTAGTCTGCTGAGGCTGGATGTACATATGTTCCAAAAGCCAGTTTATGCCTGAAGTTCACTCTGTAGTAGATTACTCTTCAGCCCATGTATCATAAGAATTTAGACATTAAACCTCAAGGTAGGGGATAATATTATATAGAAACATAGCCAAATGAGCTTTGTTTCAAATCCGAGACAGAAATCCGTCAAACCATCTATTCATCAATATTTTCTTAATACCACATTATAGCTATTAGATCAAATCAAATGTGGAATAACAAGATAAAAAAATTTTAACCCTAATTTGTTTTCAGTCCTTGAACTCTTGACTACCCACTGACTGCTTCTTCACTGTTAATTTTAAATTATATGAAACACTAAGCATTGAATGAGCATTCAGGAAATGTGGTTGTGAGGCCCTGCACTACAGATAATTTTCTGGATGATCTTGGGTGAGTCATTTAATCTCTCCAGTTCTTTATTTTATTTTTTTATACAGCAGGTTCTTATTCGTCATCAATTTTATACACATCAGTGTATACATGTCAATCCCAATTGTACAATTCATCACCCCCCCCTCCCCCCCGTCTCTCCAGTTCTTAATCTCTTCACTTAAAAATGAGGAACTTGGAGTGTTAGATTATTTCTAAGCTTCCTTTGACTCAAAAAGCCTATGAGTCTATTCTTCAAGAAATTTTAATTAATTAGAGCTGACCTCTTGAAATTAACATCATTAATTGAAGGAACCTAACTGAATTTCATTTCTTTCTATGACAAAATTGGACACAGTGATACTAAGTACCATCAAGAGGGCAGTGGGGAGTTACACTTACCTCTAATATTTTCTACTGATTCAAGTGGGAATGCCAAGGTATTCTTGCTTCCAGTCTGATTCAACCTTAATAAAAGACAGGACTCTTTTTTAGTAAAAGAATTGATTCTTGGGTGAAATCAACGTGTGGATTAGTGGATCATTGTCAGAGACTGACTTCTTAGTGCTCTATTCTTGGCCTGTTGCCCTTTTAAACATTTTTGTTAGTGATCTGAAGGAAACATTTTCCAAATCAAACTTGGGAGAAATATCTAATATATTAAGGCAACAGAATCAGATTTCAGAAGAATCTCAATGAGACTTTAAAAAATAGGCCAAAAGCACGAAGACAGACATTCACAAGGGACAAAGGTTAAGTCCGATATTTGGTTCCAAAAACATCAGCTATCCAAATAGAGAAAGGAGAAGAACTAGTCTGACAGTAGTTGCATCTTCCCCTCTCCTTTCCTTTCCCCCCACCTCGCATTCTAGCTCAACGAAGCCCCACGCGGAGCTGACGGCACTGCACAAAGTCTTAAAACGTGAGTACATGCTTGAGCTGCATCAGCAATAGTGTTCAGATCAAAGAGAGAAAGTGCACCCCCTATATCCTCTACAAATCAAGCCTCACCTGCAGATACGGATCAAGTTTGGGGCAACCTACTTAAGGCCATGATGAATCATTCTTGATACACGCCGAGTTGGCTATTGTGCATAAGTAATTTGAAGCCAAGTCAAATAGAGAGTGCTTGAAGGTCTAGGGAGTCTGGTTTGGAGAGGCATAAACGCAGGAAGGACGAGCACCTTTTAGCAGAAAGCAGGGTGAGGGAAAACTGCCACCGACAGCAGTTGGCTGGCTGCTCGCCTAATGAGGAAGTGCGAAGGCGTGGCCCCCCCAGCGTGCCGGGTTGGCCTAGAACGCCGGAAGGGGCGGGGCGGACCCGAGCACCGTCGGAAGTGGCCTGCGGGACGCCTCGCTTGCGGTCAGGCGTACGCGCGTTCCGTGGGCCCAGCGCGATGGTGACGTTCCGTGACGCCTCAGTGGTTGCCGGCGCAAGGTGTGGGCGTTCGGAGTTGGGCGGCTCCTCTCTTCGAAGCACCTCTGATCGGGAGCGGGCGGCTGCGACTGCACCTTGGGCAGCCGTCCGGGCCGAGAACCATGAGCCCCGGGGGCGCAGGCTGCTCCGCCGGGCTGCTACTGACAGTCGGCTGGCTGCTCCTGGCGGGCCTCCAGTCAACGTACGGGATCAACATCACCGCGGTCCAGGATCCCAGCTTGGCCAACGAGGGCGAGGGCGAGAACGAGGTCGAGGAGGAGGCTGAAAACGACAGCGAGGCCGAGAACGAGCCCCAGGCTGAGGCCGAGGAGGATGGTGAGTGTGGGAGTCTCCGTGGCGAGGACCCGCAGGCACCCGTTGAGGGTCAAGCCTTCCCTGCTCTTTGAGGACGATGAGAATTATCCAAGTTAACATCTGTAGAGCTCGCTCTCAAAAACAACCCCAAATTTATACATTATCGCACACCTCATGGCCTTAAAAAAAAGATGTGCTAATTCTCCAAGACCAGAACAAGATAAAGGAGCACATGTATAGAAATTGCTACAGAAATACTGCTAAATATTGCTCTGGACAAGGGAATAGATGCTTATTTTTTTAAGCATCAGGGAGTAGCTTCCCACCACGGGGACCGATTTTCACTCCCCTTGCAGTTATGTTTTTTCCTTTCCATTGCAGATTTTTTTTTTTTCTTGAAGTTCCAAATTGCCTGAGGTCTTCCTCCTTTTTACATTTGCACTTTGGGTTAGAACTCAAGGGAGTTCCGAATTCCCCTCACGGTGACACGTCTAGATAGACCAAGATGCTGACAGAATTCCCCGGAAGCCCCGTGTCAGCTTCATGCAGCCTCCACCCTTGAGCACCTCTGCAGTGTGATAGTGTTTTATTTGTAAGTTCAACTTTGAGTCACAAAGGAACGGTGGCAGTAGAAAACACCAATAAAGGGATCCAACTAGAGGCTTTGTTAGATGATATAATACATGTTAACCAACGAAGACTGAGCCTGTGTTTGATACATAAATTTGCCTTATTCTCCTGGCTCACTAAGCAATAAAACTTGACAAGCTGTGGTACATGTTATATTGATTAGTAACTCACGTGCTTGTAGGTAAAAGGTCAGTTGCAGGTTTGCAGCCATCTGAAGGAGAATACTTCCCTTCCCTCCATAAATGACCCAGCTGAGATTCTTTTAAATATCCTTGGCAGTCTTATGTCTCCTATACGTACAAAGTAGGTGCTGTATTTATCAGCCATTCTTTTATTTCCTGATGACGGATAGTGACCCTCAGCGACATAAAGAAATTGACTATCTGATGTTAATGGTGGAATTGAGGTTTGTACTGCCTTGATAACATTACATTTCAGAGAGCTTGGAGAAGTCCTTGACTTTGGAAATATGAAAAAGAGGACTAGGGTAGAAAAGAACATGTTCTAAAGCGTAGTAGCTATTGCTTCCCTCTAGTTTTAAAAGTAATTAACAATTTAAACTGGTCAAGGGATAGTTCTAGCTGTAAATGCTAGAGTTTAGGCTAAACCCAGGTGATGGAGTTATAATGCCTTAGATTCAAATTTGTGTTTCATAATGTACCAGCAGAAGGTATCCAAGCATTTCAAGCAAAAATGTGAATTCAGAATTGATCAGTCATAGTCCAAATTATTTCACAAAGTCAATATTGATTTACTTATATATACATCAATTGTATATTTGCTTGCTGTATATTCAAGGCACTGTATTTGGTGCTTATAAGTATAGAAGTGTTTACGAAAAATTACAATAATCAAAATAGGAAAAAATCTTAGAATTATATGAAATTAATAAGTACAAAATGAATGAAGTGTGAATGAGGTTATGCTATCTTAAGCATGCTTGTAGGGCTAAACAAGTTACAGAATGCTTGCATGCACGTTATCATGTGTAATTCTTATAATAATCAGATAGGTTCTCCTTTCCAAATTTTGCAGAGGGGTTAAATAGGCCTGACACAGTTGAAGGAATTTGCCCAAACTCAGAATAGCTAATTAGTGGTAGAGTAGCAATTTGGACTCCAGTTTTGATGCATATTCCCATGTAATATTGTTGCCTCAGGACATAATGCCTTTTAAAAATTACCTTCTAGCACCTCATTTAATATTTATTTTTATTGAGCTTCTAGTCCTAATCTGAGTTATGAAGAATTGATTATATACTACAGCTAGTGGAATTCATGTCAAATTTCAGAACAATTAGAAAAAGAGAAACATGAGATTTAAAACCAACAATATTTAGCTACTCTAATACTTATATATTCCTAGATTATCCTGCTAAATAAAGTGTCGAAATAAATTCTTAGGAATAATTTACCATCTTAACCTGAGAATGAGTAGAACCAATCTATAACATAATTTTAATGAACACTTTGCATAACTACTTCTTTTTGGGTAGAAATAACTCACTCAAATTTTTTTGGAAAACAGAGAATAGAAAAAATTGGGCCCTATAATTGGCAGGCTTTTTTGTGTTTTTCTGACCTCCTATATAACTTTAACTCACCATGTATTACACTGATGAAGAACAGTATTTTTAAATTATGTACAAGGTTTAAATATAAATCTTTGTAAGTTATTTCCTAATTTAATTCTTCAAAGGTTTAGTTTTCTTTTGATTTAAACAGTAATAGAAGATGTACTAGGAATGGCATTGCCTTTCTGATTTAATAAAACTTTAAAAATGTCTGCTTTCCATATGATAAGTGCTTGTATCCTCCATCCCCAAGTAAGAGTTCTTCACTTAGAAAAGTTTTCCTATGATTAAGTAATGTATTTTTGCATTTATGTTTAGTTTCAAATAGGACAGTAGTCAAAGAAGTAGAATTTGGGATGTGCACCGTTACATGCGGTAAGTAGCATAGAGCAGATAAATAACATTGTATTGAGGCGGGGGGGGGGGGTAAAAACAATGTGTACTCTCATTCATCTCTCACTGATTTCTATTTCTAATATCTATGATTTACACACAAAACTCAAAGTGATTGCTTTACAAGGTAGGATATTTTCAGTTCATAACCTCTAAGTCTTACTTTAAGCCAACTCCCTATAGGTATATTTTTTGGGGGGAGGGGCACATAAACTGCTTTCACCAAAGTAAAACTTTATCTCACAGATGTTCAGAAGATGAAAGATCTTCTGATGCATCTCACAGATGTCTTCCACATACTGTGCTGGCAAATCTATCAAGAAATTTACTTTATTTGTAATAGTCTATTCTAAATGATACATTTTCCCAATTTATATGTCATGTCTTAGAGAAAAGAGGTATTGGCTTTGTGGGGAAAATAATATTCAAAGACTATGACTTATTTTGATCATTCCTTGAATAGAAATTGGACATAAAAATCTCTTACGTGGGGGTGGGATTAAGACTACTCATGCTATAATAGACCAGTGTTTCTCAAACTTAAGTGTTCACCCTAGGTGCCTGAAGGGCTTGTTAAAACATGGAGTGCTAGGCCTACTTCAAAATTTCTAACTCACTAGGCCTTTGAAGGGATCTAAGAATTTGTATTTCTAAACAAGTTCATAAATGATGCTGTTTTTTAAAAGACCATCTTTTGAGAACCACTATAGATTAGTGTGCTAAGAAGACAGTAGATAATTCACAATGAAATTAAGCTTATTCTAAATAGAACCTGCCTTGGCAAAAAGACAGTGACAGGAGGGAAGGACAAAAAGCAGAAGATAAGAAGACAGAAAGTCCATGCAGATATGGATCAGAACAATATGTACGTTTTTTATTTTTTGGTCAAAAATTGTGCCTGAATTGTTTTTGAGATAGCATTTTTTAAATGATGTTAAAATAGATCTAACATAAAATTTACTACTTTAACAATTTTTTAAATGTACAATTTAGTGAAATTAAGCACATTCACATTGTCATGCAGTCATTACCGCGATCCACCCCAGAACTTTTTCATCATCCCAAACTGAAACCTCCGCACCAATTCAACAGTAATTCCCCACTCGCCCCAGCCCCTTTCAGCCATTATTGTACTTTCTGTCTCTTGAGATAGTTTGAAACCTGTTTTTTACTTTAACTTCTTAGTGTGTCAGAGTCAGAAAATTAGAGGAATTCTGTGTAATAAACCTGTGTTTATTCATTTGCAAATTACATCTTCTGGCTGCTTACTTGAGAAATTTTCACAGGTAGAGAATTATTTTTATGACAATTCTAGTAATTGATACTGTCCTACTCTATTATTTAAAGATGTGCTTCAGGGACTTCCCTGGTGGCGCAGTGGTTAAGAATCCGCCTGCCAATGCAGGGGACACGAGTTCAAGCCCTGGTCCAGGAGGATCCCACGTGCCGCGGAGCAACTAAGCCCGTGCGCCACAACTGCTGAGCCTGCACTCTGGAGCCCGTGAGCCACAACTGCTGAGCCCACGTGCCACAATTACTGAAGCCCGCGTGCCTGGAGCCCGTGCTCCGCAATGGGAGAGGCCATTGCAGTGAGAGGCCCGTGCGCCACGGTGAGGAGTGGCCCTCGCTTGCCACAACTAGAGAGGGCCCGCGCGCAGCAACAAAGACCCAAAGCAGCCAAAAATAAAATAAATAAATAAATTTAAAGAAAAAGATGTGCTTCAGAAATTATATATTATATTTGTTTATTCAGCAATTTTTTTTGTTTTCTGTTTTTTTATTTTTGCCTACTATGTTTCAGGTATTGTTATAGGTGCTAGGAATAAAGCAGTGAACAAAGAAGTGGAAACTCTCTGCCTTCAAAGAACATATTTTTTGGTAGGGGCAAAGAGATTAAAAGTGCCTTCGGTTTTTTTTTTTTTTTTGGTTTTTTTTTTTTTAATTAATTGATTAATTTATGGCTGTGTTGGATCTTCATTTCTGTGCGAGGGCTTTCTCTAGTTGCGGCAAGTGGGGGCCACTCTTCGTTGCGGTGCGCGGGCCTCTCACTATCGCGGCCTCTCTTGTTGCGGAGCACAGGCTCCAGACGCGCAGGCTCAGTAATTGTGGCTCACGGGCCTAGTCGTTCCGCGGCATGTGGGATCCTCCCAGACCAGGGCCTGAACCCGTGTCCCCTGCATTGGCAGGCAGATTGTCAACCACTGCACCACCAGGGAAGCCCCAGTGCCTTCGGTTTTTTAAGTAAAAATAAAAGGCACATTTTTCATTTTCACCAAGAACTTTATCAAACAACGTATTCACCCTTTTGCTCCAATACCTTCTGCCATTTTTCAGGCAACTTCATAATTCCATCTTCCCCAAACTTTTTATCTTTTTGAGCAAAGAACTGTTCCAGGTGCCTTTTACAGTGTTCCAGGGAATTGAAATTTTTTCCATTAAGAGAATTTTGTAAAGACCGAAATAAATGGAAATCTGTAGGTGCAACGTCTGGTGAATATGATGGATGAATCAGAACTTCCCAGCCAAGTTGTAACAGTTTTTGCCTGGTCATCAAAGAAACACGCAGTCTTGTGTTATCCTGCTGGAAGATTATGCGTTTTCTGTTGACTCATTCTGGACACTTCGTCGAGTGCCACTTTCGGTTGTTCTAATTGGGAGCAGTACTTGTTGGAATTAATCGTTTGGTTTTCCCGAAGGAGCTCATAATAGAGGGCTCCCTTCCAACCCCACCGTATACACAACATCACCTTCTTTGGATGAAGACCAGCCTTTGGTGTGGTTGGTGGTAGTTCATTTTGCTTGCCCCACAGCCTCTTCCGTTCCACATGGTTGCAATGTCCACTTTTCACTGCCTGTCACAATTTGTTTTAAAAATGGAACGTTTTCATTAAACAAATGTTTTCATTACTTTTCAGTAGAGAATCGCATGCAGAAATATGGTCAAGAAGGTTTTTTTTTGCTTAACTTACCTGGAACCCAAACATCAAAGCGATTCACATAACCAAGCTGGTGCCAATGATTTTCAGCGCTTGATTTGGATATTTTTGAGTATGTTGGCTATCTCCTGCATGGTATAACACTGATTCTTCTCAATTACTGTTTCGATTTGATTGCTGTCAACTTCAACTGGTCTACCTGACCGTGGAGCATCGTCCAGTGAGAAATCTCCGGCATGAAACTTCACAAACCACTTTTGACATGTTCAGTCGGTCACAGTACCTTCTCCATACACTGCACAAATCTTTTTGTGCGTTTCAGTTGCAGTTTTACCTTTCTTGAAATAATAAAGCATAATATGCCAAAAATGTTGCTTTTTTTCTTCCATCTTCAATATTAAAATGGCTACACAAAAATTCACCAATTTTGATAAGTCTTTTTTTAAATGTACACTGATATGATAGCTGTCACATACTGTCTAACAAAATTGTTTCGAATGAAGTTAAAGACAACTAAGTGCTACTAGAGCCATCTTATGGAAAAGATCAAATGACCCTTTTGGCCCATCCAATAATATGTAAAACATGTAATATGTCAGATGGTGATAAGTTCTAAAAAGAAAATAAACCATAAAAGGCAATATTTCACATCTATAATTTTAAGTATTAAGAAATCTTTTCAATTTATAACAACTATTTAAAGGAAAAAATGCTTTAGTGAAAATTCTGTTGAACCCCCAAAACAATATTTTAGCAGTCAAAAAGTTTTCTTTTCTTGGAATACACAGGCAGATTTTTAAGTATGGACTTACAGAAAATCTCACATCTACACACATCATTGCGATAAACTGTATCTGGCTAAATAAATAAATGCATAAAATACCTGCGTGGAAAATATGCATTTCAGAATAAGGCTATGCCTCTATAAGAAGTACCATTCATAAATTCAAGGGGAGCCATTCTGCACCCATTTTTAAGCATCTCTTTTAATCAAAAGAGACCTTTCCCCCTCCAACTTTCCTTCTCTTTATCTTATATGGAGTACTCTCCTTTGTGTCTCAAAGTTTGGTCCACAGACTCGCTACATCAGCATCGACTGAGAGCTTGTTAGAAATGCAGAACCTCAGGACCTACTGCAGACCTACTTACTGAATCAGGATTCACATGTTAATATGTCTCCAGGTGTTTTGCAAGCACTCTGAAGTTTGAGAAGCGCTGTTATAAGCCATCTCTAGACTTCAACTTTCCCTTGCCTTAAGAATGGGTTTTATGATTAACATCTTGCAGGGACTGAAAGAGGGAATCTGGTAGAAAGGATATCAAGATGGACTATTCCTTAGCCTGTGACAACACAGTCTTATCACAGGTCATTTATCACAGGACATGTTCAGCACGTCACTGAACCAGCTTTTATCATTTCCCTCAATTCTGGTGATGGTAGGGCAAACTCAGTGGAGATCTGAGATCAGTCAGTAAAGACGTGATTTCTTGCTATGAAATGTGTGGCAATTCTAATGAGAGTATCTTTTTGGAAATGGAGATTTGGTCATTAGTAGTCTGTCCTGATGTATTTAATACAGGGATTTTTACCAATTTCGATATTAAAAAGCATCATTTATGTTAAAATGTAATTTTTGTAATTTCCTCTGCAAGCTCAACCCACCCCACCCCCCCCAAAAAAGTTCCATGGTTAAATAAACTTGGAAGATCCAGTGTACTACTGTATTTCATCAAATCTAAGACTTTCTTGGCTGTGATAATCACATTTTATGCATCTCTAAAAAAGGAAAAATGCTGCCATTCTTGACACACTGTCAATTCTAAGATGCATTCTGATTTCAAAGATGTTAAAATGTAAAAATTTTACATCTTAGATCAATGAAAGTTTCCACATAAAAGCACATTAATTTACTAGCATATTAAAAGTTCCCCTAAATTTCTGAGGAAAGAGGTTCCTTTCATTTTAATGTAATGTATAATTTCCAAATGTATATAACCATGGAATCCTTTTTCTTATGGTAACAACCAGAGGAACTAGTGTTTCATGTAACTCGCTTTGGAAAATGCTGTTTTATGAAATAATTCAAAATGAGGGACCTAAAAATATCTAAATGTTATTACCCTGAATTTAGGAATTTAATTTCTGAAATTAGGAGAAAAGTCTCAAAAAGACCTAGGTGGAAAAGTAATGGAACTCTGGAATTATTATTATTATTTTTTTAACATTTGCTGATTTCTTTTACCAAAGGTGTTGGTATAAGAGAAGTTATATTAACAAATGGATGCCCTGGCAGTGAATCCAAATGTATCGTACGGGTGGAAGAATGTCGTGGACCAGTCGATTGTGGCTGTGAGTTGGCCTATGTATTGGAGGGAGACTGAGGGGGAAGCATTTACTCTGGGGAAATATCCTTAACCTCAGGTTGCCGTGAGTGGAAGGAGGTGATCAAATGATATACTGAAAGGAATTCATAAGAAAACTTAAGCTTCCGCTTCTCTAGACAGTTACAAATCTTTCTACTTTTGCTTCACATTTTTTCAGTGATGTGTAAATTTAACATATTCTCTCTAGTACACTGGAACCATATTGCACTCAGGGTCTGTGGTTGAGGCTGTCCTCCAGTGAAACGCTTTTGACACTTTGGTCGTGACAGCTTATCAGTAGATTGGTAAACCCTACATTGGGAACCTTGAGAGCCACTCTATACCACCTTTCACTAGTCTGAGATTCCATTATCTTTAAACATGCAAGGGGCGGAGTGTATGGGGCGGGAGGGGGATTCTGACCCTAAGCAGTAAATTGGAAGCCACTAGTAGATCTCAAAGTTTAATAGATTACTAAGTAGTTTGCCCTTGCTATCTCTTCTCCACGATTTATTCTGCTGAAGGAACAGACAGGTATGGTGTTTTCTACCTGCCTCTTTTGGCGACTTAATCTTTGACGCCTCTCTGCTCCTCTACAGTCAAACTTTCAGTAATACATTTGCTAACTTCCAGCATGCAATTGGTTTTAAAGTTGGAAGTGACTTTTAAAAGTAGTATTGTGTATAAAGCAGTTTACAGTGCCCATTGGTATATATGTATTTAATTTTTCTTTTTTTCAGGGGGTAAACCAATTTCAGAAAGTCTTGAAAGTGTTAGGCTAGCATGTGTTCATACATCTCCTGTAAACCGTTTCAAATATATTTGGAGACTTCTAAGGCCAGACCAAGTGAGTAATGAATGTATGTAATTTGGTGCTTTCTAGTGAGTGATAAAATTTGTTTCCCAGTGCTTGATGACTCTCAGAAAACTTTCTCTTTAAAAGCAGTTTGCAAAAATGAAGTTAAAATCATACAACTTTATTATTATTGGGATTTAAATTTTTTCATTGCTTAGTGAGGCTAAGACTTTACATATGTCTTAGGGCCAGCTACTATCAGAACTTAAAAACACCTATTTTATATAAAGTGTTCTATTTTGGAAGCAAGAGTTTCATTTGTGTATATAGTACAGACAGTACTGATAACAGTAGCTAACATTAATAGAGGGCTTATTCAGTGCCAGACATACACAAAGTGCTAGAGTTTCTTTTACTCACATAACAATCTATGAGGTAATTCCCATCATTATACCCATTTTACAGATAAGTACAGTTGTTGCTCAGTATGCTCAGGCGATTGATTCCAGGACCCCTTCAGATAGCAAAACTGGGGATGCCCAAGTTCCTTATATAAAATGGAGTAGTATTTGCATATAACATGAGTACATCCTCCCATATACTTTAAATCATCTCTAGATTATTTATAATACAATGTAAATGCTATATAAATAGTTGTAAATAAAATGTAAATGCCAAGTAAATACTACTGTGCAACCAATTCAAGTTTTGCTTTTTGGAACTTTCTGGAATCTTTTTTCTGACTATTTTTAATCTATGGTTGGTTGAGTCCACTGACATGGAACCCAAGGATATGGAGGACCAGCTGCAGCTGAGATGCAGAGAGTAACTTGCCCTGCTTCACACAGGCAGGAAGTCGGTACTTGTTATCTGGATTATCTGACTTTAAAATACATGTGCATAATTAATTACTGTCCTAGACTGAGAGAAAGTGGCTCTTATTTTGTTACAAGAAATAAACTGTTTCCTGATCTTAAGTTTTCATGAAGAATGTTGTTACCTTTTTTTGCCTTTTAAAATAGCAGGCCATTATACTTGCAAATGATTCAGCAATCCTGGAGGTTCACAGGGATACTCACCCCAAGGCTTTTGAGTGTGAAACCTGGGATAATAATGAAATAGTAGCATCTATTAAATTCACAATCTATACAACAACTGGTAAGTACCCAACAATGTTTTGGTTTGCTTATATCTCAAACTTCAAAGCACATCAGAATCCCCCGGAGGTCTCATTGAAACACAGATCACTAGCCCAACCCCCATAATTTCTGATTCTGTAGATCTTTAGTGGAGCTGGCACAAGAATTTCCATTTCTAACAAGTTCCTAGGTGCTATTGGTCCAGAGATCACATTTTGGAACCACTAGTTTTATACCATTTAGACTTTTCTACAAGGTAATACTTAATTCTTATTTTTCTCCACAAAGTAGAGTCAGATGTACCTCAGTTTGGGAAACTGGTGTATTCCTGAAGTATATCCAAAGAACAGTCCTTTAACTTGAATTATATTCTTACTTTTACTTCTATCACAGAGGTGAAAATGGATACATAGAATTCTAATGGATGCTTAACAAAAGTTTTGATACAGTAAAATAAATAAAATTAAGAAATCTTATGTCAAAGCATATCTTTTTAAAAATTATTCATTTGAAGACATTTTTTAATGAAACAATAATACAGTCCTCAGTATATGTTACAAAAGGCAAATCTTGACCCGAACATAATTTTACATGTTAGAAACTGTGCTTCCCTTGCAAAAAGGATCCATGTGCATGTCTTTTCAATTTAAACTATGATGTCTTCTATAGCCAAATAATTATTTCCTTTTGTTGAGTTGCTCTTAACCATTTTTATTGTTGTCATCTGTGTTTTTGGGTGTGTGAGGGGTTTGGTCACAAGTTCTTTTGAGAAGCCAATCAAGGCTCAGGAGGCTTTTCCCAGAAAAATACCCACATATACTAACATGCCAAAAGTTACCCGTAATTTTAAGAGAGTTCATGGATTTCTTGAAGCTGTTTCTCAATCCCAAGTAAAGAACTTAAGCTGCAGTCTAGAGAAGCATAACACCCTTTATTGAACTGGAAACAAGCTAAGGTGTTTTGGGGGTGATTTTAAAAAATAAACTATAACTTTCTTTGATGTGTTGTTCAGTGTCCTTAAAAAACCATCTTTATGGTGAAAGCTAATAACCTTACTCCTATGTTGGGATAACAGGTGTTATTAAAAGGATAATTTCAATAAAGTGCTATAAAAGGCAAAAAAGGACCAAACATCATCAACTAAAAAGTATCTCAGTGAGTCATAGTTCAGGATATTAAAGGGTTCAAAGGCCAGTCTCAGTTATTGTCCCCACAGCTTGGTGCCTGTTAGGATGGCTTAGTAGTGCTTAGCTCTTCCTGTGTTAGAAGGCAACATGTATAAGCTAAGGGCTGGAGCGCAGACCCCAGTGTCAGCAAGTGAGACAAAGTTGATTTTTCTCTCTTGTAGCTGTCCAAGGCTGGTGGGGTAGCTCTGCCATCTCAGCACATGCACTGGTTAAAAGACAAAATGTTTTCAGAAAACTTTGGTATTTATTAGTTTCTTTTAAAAAGGACAATTGGGTATACCGCTGTGACAGACCCTTTTGGCTCTTTAGACATCAAACAAATATTTTGGCTATAAATGTCCATACAATATGGTACTGGCTTGAAACAAATGCATGATTGAAATATTTTCAGGGTAAATATGGTTTAATTAATGAAAATGTCCCATCCATTCTCTCATATAACAGGTTTTTCACTTCCACAATAGTTGTCTTTCATAGTTAGGCATGGTTTTGATTGAATTATGTCCCCCTGAAAAGATACTTTCAAGTCCAAACTCCTAGAACTTCAGGAATGTGACTGTGTCTGGAAATAGGGTAGTTGCAGATGTAATTAATTCAGTTAAGACAAGATCATACACACTAGAGGAGAGTGGGCTTTTAATCCAATATGACTAGTGTCCTTATAAGAAGAAGGAAATTTAGACACAGACACACAGAGAGAGAGAGAGGAGAATGTATGTGAAGACTCAAAAACACGCGGGGAGAAGACAGCCATGTGAAGACACACAGAGATTGGAGTTATGCTGTCACAAGCCAAGGAACATCTGGGGCTACCAGAAGCTGGAAGAGGAAAGGAAGGATCCTTCCCCCGAGCCATTGGAGAGAGCATGGCCTTACCATCACCTTATGTTCAGACGTTTATCTTCCAAAACTGTGAGACAATATATTTCTGTTGTTTTTAAGCCACCTAGTTAGTGGTACTTTGTTATGGTGGCCCTAAGAAACTAATATAAACATAAACTTAGTTTTTCTAAAAAGTGAGAGCATCGAAATTCAGCCTGTTTTTCATCAGAAAATCTCAATAAAAATGCAGACTATTTTTTTATTAGATATAAAAGTAATCGAAGGGACCCTTGCAAGAAGACTACCATTGAAATGAAGCAAAATCTTTATACCTCTCATTCTCCACCTTCTCTTGGCTAGTATTGCAGGGTAGTAGATAAATGGAAAGAAATTTTGCATTTCTTCTCAAGTTTTAATCCTAAAAGGTTTTTTAAAATTTGAGCTTAAAAAATCCCACTGCTTCTATAAATCTAAAATTACCAAAAATAAAAAGATTTTTAAAATTCAACAATGTTGGAATATAAATATGATATAAATTGTCTATCATACTTGGAACTATTTAGCGAGATTAGTAAATTCAGTTTATAGCTCTAGAATTACCAAGGAAAATGGAAAATTATACTCCATGGTGTTTAAAGAATAGGAAGAAAATCCAGATGAATAAGCAGTTGAGATTGCCCATATATGAGACTAATTCTGTTAGAGTGGTACTTACCAAAATATTAAAATACATAAAACATAGCTTGCACAAATCATTATATCTCCCTGGATGTTGGTTTACTTATCTGTATAAAAGTTGTATAAGATGATCTTTCTGGCCCTTCCCCACATGAATCTTTTATGAGTCTATGATTTAGGGACCAGGAAGAGCCAAAAGAAAGCAACATAATTCACAGAGTAAGTAATGCTTGATATAAATTGAATTTTTATCAGTTTACAATGTAGCAGTGTTATAATGCATATGGTAGACTGGTCATGTCTCCGTAATAGCATTATTTTCAGGAAGAACAGAAAGATATGGGAGAGAATGCTGATTTAAAAGTGGTGTTTGGCTATTCGTATGAAGAAGAATGAGCTTCAATTCCTACTTTACAATGTATACAAAAATTAGATGTATTATAGTCCTAAATGTAAAAGCTAAAACCATCAAGCTTAAAAAAGGAAACATAAGAGAGTATCTGTATGATTCAGGAGTAGGCAAGTGTTTCTTTTTAGACATGACCAAAAACAATCACCATAAAGGAAAGATTGCTAAATTAGGCTTCATCAGAATTAAAATCTTCATCTTCAAAAAATGGTGTTGAGAAAACTGGACAGCCACATGCAAAAGAATGAAAGAAGGTCACTATCTTACATCATACACAGAAATTAACTCCAAATGGATTAAAGACTTGAATGTAAGACCTAAAACCATAAAATTCCTAGAAAAAACATAGGCAGTAACCTTATTGATATAGGTCTTAGTGATATTTTTGTAGATCTGACTCCAAAGACAAGGGAAACAAAAGCAAAAATAAACAAATGGGACTACATCAAACTAAAAAGCTTCTGCACAGCAAAGGAAACCATCATCAAAACAAAAAGACAACTTATGGAATGGGAGAAGACATTTGTAAATGATACCTCTGATGAGGGGTTCATAGCCAAAATATATAAAGAACTCACACTAATCAACATCAGCAACAACAAAAAACAAACAACCTGATTAAAAATTGGGCAGAAGATCTGAATAGACATTTTTTCCAAAGAAGACATACAGATGGGCAACAGGCACATAAAAATATGCTTGACATCACTAATCAGGGAAATGCAAATCAAAACACAAAGAGATATTACCTTACACCTGTTAGAATGGCTATTATCAAAAAGGACAAGAAATAACAATTGTTGGAGAGGATGTGGAGAAAAGGGAGCCCTTGTGCACTGTTGGTGCAGCTACTATGGAAATCAGTATGGAGATTCCTCAAAAAATTAAGAATAGAACTACCATAAGACACAGCTATTTCACTTCTGGGTATTCATCCAAAGAACATAAAAACACTAATTCAAAAAGATAGATGCACCTCTGTGTTCACTGCAGCATTATTTACAATAGCCAAGATATAGAAACCACCTAAGTGTCCACTGATGGACGAATGAATAAAGATGTGGTATATATACATACAATAGAATACTATTCAGCCATAAAAAAAAGAATGAAATCCTGCCATTTGCAACAGTGTGGATGGACCTTGAAGGTATTAATCCTAAGTGAAGTAAGATAGAGAAAGACAAATACAAAGATTTCACTCATATGTGGAATCTAAAAAAACAAACAAAATAAAACAAAAACACACTCATAGATACAGAGAACAGATTACTGGTTGCCAGAGGGGAAGGGAGTTCAGGGGTGGGTGAAATGGATGAAGGGGGTAGTGCAACTGTATGGTGATGGGTGGTTACTAGACTTGTTGTGGGGATCACTTTGTAGTGGATACAGATGTCAAATTATAATGCTGTACACCTGAAACTTATGTTAAAAAGTTTAAAACTTCAGCTCTTTAAAAGGAATCATTAGAAAAATGAATAGGCAAGCCAAAATCTGGGAGAAAAAAATTTATAAAACATGTACAGCAAGTACAATCAGTTTGGGAAAAGATCTTGCAGTTTCTTGGAAAACTAAGCATACCTCTACCCTATGACCCAGCAGTTCCACTCATAAGTATTTACCCAAGAGAAGTGGAAATGTATGTTCACAAAATGACTGGTGTGAGAATGTTCATAGCAGTTTATTTATAATAACCCCAAACTGAAACAGCATAGGTGTCCATCAGTAGGAGATTGAATAAACTAATTGAGGCGTACTACCCAGTAATAAAAAAGAAAAAAACTATTGGTACATGCAACTATATGGTTGAATCTCCAAAACATTATACTGAGTAAAAAAGCCTTACACAAAAGAATGCATGATGTATGTTTCCATTCCTATGAAGTTCTAGAACAGGCAGAACTAATCTATGGTGGAAAAGAAAATCAGGACAGTAGTTGTCCCTAGAGGTTGGGGCAGGGATTAACTGGGAGGGGCTCAAGGAAACTTTTGGGGTATAGTAATATTCTGTGTATATTCAGGGGTTTGAATTATATATGTCTGTTTGCATTTGCCAAAACTAAATAAATGCACATTTAAGATCATTGTGCAATTTGGTGTTCATAAATTTTACCTCAAAAGAAAAAATATAAACAAATATTGAACTCTAGTTAATGATATGCCTGTTGAAGAATTTTGTAGGAAGTGTGCAGACATCAGCAAATTATCTTGAAATGCATCAAAAAATAAGAGGAATCAATGGATTGAGAAGAGTATGGATAGAGGGATAGTTAAAATGTTGATGGTAGTGTCTAGGTGGTGGGATGTTTATTGTCAAATGCTTTGAACTTTTCTGTGTGTTTGAAAAGGACATTTCTAACACACAGAGCAAGTTCATTAATAACTTTGTTTCCACTAATTCTTTCTGTATTTTTCTAGAGTTGTTTTTCAAATATAAAGTTTCCATTTAGATATCCATTTTCTTTTATTTTCCAGTAATAATAATCATCAGGTGTTTTTTTCTCTAGAATTGCAGATGAAAAGATCAAGCCGACCAGACACTGATGCAGTCCTAGTTTTTGTTCTAACCATAGGAGTTATTATGTGTATATTCGTGATCTTTCTACTGATGTTCATAATTATAAACTGGTAGGTGAAGGACTGAAACTAAGCCATCACCCTTGATTGATGTCCTCCTTGTCTGCCCCTCCCTGTCTGTTGAATCCAAGGCCCTGTGCATGATGCTTCTCACATGGGTTTTGAAACTGTCCAACTCTCTTCATCCCTCCTGAGACTCTCCTAGTTCAAGCTACCTAATCTCATGACTTGATCCCCAGCCATGAGAAAGCTTTTAAATGCAATTTTTACAATTTTACATAGTAGTTGCTAAAGAAAAAAGTTTATTGAATTAATATTTGTGTTGTCTAGTTATAGTTATCACAACTTTAAAACTTGGTTATTGTAACCTACTAATTCATTTATATGAGAATATTTCTAATACCTACATGAGTATCACCCCCTGGTACATCTGAGGGCTCATCTACTATCACAATGCAGCTGGCGCACCACACACTAAAAATAAATCATGACTAAGGAGGCACTTCTATATATAGAAAACTAAATATAAATCTATTTAGTTTTCATTTCATAAAAGATTTTAAAAATGTTTTTCTTCCAGGGCGGCAGTCAAAGATTTCTGGGGGGCAAAAGCTTCGACAACTGAGATACAGTCTGAGCTGAGTTCAGTGAGATACAAAGATTCAACCTGTGTTGACCAATCACCAACAGAAATACCTGGACATGAAGATGATGCTTCAAGTGAATGGAATGAATGATGTATGGATGATGTATAGCAAACCAAAGGAGATTAGAGCATATCAGATTCATTATTATAAAAATAAAATATATAGTGAAATACTTTAACAATATTGTAAGTGATTTATTATAGTCTGAAGGTAATGCAATATGAGAAGGGGCTGTTTTAATCAGTGCATCTTTGTGGTGGAGTTATCAAAAAGTTTTAAATTTGTTCTCAACATTTACCATTTCAAGTAATCACTTGGTAGCTTTTATCTAGAGGCACACACACAAAATCTTTTAAACACATTTTTGATCACTTTGATCACTTCTGAGGTGATTTGCCTGTTCTGTCACAAACAAGAAAAAAATATATAGAAGATGCCTTGCATATTAGACTTTCTCCCCGCTGGGAGCACTGGATTGAACTTGCTTAAAGCAAACCATACTTTAGAATCTCTGCAGGGCGTGTGACATACAAAGCATCACTTTTAACACATGAAATAATAATAATGATAACAACCAACACTTAGTAGATACTATGTACCAAGCATTGCTCAAAGCATTTTACATGTATTAAGTGATTTAATTATGATCGCGTATAGGAAGTATATAAGGAAGAACTGAGGAGGAACTTGGGGATGGCTGAGTAAATGACATGAATTTAACATGCCCTGTAATTCTCACAGAAACAGTGAATTAAGGAGTTTTGCATGACCACTGATAAGTACCTTCATTGTGTTTGGTATGCGGGCGATAACATCTCAAAACTTATATCTGGATATCATCACTGGCTTTTTGTGCTGTGTCATTATGTGATACAGTTGTGGTCAACTATCAGACAAGATAACAAGACATTAGATAATTTGATTTGATAGACTTCATCAGAAATTAATTTTCAGAGTCTATGATAGTAGCACAAAATACTTAATTTTTTGTTTAGATGAACTGTATGCCAACTTTATTGCTATCACTATGGGATTTATCTGATGAAAGCACTAACTCTGCACATCTGTGAAAAAGTCATTGTAAATGGGCATTTATGGTATACCTCCCTCTGGTAGCCTAGACAGAGGCTGTGTTGCGGAATTATCCATGCTTTTTGTTATACAGCATTTGTATTTGAGAGAAGCAATGAAGAATTGGGTGGAAAATTATTTTGTTATCTGTTGTAGGAATTCCACTAGAGATTTTAAGTGAAAAGAAATTGTTTTCATAAAATCTTTCAAAAGAATTTTTGTGTGTGTGTGTGACACCCCTTCTTCCCCCATATAAGTGTGGGGAAAAAAATAAGCCTTCCCACTTCTTATTCCTGATTAAGTATGGTCATGTAACTTTAGCATAGGTGCTAGACATTCTTGAATAGTAATTAGTATCAATTCTTATTTTTAAAACCATGAACAGCAGTCGTTTCCAACTATACTTCAATGACCACTAATGTTCAGTCAGGTTAACAGGTTTAGTTGTCAGTGCTGTTCACTGGATGTTTCTGGCTGTCTACTTACCAGCCATGTGCTAGGGCAGTACCTCCTCAGCCCCTTGTGATTGGGTGGGGTCATGTGACTACTTCTGGCCAATGAGTTATGAGCCCAAATTTCAAATGTCACTTTCAGTCTAGAACATTTCACTGTGAAAACATTCAGAGCTCACACTTCTCTCTGCTAGAGCAACCAGAAATGTTTAGATGGTTGCTGCTCTGACACCTTGGATCCCAGAGGGAAGACCACATGGCACAGGATCTCCAGTCAATGAACAGTGGATATGTAGTGTGAGAGACAAATAAACTGTGACTTTAAGCCACTGAGGGTTAGAGGCTGTTTGATACAGCAGCCTTAGTACGACTATCCTGAGTGACACATGTTTTCTGAAAAATAAGTATTCATGGTCAAATGAGTCAAAGACTTCTTAGGTACAGGACTTCCCATCAATGTGTTATATACATTGTGAATCTCCAACAAGGGGATATAGGCACAATATTTTCCTAACTTATTGGTGGTCTGTGGAACAAAATTGAAAGCCTCATACCAACTCAGAAACACTTGTGAGCAGGACTCTCTGATAGGTCTGTCTACGAGGAGTCAAGGCTCAGTGAGGTAGTCTTTCATAATGTATAACACACAACAAGTCAGCAATGCAGCTTGACAACAGTAGCACCTTCCCTCTTAGATCTTTCGGTGTTACTTAGACCTTTCACTCATCCCGACCCACCTTGATGGACTTTCTTGAAATCATCCTCCTAAGACCACAGCTCCTCTCTTAAGTACTATGACCACACTGCATTAAGTTCAAATAATCGACAAATCTTATATTGAAGTGGATTATAATATGTTCCAGGTCTCCATGAACTCACTCCAGGTCTCATGAAAACCCTCTGTCTTTTGCCACTTGGTCATGGTCTGTGTGTAAGGGGATCTCTCGCTGCCCTGGGGCATGGGGTCTCTTGCACATCACTAAAGATTAATGGGGCCAGTCACTTTCCTCTCCAGGCAGACCAGGCCAAAGGCATCTTCTAGTTCCCATCTACTCCTAAATTCCAGACATCTGTTACTTTTCCTGGTCACCAAAATATACACAAAAAAAGCCTTGAAGTTTGCATCTGGATCCAGGAGGTAAAAAAAATGTAAGCAATTATATACCAAAAAGAGACCTTCCTTTTGGACCCCAGGACATTGGTCTCTGCATATGCAGCAGCTGGATTTTGTGAAGCATTCAAATAACACCGTACTCACCAAGAGAATCTTTCGTTTGTCCTTCCAATCAACTAACATTCATTGGGCTACCCCATGGGCCAGATACTGTACTAGGCACTAGGAATACCGTCTGTGCAAAAAAAGCAGAAAAGATAAGATCCTTCTCTTGGAGTTGGTCAATTACCCGAGACAGCTATTAAAATTAACTAAAACTGGGATGAATAAATTGAAAGAAAACTGCAAATTTCTATGAAGCTGTAGTAGGGGAAATGACATTTAAAGGAGTTGTAAATGTACACACTGCTATATTTAAAATAGATAATCAACAAGAACCTACTGTATAGCACAGGGAACTCTACTCAATATTCTATAATAACCTAAATGGGAAAAGAATTTGAAAAAGAATAGATAACATGTATATGTATAACAGAATCATTTTGCTGTATACCTGAAACTAACACAACATTGTTAATCAACTATACTCCAATATAAAATAAAAATTAAAAAAATTAAGTAGATGTAAAGCCTCCATAGGAGTTACGCTAGTTAATGGGGAAGAGGGCCTAGGCAGAGGGAACAGTAGTTGTGAATGCTCTGAGTCAGGAAGGAACATGATACATCCTGAAGAAGGGTTAGCTGAGCTGGAGTGTAAAGAAAGAGGAAAAGAGTGGTGGGAGATGAGGCTGGAGATGTATGTAGGAACTGGTGATAGTGTGTGTGTGTGTGTGTGTGTTTACAACACATATGAAAAAATATAGCTAAGTGACCTGAGAATACAAATCAAGGGAGTCAGTGTTGAAATTGGCACTCCTCATTTTTTTGCTACACTGCATTTGCCTATGCCTTCCTGGAATTCATTTATTATTGGCCTTTTGACAAACAATGACTGTTGATGCTCACCTAGATAGGGTAGTCAATACTTTAATTTGGGTTCCTTTGAGTCCTACTGAAATGCAAGATCTCATTAATCAGACCTTAATTCTCATCCATAATAGTTCCTAATTCTCTCTCATATTATGAAGCTAAGAGCTAGACAGAGAAGATTAAGAGTTCACAACAATGACCAGGGCTGGTGGGCATGCCTCGGGGCCAGCAGCAAGCGATAAAGTGGTTGATAGACATAGCAGGCTGCAGTTTTCTGCAATCTTGAACATGACATGGAATTACTCATCCTGTTGAAACACATTTGAATTTTCTTCAGTTAACATAGGCATAATGTTTCAATTCCAAATGGTTTTCTTCCCAGAGTGTTTCTAGTATAATCCATATATTCTCTGTCTCTGTCTTCTTGATCTCTTGAAAACTGACATGCTTTTTTGTTGTTGTTGTTCCACTCTACATTTTAAATCTACTTCTCCAGTCGTTTTTGGTTATATTCTGGAGGACAATCTTTTTGGAATTCATAACCCATCACTGTTGTGATCCACCATCTGTCTCAAAAAACATAGAACCCATTCACATGGTTATTTAGGCTTTGAGGTCTGTGCAATTTTATTATCTGTGATCAAGTCATTTGTGTGATGGAAAACAATTTGTCTTTGACAGTTTTCTGATTCTTGTTGAAAATGAAACTAGGATGTTGAATATCAAGGGTTTTTTCCTTCACCATTTAAGGGAAGTAAATTGCAAAAGGGAATGCATCTTTCTTTGATGTTCAACTTCTACATTTTGTGAAAATACCCAGTGTATTTAAGTAAATAATAGGTATTCAAGTTTTTTTCTTATTAAGAGGAAAATTTAGGATTAAGCAACAATTATTTAAATCGTGTTCTTAGAGACATGTGTACTAGTTGGTTATTTTTTGTACCTGTCCATGTATTTATAAATATAGACCTTATTTGAAATAACAAGAACCTCTAGGCTCTGTAGTGAGTATTTTCACCGAAAAACGAAGTACATGATTATCCCTGCTAAGTGAAACTTGCATGAGAAAAGGTCCAAAGGTGGCAATGTAAATGATTGCTTTATGTGATGATAGTAGGATATGTCCTTGAGGAATGTTTCCATCGCTGTAGAGAATATGCTGAGCTACCTACAATGCCCACTGAGTTTCTTTTTCACTCAGATACATTTTTTTGGGGGTGTGCATTATTTGTTGAGGACAATAGGAACATCACAGCTTCCTTTCTGTACATTAATCTTCCTCCCTTTTCTGACAGATATGGTTTTAGGTATTCCTGAGATAAAGCTCAAGGTGATTTGGACAAACTGGTTGGGTTTAAGCCCTCTCATTAGAAAGGCATTGTGAGATTTGTATTATTTACGCAGTACCCCAAGGTAACACCAATAAAGTGATTTACACGGAACAGAAGTCATCTGACAGTAATGAAATCATGTTCTTCCAGAACAAACAATATAAGACCCTAGAGGTAATAGGGACAGGAAAGAGTACAGTACAAGCAATACTCTTTTGTATGCTCTGGGGAAAAGCAGCACACAGCATACAGTTATTAACGTGAGCAAGCTTCATAAAGGAAGTGGATGTGCTGGGTTGCTTTGCAGCAGGAATAGGAGTTGTGTCGATGTGCACGAGTTGGGAGCTCTGTGGGGGAGGATGACGTAGAGTGTTGGCCTGAAGTTATGAGTGCCTGAATCTGATGGCTAAAGATGCCAGAGGAGCTGACAGGGTCAGAGGAAGGAGTGGGGGTAGGGTGCGGCCTGGGGGCTGCAGGAAGGATGAGAAAGAGTTCTAAGCAGGTGCAGAGTCGTGGGGAGGCTGGAAGGTGAAGAGAAGCCAAAGCAGAGTGGGAGAAACAGAGTCTGAACAGCAGGAAAGGAAAGTGGACTTGGCAGTCACAGTTGGCAAAGACTGGAGTAGGGAACCAATGAGAAAGAGGCCAATGAGAAGGAGTTTGTGTAAATCAAGGCAGGATGTGATGAGTGTCTTGGCAGCAGAGAGAAATAAAAAAGAACAGATTTTAGGGAAAAAAAGATTTTAAGTAAAGCTAGATATGAGGATATACAGAAAAAGAGAACATGAACGCAGAAGCCAACTTTAATCTCTTTCTATCGTTACCTTCCCTCTCACCTACTCCATGTTAATTAGTCCCTATTTTATCAAAAATCTCCTTTGACCTTCAGTAACACCCTTTCCATCTACCTCCCTGTCATCCCCTTTCTTATGGCTTAATCTCTTAGTCTTCCTTATCTCTCTTTTGGATGCCTCTAATTATATATCTCCAACCTGAACAGATCCCCAGCGCTTTAATTTTGTATTTCTGCTGTTGGATATTTCCTCACGGATGCACTGCTATTATCTTCAGAAATTGAAGTTTTCTTTATATGCATATTTTTTAAAAGTACCTCCTCTGTGATATCACTATCTTCCAGTCATTCAGTCTCAAAACCTCACCTCTACATATCCAAATAGTCTCCAAGGCTGGTAAATGTCTCCCTAGAATCTATTCTTCCTTTTCATCCAAGTTCAGACTCACCTTTCCCTAACCCTCCTAGCGGATTATCTCTCCCAGCTGTCTCTGGCCATTCAGTGCCCTTCAGGCAGGTTTTCTATTAAATCACTGGTCCCTTTTCCTACGTGAAGGATTTTATTTTAGTTATTCAAGTGCTTCCACAATCCGGCCCAAAACCCAACTTGAACTTTGTTTTTTATTCCTCCTATATGTGTATCTTTAGCTTCAACAAGATCAATCCATCAACTCCCCCTCAAGCATGTCGTGTGCTACATCCGCAGCTTGGTCCTTATTCTTCTTCTTCAGGTGGGAATTTTCATTTTCTTTCTTCCTCCATCTCTCATTTTCACTACTCTTTAATCTAAATCTTAGCCACCCTTTAAGCCATTCCATCACGAAGCTTCCCTTTTACACTGTACATATTAAGCCCCCATATTAAAGAGACCAAAGCATTTAATAACTAAATAAGAGGTTTATTTTCCTCTCCTATGTAATAATCTAGAGCAGGCAGGCAGTTGCCTATGAGTTGATTTGGAGATCGTCTATCTTGTTGCTCTACTCATTCCCGTGGTGAGAGCTTCAGTAACGGCAAAAGGCACAGTTCCAGACTACAGTAAAGGCAAAAGAGAAAGTTGAGGATAAAGCAGCTTCCTTTGGAGGGTATGACCTGGAAGTTGCACACACCATTTACCACTCACATCTCATTGGGTGCCCTTAGTCACATGACCACACTTAGCTGCAAGGGATGCTGGGAGTCTGATCCTAGTTAAAATCCAGAATCATATTTCTAAAAGGAAGAAGGTGAAACAGGGGGTGGAAGGTGCAGAGAACATTGGGGGGAGGAGAGGAGGAATTAGCATCCTGTGCTACAACCACCAACCCCACAAGGAGCTCTACTGCCTCTAATCGTCTGTACTGATCTGCTTACATTGAATTTATGCTCTTTTCTTTATTTCTTCTTTTACATTTTTCTTAGCACTCCACCTAAAATATAAGCTCCTTGAGGACTCCAACTGCATGATATAATCTTCATGTCTGTGTACCTAACACAGTACTTGGTACACAGAGGGTGTGTAAAAATGATCATTCTTGCAAATTATGGTGATGATGATGATGCCTTTCAGATCTGAACATGATTGGAATTTGTGGTTCAAGCTGAGAGGGAGGAATCTATTCTGAATGCTACATTATTCTTAATGCTACATTAAGACTTTCTGGTAGGAAGAGCATTACAAACCCCAAGAGAGCTGAAGATTGGGTATGCTGCTGCTCTCTAAAGCTGAATATTCTCATATAATGAGGCTTAAAATGGGAAATTGTCTTACTCGAAATTCTTTGTGTGCTTCTCAATTTCCCTGTGTTCACGGGGAAGGTTTTCCTACACAGTTAGCAAGTGCAAACATAATGCATTCTTTTGGCTGCCATGTCCAAGGGCTGCCTTGGGTGGTCTGTTTAATGGCTGTCTTCACAAAGTAGAGGTGAAGACCTCTTTTCTACCCAACCGGTGGCAGAACCAGGGCAAGACTCGGGGTGGGGAGGGGTCCAGTGGGACTTTAAGATCCTCATAAACTTCACAGTCTCATCAATTCTGTGATACGAATAATAAAAGACCTCCAAAGTATGCAAATGTAGCTTTCCTTATCCCCCCACCATACTAGAATGCTGCCCCTAATTTCTGCTTTTACAGAAACACTAGAGTTATTATGTTCAGATAAGCAAGGTATTAGAGCTTTCTCAAATGCAATGGATGGGAAGATAATGGGACGACAAAGATCGGATTGTATAACATATACTTTGTGCACATATTCAAGTTTTACCTAAAAGTGCTTCAGCATCACTTGGCTGATTTCCCTCCTTCCATGTGAATATATTGTGAATCAACAGGCCCGAGGAGTTTACATCCAGACTCATGATCTCATTGAATCCTTATAACATCTGGGTGAGGTCGTTATTAGTCTCCTTTTAAATATGAGAAAGCTAAGGCTTAGAGAAGGTTGAAGAACTTACCCAATACTATGTGAGTGTTAAGGGATAGATTGTTAACTCTGGTTTTGCTGACCTCAAGCCCAGATTCCTTCCTACATACAACCAATTTATGAGCATGCTAGGTTAAAGATGACAATAAGATAGGCAAGCATTCTGAACGTGAATAGGGGTGATGTTTCAAAGGAGGAAGGCAAAATTTAATAGGCAAACCCATGGAAACCAATGAGATCATGCAGCAAACTGTACTCTTAGGTTAGAAATTGGGTGACATCTCACAGAAGCCATGCTGTAGTATGTTAATGCAAATAGAGTAAAAATTCTCCATCACTTCAAAAGGTTAAAAGTTGTGACTCCAGATGCTAAACTGCTAGAGACAAATTTCAGACCGGTACGTTGACTCTGTCAGCTATCAGAAAAGCTAACATGAGCAGTGCAAGGTGGCCATGAGAGCAGGGTGAGGGTGGGAGGATTTCAGAAAAAAAGAGGAAAGGGATTACATGTGAATAGTCAGGAGGCTGTCATCTTATTGGTAAGGGACTAGGTCAAGATGCAAAATCCTACAGAGAAAGGACAGGGTGTGTGTAAAAGGAGTCACATAAATAGAAAGAAGTGACCTTCTCAACAAGGGAAATGGAACCTAGGAGCATGAGAAAAGAACTACAGATGGCCAAGAAGCCATTGACATCAATTATAAACACTGCTACACTGAATGAAATTGGCAAAACCGAATTCCAAGCTCATTTCATAAAGAAGTAAAAGAAACATGAGGTACAGAGATAATCACTTAATAATTTAAAGGCTTCTGGCAAATGGAGGGGTCAGAAGAGGCTGGGTAACAAAAGAAGTTTTTGAGGTAAGAATTTTAACCATTAGACCATGGCTTCAAGTGATGCTAATTTCACTGAGGGGACACAACTGGATCCCAGTTCTTCTGAAGTATGGGTGGGAGCACACACAGCCTTCCACTGTGTGATTAAGAATGGTTGAAAGTATGCTTCAGTTCTTTTCACTAGGAAAAAAAGTGCCTTTATGTTATTAAATTGTTTATTAACTTATTGATATAATTCCATAATAATGTCAGAAATCTGACATTATTCTGGTCCAAAGGATCTCCCACGAAGATTTTTCTTTCCAGAAAGGAGAATATTGGGAAAAATGCAACCAACAACATTTTTTTAAAGAAAATTTGATAGGATCAACTGCCTTTTGTCTTAACAATGGAGATGGTAAGTTTTATGGTAATGTTGACAATATATTGTCTATGCCTCATTTTACAGGATGTTGTACCTGACCCTGGACTCTCCATATTTTTTGACAGAATGGGGGATAAAAGTCCGAAACTTCAACTAGAAGCAGAGATATGCGCTCAACTTTAAGAGAAAATTGTCCTTTTTTTGTATTAGGAAAACATCTATTTTAGCTAATGGTTAAGCAAAGATGTGCAAAAAAATTTTTCTTTTAAGTCAGGGGGCTGAGTTCCATATCCCAATGACAAGTTTGTCCCCTTACGACAGGAATTATATTCCAGCAGACACTGCTCTGAGCCTGGGGGTGAGAGGAAGCTTCTGAGGGGTTGAGGGCTTGGATTGGGTGAGAAAGGAAAGTCAGGTTGGCACTGGCACCTGGAGAGAGGTCATGGCCTAAGGAGAGAGACACCAATAAAGGCCCCTACAAGGGCATAATCTAGAGACCTTAGGCATAATCTAGTTTTATATCAATTTTTAAGTTTTCTGTACTTTAATTCCCTTCTGAGATTTCTAAACCAGCAATAAGATTTGGTTAAACATAATCATCTGGTCGAATCCATGCTTTGGAGAACTGAGGGATAGATCTATAATAAGGTACAGCTGGGACAGGTTTGTAGCCCTTGCAAGCATTCCTTGTAGGTTCTAGAAATAATCAGTGAGGGAAGGCTTGTAAAGGGCTGGACTTCTGCAGTCAAATAGTTCGAGAGTGGAGTCATGGTTGTCCAGGCCTTAGAAAGAAATGCCATCACGGACACGCAGAGGGTTAGGAGATAGCGGGATTAAACATTTGACCAAAAAAAAAAAGGCCAAAAATGTTTCCTCTCTGTAAAAATTCTAGGCATCAATTAAATAAATACTAATAATTATTTGTTCCTGTTGATTGGCTCACACAATGTCTTAAGACAGCTCGTGTCCCATTCTTTTTCTTTATTCTGCTCTGTTCAAACCAAAGCACTCATTCAGGCATTGGCTGGAGTCAATCATCGTCTTCTCTGCAGCCTAGAGTACCTTCTCCTGGAAATGATGGGTTTCCCTGAGGTTAAAACGGACACTAGCAAGGTTGAGATCTCCCAAGCCTGGTTCCCCCTTCACTATAACCCCTAAACCAATATAGCCCCTTATCTCTCCTTTGCCATTTTCTCAACATCCTAGAGGGCAATCAGACATGATCAACCAGGGAAGGCAGTGTGGGAAAGTGGGCATTCAGAGACGTATAACCCAGGGTAGATGGTGTGAGAAAGTGTTGCAATTTTAAAGACTAATCTGTCACTTAGTAGTCATGACGCTTTATGAGAACCTGGGTAAACTTTTATAAAAGATAAAGCTTCCTCGGTGAGTTAATTCTTGGGAAATTTTACTGGCCAGATGGCATCTTCCATGCGATGTTCTAGTTCAAGGGCAACTTAAAAAAGGAAAATCTTCTAAAAGAATTGTCAGCCAAAAATGTCACCATATTTTGCCCTGATGTCCCAGTTCCTCAGCCCATTACCAAAAGGGACCAGCAGAGGGGGGTTGTCTGATGCTACTGAGGTCAGGAGCTTCTTTCTTTGTGATCATCTGTGGTTGATATCATCACAGATGGGTTCCTCACTGTGCTTTGGAGAAATATATTTCCTAAATTTTACCCACCAGTGGGTCATTCTAAAGCAATTAGTTGGGATCAGCTGAAAGAACAAGATGATGAAAGGAAAGTCATTATGGAAATATCAAGTAATCCAATAAACTTGAGTTTAAGAAAAACCAAACAAACCTTATCTTGGGGAAGGAGGCAGTCTCAAAAATTTTTTAACAAAAATTTACTTCCTATGCTATTATTGCCACTGCTGCTGCTGTTGCTTTTAGTATTTCCCATTCTCTATGGATAATAGAAAATAACAGGCTTCTGAAACCTTATTAACATTTATCAACAGAAATGATATGGGATTTGAGGTTAGAGAGACATGGAAAGGTATTGTGTCTCTGCCACTTATTTTGTGTGTGACCTTGGGGAAATTATACACACTCTCCAAGCTTATAATTATCTATAATTATACCTACCTCACTGGCCTTTGAGAGAAGTAAAAGAGACCCAAGTATAGATCACTTAATGGGCTCTCTGGTACATACTAGACACAATAAATGGCAGGTGTTATTATTACTACTACTATAATTTTTGTAACTAGGGCAGCATAAATCCCACACTCACAAAAGTAGAATGGCAGACACATAGCATAATAAAATCTTGGAATCACGTTTGCCCATTATAGCAACTTATAAGTTATCAATTTTATTTGCAAGTTCCTAAGGAATACCAGAATTTCCAAGACACAATACATAGACATTCATATTCACAACACAACTCTCTACTACAGACAGTAAAGTAGGAGGATGGAAGCCCCTGACCCCCAGGACCTGGCCTGGCTCTCACAACTAGGCTATGGCATTCTGCTGCTGAATATAAACAACTTCATAGAAAACCATTTTCAGACAAAAACATGAACATTGTCCAAACCACAAAAATGATCAAACATCCACCTATTCTGTAAAACAAGAGTGATTGTTGATTATTTACCAATCACAACGTTAGCCTTGCTTCATTCTTCTCACCTTCACTAATTATTAGAGAAATGCAAATCAAAACTACAATGAGGTATCACCTCACACTGGTCAGAATGGCCATCATCAAAAAATCTACGAACAGGACTTCCCTGGTGGTGCAGTAGTTAAGAATCCGCCTGCCAACTCAGGGGACACGGGTTCAAGCCCTGATCCAGGAAGATTCCACATGCCGTGGAGCAACTAAGCCCGTGCGCCACAACTACTGAAGTCCACGTGCCACAACTACTGAAGCCCGCGCACCTAGAGCTCGTGCTCCACAGCAAGAGAAGCCACTGCAATGAGAAGCCCATGTACCGCAATGAAAAGTAGCCCCTGCTCAACACAGAAAGAAAAGCCTGAGCGCAGAAACGAAGACCCAATTCAGCCAAAAATAAATAAATAAATAAATAAATTTATATTTTAAAAAATCTACAAACAATAAATGCTTGGAGAGGGTGTGGAGAAAAGGGAACATTCATACACTGTTGGTGGGAACGTAAATTGATACAGCCACTATGGAGAACAGTTCCTTAAAAACTAAAAATAGAACTACCATCTGACCCAGCAATCCCACTACTGGGCATATACCCAGAGAAAACCACAATTCAAAAAGACACCTGCACCCCAATGTTCATTGCAGCACTGTTTACAATAGCCAGGACATGGAAGCAACCTAAATGTCCATCAACAGAGGAATGGATAAAGATGATGTAGTACATATATACAATGGAATATTACTCAGCCATAAAAAGGAATGAAACTGAGTCATCTGTAGAGACGTGGATGGACCTAGAGACTGTCATACAGAATGAAGTAAGTCAGAAAGAGAAAACACAAATATCGTATATTAACCCATCTAGAAAAATGGTACAGATGATCTTATTTGCATAGCAGAAATAGAAACCCAGACATAGAGAACAAATGTATGGATACTAAGGGGAAAGTGGCAGGTGGGAGGAACTGGCAGATGGGGATTGACATATATACACTATTGATACTATGTATAAAATAGATAACTAATAAGAACTTACTGTATAGCACTGGGAACTCTACTCAGTGCTCTGTGGTGACCTAAATGGGAAGGAAATCCAAAAAAGAGGGGATATATGTATTGCTGATTCTTTTTGCTGTACAGTAGAAACTAACACAACATTGTAAAGCAACTATACTCCAATAAAAATTAATTTAAAAGAGAAGAATTATTAGGTGCCCAACCCCAAAATTACTGCTACTTCCTGCTTCCTGACAGCATTCAATCCAAAGAAAAGCCCCACTTCCTCTCAACCTCCTCCAATTCTTGACTATACTTTATCTCCTTTAGAAGTTTACAGGCACCGATTGGCTATTTACAACATTAATCACTACTGAAGAGAAGTCTCTGGGGTCAACTGAATTATTTCTGCCTCTGGAAACTTATTTTCCTACTTGGGATAAAATTAAAATTCATTGTTGTTGCTGTCGTTGCTGAAGATCAGTAATCTTATTGGGATACGGCTCGGTATTGATTATTCTGTATCATTTTTTCTGGGTTGAGGTTTTTCTTTCAATTGTAGATTCATTTCTATCAACTATTTCAGAGTTTTCTTCTATTGTACTGTTGAGTGTTTTTCCCTGTGTCACATGTTCTGTTCCATTCTTCAGAAATTCCATTCATGTGTGTGTTGGGTCTCCTCAGTTTGGTGGTTTGGCTCTTACATCTGTTAACCTCTGTCAATCATATTACCTGCTTTTCCTGCAGCCGCTCCCAGCTGTCAGATCTTGCTCTTCTAATCACAGCATCCTTGGATGAGCCTTTTCGGAAGTGACACTTATTTTTAGTTCATACGTGTTTTGCCAGTGATCTGAGGAAGTATTGTATGTGTTATCTTTCAATGTCCTTATTTATCTTGATTCCAATTGTACAATATTTTGCAGATATTTTATAGTATGTGATTTGGGATTGTTGCCCCTGTCCTTGTATCCTTTTTGTTATTTTGGGTAAGTTTCAAAAGAAAGAGATGTCATCTTTATCTAGAAGCTTCAGAGTTGTTTTAATAGTTGTTATATAGTCCTGGCACAATGAGGATGTGATTGAAAATGATGGTTTTCTCCTTGATGCCTGTTTCATGCCTCCACTTTGTATAGAAGTCATGTGACTGGGGGGATGACCTCAGTTACAGAGCATGATGGCATGATCCCTGAGTAAGAGGTTGGTTCAAGATGGGCATGTGACAGTGAGATGTGAGATAATGTTTGCAAAACTTTTGGAAAATATTTTTTCCATCTTAAGAGAGGACACAGAAAAGGACAGATTTTTGTTCCTCTGTTACTACCCTGCATGGATTTAAGGCCCAGAAGTAATGCAGCCACCTTGATTTCATCTTAAGCATGGGGCTAACATACAGTATACTTGGAGACAGAAACCTAAGTCCAAAGAAATTGGATCCACTAAATTATGCTATTTCTCAAGCTGCCCTACCTTTGGACTTCTGTATTCCAGCCAATGCCAACATATTTCCTATGTTGAACATGTTGAATTTTCTGGTACTTCCAGATTGAAACCATCCTAACTAAAAGATACAGCAATGTGGTTCTTGTTCTCCCTCAACTGGGCATGCATTGTACGACTGGTGTTTCAACTCTGTAGGAAGTTCACCTGAAAATATGCCAAAATAGTTCAGGTAACTACAGGGCAACAGATGCCAAGCTTACCATGAATGCCTTGGACCATGGGCTGTGCACTGAAATGTCCCAGTGAAATTTTTGTATTTCTTTTCATTGTAACAATTACAGGCAAAGTAATCATAGATCAAAGCCCTCGTTGGCTCTCTCTCTGTGATTGTTAGTAATAGCTGTGATTTTCTGCATAAGGTAAGTAATACTCTCAGAGGCAAGGCCTTCGGATTAAAGTACAAAGCAACCTACTAAACAGAGCTCTTGCTCTCCTTCTGGAAATGTTTGAAGGAAGTGATGGTATATAATAGAGATATCTGGGAACCACGGAATAGTTGAAGAGTGATAGAATGGGCCACCTATGGCTGGAATAGGGTCTTTATCCCAATCCATTCCTTTCCATGACAGCTAACCTTATACTGGGGATAATTTTGCTTAAATAAAAATAATTCAGAATAAAGTTGATTTTTTTCCCTGATAAAGAGAAAAAAGCTCTCTTGTAGTTCCACCCCTGAATTTTTGAATCAACTAGCTCTATTTTATATTTAATATTAATAAGTATTAATTATTTTGTTCAACAGTTATCTATTGAGCACTATTTGCTTGTCACATTGCCAGACACTAGGGGGTTAAGGGAAAGTAGAGACAAGAGTACATAAGGAGATTCTCTGTCTTTGAGGAGCTCCCATTCTCTGAAGACACCAACACAGGACAAAAACTCTTTAGAAGGTAGTAAAAGCCATAAAACAATTGAAAACCCAATGGTGAAAATAATCACTAATCTATTGCCAACTAATTTATGCTCATGAGTTAATGCTTCACAGTGCTCTCTCTCCCAAGTAAATCTTTTTTTATAAAACAAACTCCTTGGATCCGATGTTTTAGTTCTTAGCAATGATGAATCGTGAAGAAGAATTTTCCTATTGCAAAACTTTGCTCAACCCTTAGATAAATTTGGAAGTTACATTCATTTCTTCATGTTATTCAAATGCTAGTCATTAAATTAAGGCTGCATTGTATTCAAACACCAGGGAGCCAAAGATGTTCATTCTGCTTCAAAAGATGCCTGACTTTTATTCAGGAAGTAGCTCATCATATCTAGTTCATATTTCTGCATATGGTTTGGAACTCTCTTTGACAGGTTAGAATATATCTTCAAACTCTATTATCCTGAGCACAAGTGGCTCTTAGAATGGAATTTACAGGACAAGGATTATTATATGTCTAGCTTTCGGATTATTTTTATCTTAAAAACGAACACAGCTTTCCCTCCCACCATTTGCAATGAACATAAAGCAATAATGTTCTGGAGAGGAATTAGCATATCTCTTGGTAACATCTCATAATGGTAACAGGCATTCAGGGCAATGGATTCATCAATAAGTGATTTGTGGGAATTTTACCCTGGAGAAGTTGTTACAGCCGTCATTTACAAGTCACAATGCCCAGCCTTTTTAGATGGTGATTGTATGCTGTTACAGAATTTTCAATCCCAGCCTCAGATTTTTCTATTGAAAATGAAAACCCTCAAAAGGAACGTAGAATTAAAGCTTGGGATAACTGAAGAATGTTTTGGTGGGAGTGCTGAATTTGCCTTCTTTGTGGCTAGGCTCACAGGCTTGCATCATTCGTTGCTTCTGTGAAATTAGGTGCAAGGGGAGAGGGAGCTCTATGTTGGAGGCTTAATAACTCTATCTGCTGCCATATTTTCCAGTCTTGTCTACTAGATGTGACTTTCAAATGTTTAATAATTTCTGTGCAAATCCAGAAGCAACTCGAATCTCAAAACCACACAGGAGTTCTGTTAAATGTATTCCCTTTCCCATAGAAGGTGATCTGACACAGAGCTGTCTCCATCCTATTAGTAAGTCTCAAGGGGTCATTAACTGAAGGTGGTCTTCTAACTAGGCTCCACATGGAACACATTTGTCTGACTTTCAAACCAAGTGCTCCCCAACTTCTTAGCCTTGGCCCCCAAACTCTTAAGAGGCACATGACGTTGAGACAATTCGTTTCCCCTTCAACACCTTGAGTCAGGCTGTCCCTGGGAATCTCTATGTTCTGCTGAGGAATGACTCCCTCTGACTATCTGGAACCTTATTTCATTAACAGACGCCCTCCTCCCCACTCTTCATCGGCCTTTTGATAGACCAAAGAAAACTGGAGTTTGTTTGAAAGACTGCGGAATACAAACAAAAAAGGCCCTCCATCCCACCAGCTAGACTGAGCCCGTATACAGAAGGTCACCCACATCTTCGGCTCTATGTGGGAAGCATTACAGGTCTGACTTTTGAGTTGAGCAAAGGCTTAGGAGTAGTAAAGGAATCATCTATTGAGCTGGAAGAGCCACAGATATCACTGTTTCATGGTTCATGCAAACATACAATATCCACCAAAAGCAGGGGACCCAAGATGTGCATCCTGGTCCTATACTGCCCTATCTCCTTATGTTTCCTATGTGTTCCAACACTACTAGGCTTTTGATGCTTCACCAAATATACAAACGACTTTCAGAACTTTATCAACTCTATGCCTCTGCTTTCAGAAAATCCCCATTCTCTTGTTTCTACCTGGTAAAATTACACTCAGTGTCAATGTTGCATTCTCCTTGGTGAAAGTTCCCTGGCAAAACAAACTGCCCTTTTCTCTGTGCCCCCTGTAGTACTTTTGCCAAAGGTTACTACACAAATGATCTTATGAGAACCCCTTCTTCACTGTCTGTAAAGCTTTGGTGGAGAACATTATGCATTGAATGCATTGAACCACACCCTGCCTCCTAGACAATGTGCAGGTAAAAAATTCCTTTCAGTTCAATAGAAAGACAAGCTTTACCTCTTATGAATAACTGGTATGCTTCCTCCTTCCAGGTATTTCCTCTTTTGCCTTTACTGCCAGGAAACTTAAAGCTAGGTATGACATTCCTTCTCAGTGATGGTAAGGGTTTTGATAATCTGCCAGGCTGCTCATAATCTATGGGTTCTCTATTTTCATTTCCATTTTGTTAATTTTTTGTATTTATCATTTTTTGTGACCAAACATATTATTTGTAGAGATAGGTAGGGCATAAACAGAGACAAGATCAAAGTGTTATATTAGAATGATTCTTGGAGAAGGTATTTAGGTGAAAGAGTGTAGGAATTAGGTCCAAGTGGACAGCTTTCCCAGGACTGAACTTAATCCACTGATAGAGCTTTGAGTGCCTAGGGAGGAAGGCGCCTATCTCTCAAACTGTTTTCCTTACAAAACCATTCTCTTAATCAGTTTTTGGATAAAAGCTAAACACTAGATCATTTAAACAAAAGTATTGGGAGTTAAGCAAGTTGAGTGGAAGAGAATGTGGATCTACGACTTTGGGCCAACGCGGGGAGAAGAGACCTAATTGGGGAAACTGTGCTGGAGCCAAGTGATTTGGGAGAGTGGTTCTACACTGAAGCATTCCTGGATGAACCGTTTTACTCCGTGGGGAGAGCGGCTTACACTGCGAAATTCTTCCTGCATTCAATTCAGGAGCAGGTGTCAAGCCCCAGGTAAACTGACCACAGCTCTCACATCACCCCATTCTGGCCACTACCACCTCGTCCCTTCCAGCCACCAACAAATCCTCTATCAGGAGAACTTGGAGAGGGGAGAGTAGAGATGAAAATCTAGGGGACTCCTTTTCTCTTTCAGGGCTGCTGTGTCAAAGGGAAATGGAAGGGCTTCCCTGGTGGCGCAGTGGTTGTCTGCCTGCTAACGCAGGGGACACGGGTTCGAGCCCTGGTCTGGGAAGATTCCACATGCCGTGGAGCAACTAGGCCCGTGAGCCACAATTACTGAGCCTGCGCGTCTGGAGCCTGTGCTCCACAACAAGAGAGGCCGCGATAGTGAGAGGCCTGCGCACCGCGATGAAGAGTGGCCCCCGCTTGCCACAACTGGAGAAAGCCCTTGCACAGAAACGAAGACCCAACACAGCCATAAATAAATAAATAAAATTAAAACAAAACAAAACAAAACAAAACAAAAAGGGAAATGGAAAATGGGAGGCGGGAAAAGGAGAGGCAAGCCTCATTCTTAGGAATGCTTTACGATTAGGCATAAACGCTCCAAATTACAATCATCTTCTGAGAACGCCAAGTACTTCTCAGAAAAGTAGGCAAAACTATTTTATTTTTCTTCGTAACTTTCCTGGCCAAGACAATGTCAAAAGAAGCAGCTTTAAACCAGGGGACTCCCCATCCAAGAATGTCAGTTTCTCTATGTGAAACTTTCATTCCCCTTTCACCATCCATGACAGAAATTTCCAGCTTCCTTATCTCTCAATTTCTGTTTCAAGTTCTTGTCTCCAAAGGGGACCCCAACACTCTGTCTGCTCATATCTAATTCTGGAGGGGAGATTCTGTCAGAGAACGTGATTGTTTCAACCCTAGCTTCCTATGGAGATGGTGATGATGGTCCCATGGAGGACTGCATTTCTGACTTGTCTACCTTTCTTCTGCCTGTCTATCAAGTCTATCTCTACCACCAGCTGTATCCTGTGTCTCTGAAAGCAAGCCTTTCCCTGACAGCTGCTGGACTTCTCAACAAAGGACAAGTGAGTCATCTTCATTTGCCCCAGAGGGCACCTGGAAATCTCTTCTGTTCTTTTCCATCCGTTCCTGTCCTCAATATCCATTAATATTTAAGTGAATTGTTTCCAAGATCAGCCCAGGTAGAAAAACCCTATAAAACATTTATTTTCCCAACAATGAGGTATATAGTTCAGGGTCAACTTTCATCATTCAGCTCACCTTGGCTTGCTTTTTTAAAAAGTTTCCTGAAATATTTAAATTAGAAATATTTCCTAATTAAAATTTACGTGTTTAGTTCCTTAAATTAGCTTTCATATTTACTTCAGATAAAAGAAAACAGTAGCATCTTGAAAATGTAACATAAGCGGGTACCCAGAAGACAACCCTTTGTCCTCTTCCCTATTAAACTCAGCCAAAGCAAGAAACTTAAGATGAGAGGTTAGATAAGAGAAGAAATAAGTCCTAAGTACATAAAAGGCAGATTGGAGGTCATCTTCAAATCTTCAAATCAGATATTCATTGCCCACTCTTTGTTCTCTACTCTGTTTTTTTTGTTTTTTTTCCTGGATTATGTCTTGACATTTTGGCCCAATACGAATGCAAATAGTAGCAATGAGGCATCCACATGGTAATGCTCAAAAATGTCACCGAATGGCTTGGTCTGAAAAGCAAAATACAGACACTGAAGGAAAAGAACCAAATTTGTACTTATTCTTTGAATCATCATACATAGGCTTCGGGATGCCTCGGGTCTTCCTCTGTTAGTCTATTTGTTTTTCCCTGAGACTATCTAGGAAGTGTTATTGTAGATTTTAGTGCTGAGAAGCATATTGAGGTCAGTGGAGTTCACTTTGGATATTAAATAAAACTGAAGTGTAAAAAGACCTGAGAGGAAGGAAAGAAAGAAACATCTAATCCTTAAGTATATATTTGCAATGTGTCTCTGACAATATGATGGACAATTAGATAAGCTTCATTTCTTCTCTAATATTGAAAAACATTTCCTCCCCAACCACTAGTATGATTTTGTTCTTTCTCATATAAAGTTTCCCACAGTTTTAGCATACAAAACTTTAATTAAATCACAGAAAGACATTTAGAGAGACTAAGAATCTGCTGTCCTCAAGTTGTTCCACTGAGCATGACAAGTCATTTTGTAAACACTCTGGTTTCATAAACATGAGATTCATTTACTGCATATTCAGTTTGATTAAAGTCCTTCTAGTTATAAAGCAATACTATTAGCCCACACTTGGGTCACTGGCAGGATACATTAATGTCATATTATGGCAGAAAGAAGGATATCAGGAATTTGGGAAATATGGATTGTAGATCTGTTTTTGCTTATTATTTAGGGTAGGTTTGAAGTATTTTAAATTGTTAAAAAATAACTTCTCAGTTGCTCCTCTTTTTAAAAAATGTTTAATTTAAAATTTTTTTAAAAATTGAAGAATAGTTCATTTACCATGTTGTGTTAGTGTCAAGTGTACAGCAAGTTAATTCAGTTATACACCCTTTTTTATAATCATCTGGGGCTGGTAATTGGACTGGCAATCATCTGAGGTTGTTCAATCCCATGGGAAAATCAGGCATAGCCTGGTCATATACATATTTGACATTGGGTATGAAGTAAGAAGAGGGAGCTGGACATGAAGGAAGAAAGAAGAAAACTTGCCTACTATAGTGGGGATGGCCATATCTAGTTCTATGTATTATTCCTACTAATGTCTTGTTAGTGAACAACATGCATATATCACTTACTTGATATAAGGATGGAGTTTACATATTCTGCAGAGAATACAGTAACCAGTAAGAAAAACACCATCTTTCTTCAAATCTAGCGTGTTCATCAATTACTTTGCTTAGAAAATGTTAAGAATATTACATTAAATAAATGCATGGATTATAAGATATATCCTTGTTTCAGAAATGTTAAGAAGTAAAAAAAAAATGTATTTCTGAATTCAAAAAATATATTATAAATGATATGGGAATATAAGAAACATAAAATCTATTTGAGTAGATAAGATATAAACAATGAATCAATTAGAAAAACAAAAACTCATCTGGCTATTATACCAAAGAATCAGTTATACAGGTTCTATCACCGAAACTCTGTGATTAGTGAATAAAATGAAAAGAATTTGAGGAGCATTTGGAAAAACAAGAGATAAGAGAAGATATTTACATTAAAAAAGTAAATAAAGAAAACCCAACCCACTGAAGTATCTTTAATTTATCTGCTTACATATTCCTTGACTTTGAAATTTAGGACCCTTTTGACATAACTTTAGAGAAAACATTCCCCTTAATTTCCCACTTATATCAGGAGAAAGGCTTAATTCCTCAAAGTCACATGGTGAGTCTAATAAGACATTCTGTAAAATAATTTCAGTCTCCAAACATCTTTAAGGCATTGAAAATAAGATTTAAAGGGAATATATTGAATAATAAAAACTCATTACTCTGTCTCTCTCTCTCTCTCTTTATGAGAACTGATTAATTTTCAGGGCTTTCTGATGGTTCATAATAAGTATACATCTACATATGTTCCCTTGGGATTAAGCCATCTGGGAAACTCACATATGTTCTTGGGATACTGTATCTCAGCTGTAGCCTAAAGTATTTCTGTTTCTCTATAACCCACATTTTAAAGTTAAAATTGTTAAACTATTCAGCATATTGCCTAATGGTTTTGAAAATTTTACACTTGGCAAGGCAACCAGGTGGCTGGGTGAGATTGGGAACAATAAAGCTACCAGATTAACTCCATTTAAACTTAAAAAGAAAAAAAAAATAACTGAAGGCACCAAAATTACAGTGTTTAGTATTAGAAGACAATTTGAATTCTTCTAGGTTAGTCCAATATCATCAGATGAGCTCTCCGAACTTCTGGAGGTAGACTCTGGGCTTTGGTATTTTACTTTACAAATGCCTGGATGCCTAGGTGACTCTAAAATGCAGCCAGGATGGAGAATAACTGACCTAGCTCAATACTCTTCCCTGTGCATGAATTTTTTCTTTAACATCCGTGATAAATGATCTTTCATTCTTTTGTTGTCATTGTAGTATTGGTTTTTTTTTAATTAGCTTTATTGATGTGTAACTAACATATAATAAAAGTTACCAATTTTAAGTACACTATTTGATGAATTCTGACAATTGAATGCAGATGTATCCATCACTAAAATCATGATACTGGATATTTTTATAATCTCCAAATTTCCCTCATGCTCCTTTGCAGTATGTCCCTTACAATCTCCCCTGGATCTTAGAACCACTGGTCTACTTTTCACAGAATTGACAGTGAAACCACCTGAGCCAAAAGTTTTCTTTGTAGAAAGGTTTTTTAATTATGAATTCAAATTATTTAATAAATATAGAACTATTAAAGTTCTATATTTTTTCTTAAATGAGCTTTGATAGTTTGTATCTTTCAAGGAATTTGTCCATTTCATCAGAGATTTTGAATTTATGGACATAAGATTTTTTTATGTTTCCTTACTATTCTTTTAATGTCTGTATAATTTTTAGTGATGGTCCCTGTTTTATTCCTGGTGTAAGCAACTCATAGCTCTCTCTCTCTCTGCTAATAATTCTGACTAGAAAGTTAGCAATTTTATTTATGTCTTCAAAGATCCATTTTTGGTATCACCGATTTTCTATATTACTTTTCAGATTTCAATTTCAAATAATTTTCTCTTATTTCATTATTTCATTTCTTCTATTTTCTCTGGGTTTAATTTGCTCTTTTTATTCTAGTTTAGGTAAAATTTTGTTTCATTCATTTTGGTCTTTTTTCTTTTCCATGTAAGTGTTCAAAGTTATAAATTTTTTTTCTTTTTAAGAAATTTAGCACTTTTCTTTTTTTATTTTAAAATTTATTTATTTATTTTTTGGCTGCATTGGGTCTTCGTTGCTGCGTGCAGGCTTTCTCTAGTTGCGGCTAGTGGGGGCTACTCTTTGTTGCAGTGCATAGGATTCTCATTGCAGTGTCTTCTCTTGTTGCAGAACATGGGCTCTAGGCATGTGGGCTTCAGTAGTTGTGGCACGTGGGCTCAGTAGTTGTGGCTCATGGGCTCTAGAGCACAAGCTCAGTAGTTGCGGCGCACGGGCTTAGCTGGTCTGCGGCATGTGGGATCTTCCTGGACCAGGGCTCGAACATGTATCCCCTGCATTGGTAGGTAGATTCTCAACCACTGCACCATCAGGGAAGTCCTAAAGTTATGGATTTCTTTCTAAGCACCGCTTTAGCTACATCCCATACATTTTGATGTTGTGTTTTTATTTTCATTTAGTTAAAAAGTATTTCTTAATTTCCCTTGTAATTTCTTCTTTGACCTAAGGGTTATTTAGAAGTGTGTTACTCAATTTCCAAATATTTGGAGGTGTTTTTAAGGTATTCTCTATTATTGATATCTAGTTTAATTCCTGTATGGTCAGAAAACACACCTACTGATCTACTATGATTTCAATTCTTTGAAGTTTATTGAGATTTGTTTTACCCCCCAGAAAATGTTCTATCATGGTGAATGTTCCATATATACTTGAAAAGGATATGTATACTTCTGCTGTCAGGTAGAATAGAAATCCTTAAGAAACTATTAACAAGTCAAATACAGCAATGTATAATAAAGGACAAAATATCACGAGAAAGTGTGATTGATCCCAGGAATGCAAAGTTGGTTTAAGAGTCCAAAAAAAAAAAAAAATGATAAACATGCTGGTTGAGAGTATTGGAGAAGTCTTCTATATTTTTAATAATTTTTAAAATCTATCTGTCCTATCATTTACTGAGAGAGGAGTGTTAAAATTTACAGTCTTTTAAAAAATTAATTAATTAATTAATTTTTGGCTGTGTTGGGTCTTTGTTGCTGTGTGTGAGCTTCCTCTAGTTGAGGCAAGTGGGGTCTACTCTTCGTTGCGGTCATGGGCTTCTCATTGCAGTGGCTTCTCTTGTTGCAGAGCATGGGCCCTAGGCATGCAGGCTTCAGTATTTGTGGCTTGTGGGCTCTAGAGCGCAGGATCAGTAGTTGTGGCACACAGGCTTAGTTGCTCCGTGGCATGTGGGATCTTCCTGGACCAGGGCTCGAACCCATGTCCCCTGCACTGGCAGGTGGATTCTTAACCACTGTGCCACCAGGGAAGTCCCAAAATGTTCAATCTTAATTGTAGATTTTTAAAATTTTTCTTTTCTATTCTATTAGATTTGGGCTCATGTATTTTGAAACCCTGTTATTAGGTGCATACACAGTTAGAAACGTTATGTTCTCTGAAGAATTGAAACCTTCACATTAGAAAGTATCTTTATCTCTGTTATATTCCTTTTTAAAAAATATAACTTGTATGATATCAATATAACCACTCCTACTTTCCTTTGATTGGTGTTTGCATGGTATGTCTTTTTCTATATTCTCACATTGATTCTATCTAAGTCTTTATAGTTTGTTGATTTTTTTTGTTGACAACCTGTAATTGGGTCTTACTTTCTATCTAATGTTACAATCTCTGCTATTTAATTGAAATATTTAGGTCATATACATTTAATGTAATTCTTCCATGGTTGAGTTTAAATTTACCATCTTGGTTTTTTAAAATTGTTTTATTGTGGTTAAAAAAACACATAACATTAAATTTACCATCTTAACCATTTTTAAGTGTACTGTTCTGTAGTCTTAAGTATATTCACATTGTTGTACAACTGGTCTCTGGAACTTTTTCATCTTACAACCATGGAACTCTATACCTACTAAACTCTAGTTCTCACTCCCCCTTCCTCTTCCTTCTAGCCCTTGGCAACCACCTTTCTACATTCTGTTTCTATGCTTTTGACTACTTTTAGATACTTCATATGAGAGGAATCATATAATATCTGTCCTATGCTATTTGTTTCTTGTTTTTCTCTTATGGTTTTAATTTCTTGTCTTTTTTTAGATTAAGTGAACATTTTTTAATGATTTCATTTTACCTCCTTTATGCCTATTATCCATACCTTTGTTTTATTTAATTTTTTAGTTGTTGTTTTATGGTTTATAGTATACAATATACATATTTAACTTATTATAATCTATATTCAAATGATATTATATCACTTCACATATAGCGTAAGAACCTTATAACAGTACACTTTGGCTTCCCCTCCCATTCTTTATGCTTTTGTTGTCATATATTTTACTTGTATATATCTTATAAACTCTATCATACATTATTATTCTTTTTACTTTAAACAATCAATAATCTATTAAAAAGATGCATACATGAAAAAAAGTCTCTTATATTTACCCATATATTTACCATTCCTCTGTGTAGATACATCTTGTATCATTTTCCTTCTGCACAAAGAACGTCCTTTGTCACTTTTTGTAATGCATATTTAGTTCCAATGAATTATCTCAGATTTTGTCTGAAAAACTCTTTTTTTGCCTTCACTTTTGAAAGATATTTTCTGTGACATAAAATTCTCAGTTGGCAGGTTTTTTTCTTCAACACATCAAAGATGTTGCTCCTTTATCTCCTAGTTTAATTAGCTCCTGACAAGAAGTCTGTTATCTTTCTCAACTTTGTTCCTCTGTACATAATGTGTCCTTTTTCTCTGTCTGAATTTAAGATGTTCCCTTTAGCACTGATGTTTAGCAATTTGATTATGTTGTGACTTAGTGTGGTTTTCTTTATATTTCTTCTGCTTAAGATTTATTGGCTTTTTGATGTTTGCATTTATTGCTTTTGAGACATTTGGAAAATTTTTAGTCATTATTGCTTCAAATATTTTTTCTACCCCCATATTCTCCTCTCCCCCCTCCTTTTTGTGACACCAATTATGTGCATATTTGACTACTTGATAATGCCCTATAGGTCATGTTTTTTCTTTCATTTTTTTTTCTCCATGTGCTTTATGTTGTGTGCTTTTATAGTTATGTTTTTAGCTTCACCGATCTTGTCTTGGGCAGTGTCTAATCTACAGTTTTATTCTATCAAGTGTATTTTTTTTTTAACTTCTGATACTTTGTTTTTCACCTCTACAATTTCCATTTTTTAAAAAAATTTCTATTTCTCTCCTTATCAAATTCATTCTTTGGAGAAAAACCTACAAAACACTCAAAATCATGAGACTGAATAAAACCTATAAAATCTCTAAATAAATAAATACATTTGTTCACCCAATAGGTCTAAATATCAGAAAGTTCCTCCAATTATGAGTCAGAGTCACATGAAAAGCCTTTAAAGATTTGAAGACAATTTATCAGGGCTATTAAAAGCTTTCTTGCCTCCAGGCTAAAAGATTATCCTTTCCTTCTGTGTCCCTTTCCCAAGACTATCCTCTTTTTCTAGGCATTCCTTTAGGTTTCCCTCCAGGCTATTAGCAGTCAACTTAAAGTGAAGCCTCAACATTGGACACAATGCTACAGGTCTGTTCTTATCATATCTCAGCAGAGTAGGATTGTCTTTTTCCATATTCCAGATTCCAGTCACATGTAAATATAATTTAGGATTTCATTACTTTTTTTCCCCATCTTGTCCTACCATGAATCACATTGCACTCGAAATAAATCCCCAGTGCCTATGAATGTACAAGACACATAGCATGTGCTCAATAAATGTTGTTTGTTTACAAACCCTGAAAGCTGAGTCATTCAAGGCAGGGGAAAATATTATTCAGAGCAGTTAAATTCTTCTTTTTATATCTGTTTGCTTATCTTGGACAGCAATTCCTTCTTATCAATGTTAATTTTGCCCCTTCCCACAGGACTGGCATTTCTTCCTGACAGAGAGAACAGAACCTAAATAGGAGTTGGGACATTTTACTTTCTTTCTGTCATTCATCCACTTATTTCATTCCATTCATCCAAATCAATGAAACAATGTTTTACTTTATCTTCTTGCTCCAAGTACAACTTTAAAAAAAGTCTTTTTGGTTGTCATGAACAATATCTGCAAGACTCAACTATTCCAGTATTTTGCCTTCTTTATATTTGTGGTAGATTAAAGATGGCTATAAATTCTTTGTCATCCCACCAAAATGTGGGTGGGAATTTCTTTCATAAGCACCTTGAAACTGGGCTAGACTTGTGACTGCTTGGATCATAGGGTCCCCATGGTGATGATGGACTACAAAACTGGAGACAACATGGGTTCCCGAAAATTTTATGGAGTAGACTCATATGCCCTCAAAATCTTTGAACTCTATTAGAAGTTAAGAGGAAAAAGTTCTGTTCTGTTAAAACTGAAACCGAGCAGGACCCTGTGGGTCTCCTGGGCATGGAAGCCTTTCTTGTTTGTAGGGAATAGACTCCAGCCTCCATGACCTTCCCTGAGTTCCAAAGGGCAGATTCACACAGTTGCTGATCAGGGAAGGGAGGGGATACAGGGTCCTGGTTCCATCTCAAGGGATACACATAACAATATCTGTCAGCTCTTCTGCAGAACTAAAACCCGCACCAAAAGGAAGATATTCCAAAGAGAAAGTCACAGGTTGATAACCTCAAGAAACTCCTCAGGAGACCACCTGAGACCAGATTAAAGGCATGCAGGTCATGCACACACCCGGATCCTTTTCAGCAACCCCATCCTTGAACCACTGCTATAAAACTCCTCACCAAATCCCTCTGGGTTGGGGCACACAGTTTTTGAGTCATGAGCCTGCCGTAACCCCCTTTGCCTGGCAAAGCAATAAAGCTATTCTTTTCTACTTCACCCAAAACTCTGTCTCCACGATTCAATTCAGCACTGGGACACAGAGACCGAGTTTTTGGCATCAAAACCATTAATATTTTGAGTCTCTATTACATGGAGCTGAGCCTAACCTCATGGATAGAAGCTCTCTGTTAATCGACATTAGCTCCATTAGCAATTTCCAAGTAAATTTTAAAATTTTAAATATTGTTGTTCTTTTATTTTAACTTGTCATTCAAACATTGAAAAGGGGACGGAGGTGAGATGCAGAATTGACTTAGACAACAGCCTGGCAGGTATGCCTCTGTAACACAGGTCTTGAAGTTTACTCTAAGGGTTCTCAGGGTTTCCTAATTGTCTTATGAGAGAATTATAATTTTTATGTTTTATTTTCTTTTAAGCTTTCTCTGAAAACCATTAAGTCTTATGTAAAGCACTAGACCAAACAGGACAAGAATTCATTGTTACATTTTCCTCGAATTATTTCTTATGTGTTAGCCTTGTTTCTCTAATATTGTAAGTACTATGAGGAAGGAGAACATAACTTATACTTGTTGTAGTATTCATAGTATTGAGCACCCTGCAAAGTACGTGATAAAACTGAGTTATGTTCAAAGGTCTGATATAGAGTCATTGGAAATATCATCATTAAGTTAGCTTGTGTTTTCCTTTATGTATCTCCTTATACTGCTCAATCATTTTTGTTTATGATCTATTCGTCATTTGTAGGAATCTTTTTCAAAGGGCATCGTACATTTATTATCCATTTGAATATTTTTCTGTGAGAGTTATTATCATTTTTTCCCTCTAGAATTGTGAACATTGTAAATGGCTATATACAAGGAAGTTATCATACTATTTTGATTAAAAATTATATTTCCTCGAGAGAGGACTTACATTTATCCAAGAATTTTTTTAAAAATTTCATATAAAGTCATACACTTTTAAAACATTAAGCAACATTAGTAATCATGAAGTCTAAGCTCTGTATAATAAAGACAGGTAAATGGAAACTCAGTGTATTTTCCTCCAGCAAAATAAAATATATAGTTAAGAATATGTGCAAATCACATCCTAACCAAAATTATGAATCATTTTAAAAATTTTATGTATGTATTTCTGAATTCATTCAAAATCTTAAAGGAAACCTCAATAGAATGAAAAAAAGAGAGATCTGAAAAATAAGATCATAAATGCTTTGGGTTGCTTCTGGCAAATACTAAATAATCAGGTTGTGCCTCATGTTTAATATGTTAAAATGTACTGCAGTAATGTTATGGCAAAAACAAGCTTAGCTCATTTTCCTGGTTATTATTCATTATTTTTAAAAAATCAGCCTCACATCAATAATTGGTGATGTACTAGAAGGTATTGTGGAAGGATATATAGTCACTGTGTTTGAAGTCAGGTAAAACAAAACTTGTCTACAGATTTAAGCCTATTAGATATAAATGATTAAAGGTAAGTTCATAGAGATATAAAAAGTAAAAATGTTTAAGCTCTAACCACCTTTTCCCTTTTACATAAAACAATTCCCTTTATGATCACAATCTTAGGAATTATTGGATCATAGTTTGGGAGCTCATTCAAGCAACAAACTGCACCTGAGGACTGGAAGGTAAAAAAAATTAGGTTATTCTTTTCCCTTCACTTCTTTTGAGGCCACAGGAATTCTGGACTTAACTTCTCTCTGTGTCTCTACTTAATTTCCACCGAGCTTCACCTCCTGCCTCCCCATCACCACCTTCTGGCGCTTCCCCGTTCCAAGTACATAAACCCCGTCCTGGCTGCTCTAAGACGTGTTATCCTGACCCTTGAGTTTTTGTGATCTGCCAGGGACAGTGCTTGTAGCTGACTTAAGAATCTATGTTGTGACTGCTGACAAATTCTGTTCATTAAATAAATAAAAGTTTAACTTTCAGTTTCTGCCTCTTTTATTCCCCACTGATATTTCGTCTAACCATATTACCTCCTCCAAGAATCTGGGTCTTCAATCTTCCTACTGTAGAGACCCTCCTTCTATCCAAACAGGGACAGGTATCAAATTACTTACATCTTGACCATCTCGTTCACACCAGTGGTCACATAGCTCTGCATACTAAATCTTTTATCTGTGGAATAAAAAATTTTGGCCTTGGTTAAAGTAATTGCCCCTACTGGGGAAGTGCTGAGGTGCCTTTTCAAGCCAATCAGTCTTTCAATTGGCTTTGAAAGTTGAAGCATTTTACAGGGACCGAGGAAACCAGGTAGAATGGACCAATTGGCTTCCAGTCTCTCTTTTCTTGATTCATTCTGCTTATTGCTTTTAGCCTATGTTCAGTTTCAACTTCCAGGTACCCATACTCCCAAGCCCAGGCTCACTGACCCTCCTGGCCTCCCTTGTGCCACTTCTGGTCAGCTTCTCTCCATGATCTTCCCATCTCCCATTTGAGATCATGTTTCATTTTTTGTACTGTTCTGGCTGGAACAGTAGGTTTATATCCTCTAACCCCCAAGCCTCCCTGTAAGGCTTAAGCCAAGAAGGTGGCAGAGTCTGTTAGGTTGGGAATAAGACAAAGAAAAGTCCTGGAGAAAGGGAAGCACAGGGCCCTGTATATGCCCATATGCCAATGGTGGTGATGGTGATAGGATGATAATGATGACCATGATCGTAGGTAATGATGATCATGATACTGGAAAACCAGCATATGTAAACACTGGGAAGCTTGTAATAATAAGGCAAGATAACCTACAACATGAGACAAGAAAACAAAAACTAAAAAACACTATGGTGTTATAATAATACAACAAAAACTCAACTATCTGGAGCCCTTAAGAATTAATAATAATAAGTACTTAGTGAACACTTGTCAATGGGGCAGGCATGTTGCTACCTTCAGGATCGAACAGTAAAGGTTAACTTGCCTCCCTGTAGTAGCTTCTCTCCTGCTAATGGTGCTAGTAGTGTTAATAACAGTAATAATTACTGATGTTTACTGAACTTTTATTATGAGATTAAGTACTGTGCATTATCTTATTTAATCATAGCATCATCATCCCTATCCACCAGTAAAGCAGGTACTATTGTTATCCCCATTTTGCAGATGAGGAAACTGAGGCTTAGAGATGTTTAATAAATTATCTAATGTTGCACAGCTAGTAAATAGCACTCCAGAACTTGAACCCAAGGTCTATTTGATTGCAAAGCACATTCTACGCTACTTCCAATGGCCACAAGGTAATACATAAACCAGTAGGCTCCAGGTGAGTTACACTGGGGTTCAAGAACAGGGGTAAGGGGATAGAAATGGTGGAGGGTAGGAATGGGATGTGTTGTAGAAAACTCGGTCCAAGGCTAGGTTCTCCAATTAAGACAAACCTTAATTCTAACCTTTCTGGCAATGAAGTAAAAAAGAAATCATGATTTTTCTTTGAGGGGGAGCTCTCTTTATTTAACTGACAAAAGTCCAAAAAGCACATTAAAATTTTCATTCATCCAAACATGTTATCTGTGAGGCTGCACCAGGCCTATTATGTTGTGAGGCAGTGGAATTATAAGAAATAGGACCAAGTTTCTTGCTTTTAAGGAATTTATAGATTAAGGAAAAGATAGCTATGTAAACAGACAATATTAACATAGCGTGATAAGGCAAGAGCTGGTGTTTAGGGTACATGGAACAGGAGGTCATAGGCCATCCTGGAGGACTCAGGAAAGTTTTCAGGAAGAAGTTATCCCTAAGTTGAATTACGATGACCAATTGGATTTTCTAGGCAAAAATAAGAAGGAAGAACATTTCAAGCAGAAAAGCCCAGGTGAGAAGGCTTGCATATGAGACTGTAATTTATTCTAGAATATGGCAGAACCAAAGTGTGAGATGAAGAGGTAGGTAGATAACAAAGAGCTTTTAATGTAATCCAAAATGTTTAGATCTTACCCTAATGGCACTGGAAGAGCCACTGAAAGGTCACAAGGGAGGGAATAATCAGGCTTTTGCTTTAGAAAGTTGATTTTGTAAATAGTGTGAAAATGGATTAAAGAGAGTGAAGCCACTAAAATCCAGTTATAGGTTTTTTGCAAAAATCCAGATGAGAAATGATGAGCCTGAACTCAAGAGATAGAAGCTGGGAGAGAAAATGGTGGATGTGAGAGGTAGCAAAGAAGCAAAACTTAGAGACCCAATTGGTTGGGGGTGAGAATGTAGAAGGTGTGGAGGTTGATTCCCAGGTTTCCGTCTTGGGTAATTGGAGATTCCATTCACTGAATCAGAAGGAGCATCAGATCCAGGAGAGCAGGAGTATTAACAACGGGTTCAATTTGCACTGTTGTGCTCGAGGGGCCAGAGGCGCAACCAGGTAAAGCTGTGCCATAGGCTCAGGAGAGAAATCTGTGCCCAGAATATGCATTTGAAAGTCATCAATATGCAGGTGTACTTGAAGCCCTGTGAGTGACTCCTGGTGAATTCAAACTGTCCTTTGGATAACCAATATTGAACCACATGATGGACAATATTGTCAAAAATGGTTTCACAGATGATATAAAACTGTTGGTCACACTTGTAGTCCTACTTTCCCCTTCAAGAAAAGGTGGCAGCAGAACATTTAAATCATAGTTGTGTTAATATATTTCTCCTAGGAGCTAAAATAATAGAATTTAGATATATAGCTTTCTAGTCATTTAGAAGTATTTTGAAATAGCTGGCTGCCCATTAGAATCACCACAAGTACTTCTGAAAAATTCCAAGATGTTCAAATTTAGTTAGTTTGGGGTAGAGACCCAGTTAATTTTATACACACACATACATATATGATGTAACTCTACCATGCAGCTAGAAATAAATGATTGGCATGGTGTCCTTAGATAATTCTTCCTGAATATCAGCTGTCTCAGCTGGGTTTTAGACAGGAGCTCTAAAGCAAACAATTCAAGACTAGGTGAGTCATACACTTTAGATTCCAAGAATCTTGTTAGCAAAGATGATATTTTTGCATAAAAATTAAATTTCTGCCATCAGTTCTTGTTTAGCCAGATGGAAAGTGTCCCTCTTCTGCATAAAAGTTCTGGAGTGCAGAGAGAAAGACCAAGACATTTAAGAAGCAGCTTTAGACTTACTCAAATTGACAGGAATATTTTGAAGGCAAATTCTCATATACAATGTTCACAGATTACCTGTTGAATGAATTAAAGCTCATTAAATATCTTAAACACTAAAGTTACTCTGATTTTAATTTAATTTTTGATGATTCAGAAGACATATTAGCATCAGAATGGCACAAGGTTGGTGTTATGATCATCAGCTATTATATTGAAACTGCATGACAATGCTGGTTTTAAATGTCTGTTAACAAAGTTTGCTGTATAAATACGACTAACACTTTTGCTTCTGGCCACAAAGAACTAGCTTGCAGTAGATCAATTCTTCCACCAAAAACAAGTAGAAAAGTTGAATAAAATAAAAAATATCTATTTGAAAGTCACCAGAAAGTTACCAAGTCAGCCAGGGTTTAGGGTTCAAGATCATGGAGACAAGGAAAACTCAAGGTGAAATCAACATTCTGCATTGTTTTCCCCTTCAGGAATTTGCTGATTCATAGGTGGCATTGGTGGAGAGAATGAAAAGATAAATAGAAAGTAGCTGCTGAGGGTCAGAGAATATGAGTAGAGCTTTCAGCAGTTTTACAGGTCTAAGAATATTAAAATTGGTGTTCAAGGCTAGCTAGGAGAGAGAAGCCCTGGAAAACACCCATCAACTGACCCTGAAGGAGTATGACCCATGAGTACAGCCAAATTGGAAATAGACCAGGCCTTATAAAGGGTAAAACATAGCCTCAATTAACTCTGCCATTGATTGGATTAAGGTGATTGCCTCCTACCCAGTTTACCACAAACTAAAAACAAAACAAAACAAAATCCTCCCCAGATGTATATAACATCATCTAAGTTTGCAGTGTCAATATAAAATAAATATAAGGGAAACTACATTTCAGCACATCACAATAAGACTGCTGAAAACCAAAGATAGAGATAACGTTCAAAACAGGTAGTACAGGCCAATATCCAAAGTGGGCCAAAGTGGGACAGCATCAAACTAAAAATTAAAGCTTTGACTTTAATTTCTCTCTCCATTTTGCCACATAGAGATTTTACTTTCTTTTTTGAGCTCAGCTCTTACAGTAAATGTTGTTGGCCCACATCTTTTCAGCATGGGTTCCATATGCAAAAGGCCACATAATACCCTCACCTCTGACTTTCCACCTGGGAGCTTTATATAGGTTGTGAGCACACTCACCTTGCAGGCAGAGCAAGCTAGAAATGCCAGGAAATTAATGCCCCTAACACATCTCTCAACCAATGACAGAGATTTAGTAGATAAATATCCTAGTTTCCTCACGCCTCAGTTGGGATAACTCAGATATTTTTTATTAAGCTCTGGTTGCTCCCAGTGGTAACTTGTTTGATACCCACCCTTTAAGGCTTTCTTTCATTTCCTGTGTCTCCACTTCCACTACTAGTGCTTCCTGGGATTACTGCCTAAACTATTGGCACTCAAATCTTGTCTCTGGGAGTGCTTCTGGGGACAGCTCATATGTATAAGCTGTGACCTAGCAATTCCTATCCTGAGTATATATACAGTGGAAATGCATATAAATATATGTCAAATAACATGTACAAAAACATCTATAGATGTATATTCATTATGCTCCAAGTTGGAAACAACTGTTCACCAACCATAAGATGGATAAATAGACGGTGGTATATTAAAAAAATGGAATACTACACATCAAAGTGAATGGATAAATTGTCACTAACTATAGCATAGATGAATCTTGCAAATATAATGTTGAGTTTAAGAAGCCAGACGCAAAAATATACACCCTGTTTAATTCATTGGATTCCTACATCATAGTATTGGTATTGTATTGGTATAGGGGGCAGTAACATGCAGCTCAGAGTATAAACTATATAAAGAAATGGAAAATGAAATATTTTGTACTATAATTTGAAAAAATAAGCAACAGTTAATTTGAGTTTTCATCTCCTTAAACATGATATAAATTGTTAGGTGATCACTTACATGAGGATATTTATTATTTTACAGTATGAGGCTTAAAAATCCAGAATATTCCCTTATTCACTGATGTGCTTTATAATGTTAATATCTTAGTGGCCTTTTTTTCATAGCTTCTGATTAATTACATGCACACAATGACATTCATGCTATGTATGTGACTCTTATTTTAATTGATGCAATTAAAAATAATGTGGCACAGATTTTTCAAGTTTAACAAGCTGAAATTAATAAATGGATGGTTCGCATTTTAAGTCATCAACATATTAAAAAGCAACCAGGGCAATTGCAGGTAATTTTTGGTTGAGATAATTGGTTTGCTGCTCCAAATGAACACTTTGAGGTCAACAATTTCTTCAGTAACCATATTAGCATATTTTAATACCTGTTGAATCTAGAGACTCACTAATATGCTTAGCAAATGGAATTGCTATTTACGGTTATTACCATATTCAATCTTCATCCTAGCTACAAGGCTCTGAAAGCATTATTAAAATCCCATTGCAGTAACAGAATCTCTGTGAGTGTTTAAGGTCATTCTGTTGTAGAGCAAACAGGAAAATATAATCTCTCCTTCTGGACAGAACCTTTTCCTTTTAGGCATTGTCTCCTGTGTGGGCTTCCTAACGGGCAGTTCAGCGTGGGCTCTGGATCACATTGAATGGCTTTGAATTCTGGTTCCATTACTTAGTCATAGGGTAGCCTTTGGCCAGTTATTAACCTCTGTGTGCCTCAGCCTCCTCATCTGTAAACTCAGAATAATAACAGCACAAGTTTTGGTGAGATTTAAATAAATGCCATGCTCTTTGAACTACACCTGGCATAAAGTTAGGTACTTTCATTTATTCAACTAATATTTTTTGAGCACCTACAATGTGCCAGGGAATATCTAGGCACTTGGGTATATCAGTCAATAAAACAAAGATTCCCGGGAATTCCCTGGCGATCCAGTGGTTAGGACTCGGCACTTTCACTGCCAGGGCCCTGGTTCAATTCCTGGTCAGGGAACTAAGATCCTGTAAGCTGTCCAGCAGGGCCAAAACAAAAAAAACACAAAAAACCAGAAAGATTTCTGCCCCAGTAAAGTTTACTTGTATTCTAGCCAAAGAGACAAGCAATAAACATAATAAATAAGGCCAAGTATAATAGTATGTTAGAAGATGATGGGAACTATAGGAAAGGGCACATGCAGAGTAGGATAAGGGAGGTCTGAGTGCCAGCAGGTGCCAGGCAGGTTGCAGCAAATAAAGCAGTCGGAGTGGGTTTCACTGAGAAGGTGAAATATGAGCAAAGGTTTCAGGTAAATTTGAGCAGACGCAAGGGGGTTTAGCTATTGGATATCTGGGGGAAGAGAGCTTCAGGAAGAGGAAACAGTCTGGGCCAAATGCACTGGGTGTATTCAAAGAACAGCAGGAGGACAGTGTGTTTGGGGCAGAGTGTGTGAGGTGTTGTATTAGCACGGGTGAAGGGGCCAGGTCTTGTAGGGCATCATAGGCCATTATAAAGGTTTTGGCTTTAAATCATTGTTTTTGTTAATTATCATTACTTTTTCCAAGACAAGACATCTTTGCTATTGATGTTGTTCGAAGTATTTCTGTCCCAGGCCCTTGGTACCCAAGTGACAGTCATTGAATGATGTTCTGAGATTGGCTATGGCTCCTTTCAAGGTGCCAGGACTTGCCAAGATTGCCAAGGATAAAAGTCATGAGTTGTTTGCTAATCAAGATAGTATTAGATCCAGCCTATGTGAACATGTGTCCCAGAACACGATCAGTACTAATGCTTAGGAGTAGAGGCAGTGGTGGTGGATGCTGGCTGAATTTATCACTCTTCAGAAGCACTTCTTTACTGGTGGGAGTAGGGCAGTCACCAGCCCTGCGGTTAGCAATAATTCAAGGAGGAAGATCCTCTAGGCACTTCTACACCTCCCTAAGCCACTTCGTTAAGCCACATTAGGGTAGCGATAGGACCTTCACTTAAATGGGGACAAAGGGATATGATATAAGAAATTGGAAGAGAGCCCTTTGTTCTGTCTCCTTTCTGTATGTTCCAAATCCCTGCCCCATCTTTCCAAAGCATATTTCTAGCAAACCTACAGTGTGTGTAGGTTGCACGCGTGTGTGTAAACTGGTGTGTGTTTGTATTCCTGTGTGTCTGAGTATTAAGCCGTGCCCACTGTTGGAGCTGTCCATGGTCAGTTATAAATGAAATATGTTAGCAGTGGTTTCAGCAAATTACAGGAATAAGTTAGCCAAAGAGTTCACAGGAGTCTCCAGAGGGAGACTGGCAGAGAAGAATTTAATTGCCTCTTTTTGCCTGTGCCTGGCTATTGGAGAATAACATCAGCTGCTTTTTGAATAGGAAGCATTTCTCGCTTCATGATTCTCCAGGTAACCGGCCAGTTTCCACTGCTGGATTGATTTTGTTCCAAGTTTTCTGTGCATATTAAATAGGATGAGGTGACTCATTGTCTCCCAAGTTCTTTGAGGTTCCTAACTAAGATAGATTCCTCAGCTTGAATAGATGTGCTTCTGTTCCCTGTCTCTCCTTGCTCCTCATGGTTACATTGTCTTGTGTTGCCTGGGGGCCACACGGCTGGAAGACTGTACTCTTCTTCTTAGCCTTCCCTGTGTGCATCCTTCCCTCCTTCAGAAAGCTGTGGAGCATTTGCCAAATGTGCATGAACTCAGGCACCAAAACACTTTTGTTGTCACAGGCATTTACAAATAATTTAACAGCCTGCAAATTATTTAAAAGCAATCTAGCCAGAGTTCTCAGAACCTCCAATCATATTTTAGTATCTGCTGCTATGACAATCTTTGGGCATTTTTTTCCACTCTTCTGGGCACTTCGTTGGATTTTCCTATTGTTTCCTACACACCAAATGTAAGTTTGCCCACCCTAAATTTTGGGAAAAACATGGCCTTTCTTTTCTTTTTTTCCTCTGGCTTTCCTGTTCCACCCAGCACAATTCCACTGAAGAAAGCTTTCCTATGGTAGTTCCTTCACCTTTTTTTTGGCTGTTCCCCCCAACCCACCCCAAACCATAATGACTGTGTACTAGGTGATCTCCCTTCCAATCCTCAGAACAAGACTTCAGGGTAAGCATTATTAACCTTTCATTGACAATGAGGAAACTGAAGCACAAAGCAGGCAACTTACTGGCTCAAGGTTACACAACTACCAAGGCAAAAGGCCAGGATTTGAATCTAGATCTTCTGCTCCATAGCCCCATTCCATTTCTTGCCTTGCCTTTTCTGCCAGATGGCACCTTGGTCTCAGAACATCCTCTATTCTCTATCCATAGGCAGTCTCCATTTGCTTTACCTAGATCTCTAGACTTGATTCTACCAGAGTCTACTCTAGCCCATCCCAACATATCTGTGAATGGAATAAAGGAGAAGTGTGCTTATACAGCCTGACAGATGCAGCTCCAATCAACCTGTCTCTACTGACTATTCTGATCCCTCTTGATGTGGCTTCACAGGGAGTTCCCACTACAGAGGGCACTGAGCCCAGCCAGGTCTCTAGGAGCGGATCCTCTTCTTCACATCAGGACAGGATTCCTTTACTTCCTAAGCCAAGGTCGTAGGGCTTCAGTCGTGCTAAGGAACGAGAGAGAGGGAGGGTGGCATTTTTACCTGTGGGAGGTTGACAGCAATGTCTTTAAATGAAGGGAACTCAGGGAGCCAGAAATCGAATTTCTCATCTTCTACAACCAGCTGTCAAAGCACTCCCCGTTTGAAAATGGCTTACTTCAGTTTCAGTGGGAGCTGGTCTCTGTGGCATGTGTGTATGTCTATAGCGGAAGCTCTCTTCCCCAGAGAGTGGAACTTGTGCAAGTCCAACAAAAATTGGGAAAACTCAGAGCAGATCTGCAGTGCCCACCCCTCCACCCATGTTCTTCATTTTCTGTTGACTCAAATGATGGAGACCCTCATCTTCAAGGTACCCTTCCTTCCTCCATGCTCTGGCTAACCTTGCCTCCTACTTGAATTACCCACCACTTTTTCTCTCTCTAGGACTTTCATTTCCTCCGTCTTCCTTGTACATGTCCTTCCTATCTTGAAAAATGCCTTTATCTGTGTCTCTGTCCCTCCCTCTTACCACATTCTCTCTCGCTCTCTTCATAGCCAAACTTAAAAAGAAAGCTGTATACAACTCACCACACCTCTCAGCTTCCTCCTCCCAAATCATCTGAAATTGTTCTCTTAAAGATTATTGTAAGTTCCTAGTCACCCACCTGATGGTTTCTGCTCATTCTTCCTGGGCTTTCTGCAGCTTTCCGCACCTTAGCAATGTTCTTGCGCTTGTTTTCAGAGTCTCTTCCTCCTCAACTTCTAACACTCCCTTCCCCACCTCAGATCCTTCTGTCTCCCTCTTCCATTCTCTGAGACTCTGGCTCTATGTGAATCTCGCTCCAAGAGACTCATCCCTGCTCAAGAATTCAAATAGGATGGGCTATTCAGATGGCTTTGAAATGTCTATGTCTAGTTCTATCCTATCCTTCCTCTAGACCCCAGCCCTAGGTGTATACCTATTAAATATTCCCACCTAGAAGTCACATGATCTCCCTGAAGTCAAAATGTCAGAATAAAAAACATCATCTTTTTTATCCAGCGTTATTCCTTCCTGATGTCTTCATATTGGGTGATAGCATCATAATCCTATAAATTACTACAACATAGAACCCAGTCCCCTAGTGCTTTTCCTTATTCTTCAGATGATGTAGATTTTCCTCTATGACATCTTTTCTGTGGATGTTTTTCTTTCTATTCTCAATCGTCGCCTATTTTTTCACTGAACCATCTCTAATCTATTTTCATTCTAGTGCTACATTCTCTGCACTCAGGGCACAATTTCTGTCCACTATCTGGCACATCGTACCAGACTCATCTTCCTGAAAGACTTCCACTTTTCTCCTCAAAACTCTTTTCTGGCTCCTCACTGCCAGCATAACAGAGCCCACACCCCACAGTCCTGCGTTAGGAGAGTCCCTGCTAGAGTGAGGCAGCCTCCACCACCTGTCCAGCCTTATCTTCCACTTCTTTCCCACGTAAACCTACACATCTGAAGTTTCACTGCACTTCACTTTCCAAATCTCCCTTGTACCCTCCTCACCCATCTTCTTTCCTACCTTCATGCCTACCCTTCATCCTCATTCTTTCCTTTAGAAATACTTTTACCCTACTTCCTTCAGGAATCCTTCCATAATTCCCCCAGCTGGAGTGGTCTCAGCCCCATGGACATCCTAGGGTACTTGGTGTCTCTATCTCTTATGTGTTATTACATGTGTTCCTAGATTCCTCCCTCCATGGTCCCCTACATTGGTTATTTGTAAATTTTTTTTCTTCCCAACTACACTGTAAGATCATATTTACATTCCATGACATTTAAGATAAAACTTATTTATTGAATAAGAATAGTCTCTTCTGTGTGTGTGTGTGTGTGTGTGTGTGTACAAAACCAAGCAGGTCCATGTTGGGGTCTTCCCGGTGACAGACCCCTCTGTGTTCCTGCTTATTGTTGACGGGGAAAAAAGGCTATGGAAATACACTGTGACCTCCTGGGCCTTCCATGTAGATCAAAGAACAGGCCCTAGCAGTCAATGTTTGGGGAAGTAAAGAATGCAGAAACAAAGATAGGACAGTCAAGCAGGAGAGTAGCCATAACTTAAACAATAAATCAGTCACAAGGACCCCCGGTTCTGTTTCAAAGGTAAAGATAAGTCCAGTGCACATTCCTAAGTTGTTTTGCAGGTACTAAAACCCCCACCAGGTGGAGGAAGCTAACTTCATGATGACCAGGAACACATAACCCCCAGACTGGCTGGAGCCTGAGGATTGATAATGTTGATCTCTGTGATATCACCCTGTTACATCACCATCAACCAATCAGGGAATTGAGCATGAGCTGATCACACACCTCACAACCCTCTCCCTCACACTGTCTTTAAAAACCTTTCCCTGAAAGCCATTGAGGAGTTCAGGTCTTCTGAGCCTGCCTGTACTCCTTACTTGATGCCTGCAATAAATGCCATACTTTTCTTCACAACCTGGTGTCAGTAGATTGGCTTTGCTGCACATTGGGGCTGGGGGGGTGGGGTGAACCCAAGCTTGGTTCAGTAACATGTGTAAGGGTAGGGGGAGTTCATTGAGGTTTGGAAAGAAAATATTAGAACTTCAACTTACATTTATTTTACATTTCTATTTTGTGAATCTTTTGCAGTGAAATAATATTTAACAGTATCCATATATTCAACATTTGAATACAGTATTCATTATCAAATATACCTGAGGGTTGTCTTAGATTGGATTCACTCGAAACAGACTCTGAGGTAGAAAGTTGCATTCAGAGGTTAATTGGGAGTGGTCATGGGTGATACACCTGCTAGAAAGAAAGGAGGCAGGATCTGTCACCGAACTGAACTTGGGTCTTGTCACCCACTGCACAGCAAAGCCAAATTACTAAAATCAGGTTGTGGTGAAGGAAAGTCAGTGTTTATTGCAGGGGACCCAGCAAGGAGTGTGGGCAGCTCAAACTCAAAAGACCTGAACTCTCCAATAGTTGTCAGAGAAGTGTTTTCAGGGGATCTAGGGTGGCCTCGGCCTGCAGTGGCTTGAAGCAGGATTTTGGTTCCTGGCCAGAGATCGAAGTCAGGCTGCAGCAGTGAGAGTGCTGAATCCTAGCCACTAGGCCACCATGGACCAGTGGCCAGTGACAAGGTCCTGGCCTGTCAGCTGTGTAGAAATGAATTTCCACATAGAGATGGAAAGTAGTGAAACAAATAAAGTGTTTATTAGGAGAAAAAGAGTACATGTGGATAGACACATGGGTGGGCTCAGAGAGAGAGTTGCACCCTCATGGTAGTTTGAATCACTTTTATGGGACATTTTTTCCGGGTTTCCTTTGGCCAATCATCTTGCTTTGCCTGGTTCTGAGTCTGTACTTGGTATATCTTAGGGTCCTCCTATGTGTGCACGTGCATCTCTTAGCCAAGATGGATTCTAGTGATGGATTCACTTACTATGAGGTGAGGCCCCCTCCCTTTTTGACTTTCAAGGAGCCTTTCTGTGCATGTCTGTTGGGAAGGTCACCTTGACTTCGAGAATGAGGAATATGTGGTCTTTTATCTCTTATCTGGGCAAGGCTCAGCTTCTCCTCTCTCCTGCTATTTTGGAGCATCTGTCCACAGGGGACGAATTCCAGCTGCTCAGCCTGGGGCCCATCTATCTCCCACCTCAAGGAGAGCATTTTTAAAGGCAATATTTGGGGGTGAGGGCTGCAGAGAGCATGACTTTCTTCTGATTGATTGGTGGTGAGGTAACAGGGTAGTGTTTGGGGAATCTCAATCCTCAACCTTCTGGTTCCAAGCAGCCTGAGGTCTACTGCTTGTGTTCAGCATGTAGTCATCATTCTCCACCTGGGTGGGTAGGTGGGTTGGTGGGGTCTTAATTCCTAAAGAACAACTCAAATATACCCAACTCAAATATATCCTTTGAGGAGGAACTAGGACGCTGTTTTTTATTTTTTCTAACTTCTTTATTGGAGTATAATTGCTTTACAATGGTGTGTTAGTTTCTGCTTTATAACAAAGTGAATCAGCTATACATATACATATTTCTCCATATCTCCTCCCTCTTGCATCTCCCTCTCTCCCACCCTCCCTATCCCACCCCTCTTGGTGGTCACAAAGCACCGAGCTGATCTCCCTGTGCTATGCGGCTGCTTCCCACTAGCTAGCTATTTTACATTTGGTAGTATATATAAGTCCATGCCATTCTATCACTTCATCCCAGCTTACCCTTCCCCCTCCCCATGTCCTCAAGTCCATTCTCCACATCTGCGTCTTTATTCCTGTCCTGCCCCTAGGTTCTTCAGAAACATTTTTTTTTTAATTCCATATATATGTGTTAGCATATGGTATTTATTTTTCTCTTTCTGACTTACTTCACTCTGTATGACAGTCTCTAGGTCCATCCACCTCACTACAAGTAATTCAATTTTGTTTCTTTTTATGGCTGAGTAATATTCCATTGTATACATGTGCCACATCTTCTTTATCCATTCATCTGTCGATGGACACTTAGGTTGCTTCCATGTAGGACTCTGTTTTATGGCTGCACTATTGTCTTACTTTTCTTGTTTAACTGCTTTTTCTGTTTTTGCAGTCCCACACTTCCCTAATTAGTAACTGCCTGTGCCTGCTCTTTGGAACTCGGGGAAGGCCCAGGAGACTAAAGCTTTTTTCTATAAACAAGAAACGAGGGGCACGGAAGGGCTTTTGTATCTAGAAAGGCTGCACAGGGTCCTGCTTAGTTTCAGATCCAGTAGAATGAAAAGGTAACCTGCAATGTATTTGCACCTGAGGTCTCAGCAGATACTACTGTGAGCTCTGGAGCTGGGAAGGTCCTTCAGAGTTTTCCTGAATTCAGGTAAGGGGGCTGGGCCTTCCCACTTCCACATTGGCCAGTCATTAGCCATGGGCCACCCTCCTGGGAGGAAGGATTACCTCAAATGAGGCAGTTCCCTTCAGTTGAGGGCAATTCAGGGAAGGATGCAGCTGTGATAACCAGCAGTGGGGAGTTTGTGCATCAGCCCTGGGGAGGAGAGCCAAGGGGAGCACTACAGTATCCACTATAGTGGCATGTCCTCATAGTTTTCATTCTCTCTCTCTTTTTTAACTGATGGGAGTGCTATCAAAAATATTGGACACTCCTTGATGACTGAGGGAAGACAGAGTAGGGAAACTAACACTGCTTAAGGCCTCTCTGCTTTAGGCACTTTGTCAAGTTTTTAGCATACTCTTCTGCTCCATTTCAAAGCATAAAAGGGCAAAGAATAAAAGGTGATGACCATCCTTCATGCATGTTTCATGCTGCTGGGAGAGCAGACTCTGCGTTGCATTTGGTTTTCTAAAGATGGCGCTCTATGATCCCATGGGGAGGACTGTACCCATTTCCATCAATGGCCACCCATGCAAGGTGTGAGGCAACAACTCTACTCAGTTATACTCTTTAACATTCAGTAATGGTGTAACCAACAAAGCTGGTAATTGCCACTAAGTGGGGGAACAGAAATTGAGTTGGAAAATGTTTTCCCTGTGAGTTTGTTTTGAACAATTATGGGATCCTTTCTTACTAATGAATAACATCTTACTCTATCTCCTATCTGCAATCTTTTCTGAAACTCTCAGGGACTGAGAACATTCACTTCCAAATTCTTTTCACTCTGGACCTTTTAACTTACATGACTCTTCAATTCCTTTTCCAGTCCTACTTGGAGGAGACAGTGCAACATTGTGGTGGGAGTGAAGACCACAGAGTTGGACAGATTCAGGTTTTTTTGGTCCAGCTTTACATCCTGGGGTGAGTGAGTGACTTTCTTTTAGCACAAGTTTTATAATCTGTAAAAAGGAGAGAAGGTTAGTACCTATCTCTCTTATTGGAGAGCCACTCCCATGGGATTGTAGTAAGAATTCTAGAAGAAAAATCATATAAAGTTCTTAGGCCAGTACCTGGTTAAGAGAATGTGTAAATTTAGTATTAGCTATTTTAAATTTTGGATTTTTCTTCTTTTTTAAAATAATTAATTAATTTGTTTATTTATTTTTGGCTGCATTGGGTCTTCATTGCTGGGCGCGGGCTTTCTCTAGTCGTGGCGAACGGGGGCTACTTTTCGTTGCGGTGCACGGGCTTCTCATTGCGGTGGCTTCCCTTGCTGTGGAGCACGGGCTCTAGGCACGCAGGCTTCAGTAGTTGTAGCAGGCAGGCTCAGTAGTTGTGGCACACTGGCTTAGTCGCTCCGTGTCATGTGGGATCTTCCCGGACCAGGGCTTGAACCCATGCCCCCTGCATTGGCAGGCGTATTCTTAACCACTGCACCACCAGGGAAGCCCTAAATTCTGGATTTTTCTTTGCTTTTCCTCACACTCATATTTTTTCTCACTATTCCCCAGGAAATTGTGCCTTATGGCGTCTCAGAGTAGAGAGCACCTAAAAGGTAAGCCAGTTGTACCGCCCATCCCCACCGTTAGTTGCCTTTTCAGCACCCTTTGTACCTTGCTAATTGCCCCTTCCGACCACATTTTTATAGCCTCCTCCTTTACATTGTCAGTCTGAGCATCAGATTGTACCAGGAATACATTTCTGTTTAATTACTGTTATTTATTTATTTTTAATTGAACTACAGTTGTTTTACCATGTGTTAGCTTCAGGGGTCTATTATGCATATATATATATATATATATACACACACATACACACATATATATATTCTTTTTCATATTCTTTCCCATATGGTTTATTACAGGATATTGAATATAGTTCCCTGTGCTCTACAGTAGGACCTTATTGTTTATCTATTTTATATATAGTAGTTTGTATCTGCTAATCCCAAACTCCTAATTTATCCCTCCCCCACCCCCTTTCCCCTTTGCTAACCGTGTTTGTTTTCTATGTCTGTGAATATGTTTGTGTTTCCTAAATAAGTTCCTTTGTGTCCTATTTTAGATTCCACATAAATAAGTGATATCATATGATATCTGCCTTTCTCTGCCTGACTTAGTTCACTTAGTATGATCATCTCTAGGTCCATCTATGGTGCCGCAACGTTTCTGTCTCTTGATACCCAGAGGACACCCAAAGGCCAGCCCAGTGTGAGGTGCCAAGCCCTGAAAACCACTGCCTGCTCACTCAGCCGCCTGGTGAGGATTAAAGCCCCATCAGTGTCCGACTGCCGAGTTTAGAGCCCTGCCAGGGTTAATCCACAAAGAAACAGTTCTTGATCACTGCGACCATGCTTCCCAGTGCAAAAACAGCATGGGCTCAGGCCAGCCAAAGGGGAGCCATTTACCCAAATGCAAAGCGAAAGGGTCAGGGGGGCAACCATGTGAGCCAATAAATTTAAGTTGCCTTGCGACCCTGAAGCTATCAGTATAAAACCATTTCATCGGTATAAAATCATTTCACCTGTTTTCCTGATTATTGATTCCTTGTCTCCATTGCTGACAACTGCTAAACCCTTTGCTCTACAAATACTCCAAGTTGCCCATCCCCACCGTACATTCAACTTTATGCTTTTTATTTCTTTATTTATATATTTTTTAATGAAACAAATAGGCCAAATCTCCTCTCATGTCCTCCTTATGCCAAGTTTCCAAGGAAGGCAAGTTCCTGCCAAGATCCCACTACACACGCACACACACACACACACACACACACACACACACACACACACCCCAATCCCCAAACCATACCTTTCTCCAAAGGCAAAAATGCCTTTGTGTCCACTTACTCCTGGGGCCCCTTGCATCTGCCTGGGTCTGTTTTCTGCACCCCACTCCTCTTGCTTCTCTTTTTGCTGGATTTTTGGAGATCCACTCTTAGAGCCTATTCCAGGAAGACACAGGGTCTTTCCAAGCACTTATTAGAATTCCTGTCAGTTTCATTCACAGGCTGGGCAAGAGGTAGAAAAATTCCAACGTGAAGAACAGCTGTTAACCAGTTCTCTCTGACCTCTTTTGGCCCTCACTGACCCCAGACCACACTCCAGAGAGATGCATCCTGCAGAACTAGCCTATGTATTTGTCTTTCTCCCGGAGGAGATTTTCAGACCCTTTGAAGCAGGAAACAATCATCTGTATCTTTTTTTTTTTTTTTCTTTACATGGTAGTTTTCTCTTACATGCATTCCTGTGGAGGATGTATACCCTTTTCATTTGTGGTCATTTTATTAATAATCAGTGCGGTAATAGTATATAATTTCATAGCACTCCTCATCCAGGAATCTCATTGCACTTTATAAACAGTAACTAATTGGAGAGGGACTGCTGTGTATTTATTTAATGATACAGTTGTATCTCCTGTTTTAACAAAATGTTCGGTTCTTTGCTGTTTACTGTCAATGTAATTTCCTTCATATAATACAAATTAATGAGGAGAGAAAAAAGCAAATTTGTTTTTCATTAGTTACTAATTTAAGGGTTTCCAAGCTGATTAATCAGAGTTCTTCTAGCCCACCCCCGCCCATGCACTCAACTGATCAGCCATTTTTCTTCCTAAGAATATGATCTGTAGTGAAATGTTTGTTTTGATTCCTTAACCTATACTAATTTTCCATTTGCTTATACATCTGCATTTTTCACATTTCTCCGTTCTCTTCCTTCCTCTCCCACAAAACCCACGTGCACATGACACAGATACATGCACACTGTCTCATTTTCACCTCTCGAGCAACTCCTTCTTTTTCATCTAGTCTCTCAAAATTATGCCTTTCTTTTTTGGCCTCAAGGGTAAGATCTTTCAATTTGGAGTTATCTCCAAATACACACGCAGACAGAGATGATAGCTTTCTGCAGCTGGGGAGATTATTAACTGCTCATATGACTTTATCACAGATTTTTTGTGTGTGTCTGACAGTTGCTTGTAAAAATTATATTTTTCCTCAAGTTCTCCAACAGCATTTCTATCATCATCACGTCTTCACCTTTATTGGGCCCACTGGCAAAACCTCAATTATTAATTGTGAAATAAACAGCTCTCCAGCAGAAAGAGACCCTGTCTCCTTTCATAGGAATCCCCCAGTAGGGCCATCTTCATGGGAGTGTGACTTGTGAAGTTGTGCAGGGTCCTGTACCTAGGAGGACCCCTTGCTGGATTTCATGCTTTGTCATCACCATCTTGAAATTCTTAATAACTTTGTGACAAGGGACCTGCATTTTCATTTTGTACCAGGCACTACAATTATGAAGTCAGTCCTGCTTCCTCAGTAGTATTGGCTTCCTCCTTCTTTTTACAGGTCCTGGGACCCCTTGTGAAGTCAAAAAGGTCAGACTGGCCCTTTGGGGTGTATTGTTATCAAGGAAGAGAACACATTGGGACTTCTCTCACAGTAGGAACTTTCCATCACCCCGATCACCTCCACTGAGAGAATCTCCTCTGAGTGTCCTAGATCATTTGGTGACCATGACTCCAACACATTCTTCTCCCCAGTCTGAGACCTCAGTTTTTCTCTTCCTAGGACTCCTCACCTGAACTTTGTCTCATCCTCTTCCACCTTCAGGTGACTCATCCTCATCAGGTGACTGGGGCTGATGCAACTCAGTACTTCAATGGCAGAGACACTGAACCTGGTACCTAGGCACCTCAGGACCTGAGGTCTGAGCTCAAATATTCAGAAAAAGTTTTTCCTGATAGTGACTGGAATGCCGTCTAGGAGCAACAACCAGCAAGAGGTGGGCTGAGGTGACAAGAGGGACACAAGCACTTTGAAAGAAAGGGGTTAAAGGATGGTAAGAGAATCAACAGGAATCAAAACAATAACTGGGTCTAAAGAAGAGGCACATGTTCATCCCTTATGAAGATATATGCAAACAAGTATGCAAATGAAGGGAGAGAAGGCAGGGGAGGTCTCCTGTGAGTATCAAACTGATTGAAATGTCAACTCTCATCTGTTACTTCAGGGCCCATTGTGGAGGAAAGGCTGGGACTCTACTGGAAAACAAATCTGACAGGAACTGGACCACGCCTTTCTCTTTTAAACACACACACACACCACCACCACTACCAATCATGACAATATTATTTTATTGCACCTGACTTGCTCTGTCAGACAGCTGCTCTTAGGGATCAGGATCTTTATCCTTTTTTTTTTTTTAAGGCACTGCTGTTTGTCACAGGGTCTAGGACTTGGTGTGTATTTTCAAAATACCAGCTCAATTTATGACCCTCTTTCTTTTAAGCAGCTGTGTGTTTTGCATCAGGGATGATGACATTCAATGCAGATTCGATCAGATTTGAAGAGTCGGGAACATGAAGCATACTGCTTGGAACCAATTCTCGTTCTGCTGTTGCCAGCTCTGTAGCCTTAGACACATGTCTAAACTTCTCTATGTCTTGGTTGCTTCATCTAGAGACAGGATGTTGTGAGGATTAGTTGGGTTAATATACATAAAGCACTTGCAATACCTAAGCACTCAATAAATGTCAGCAATTATTATTGTTGTTGACTTTTCTCTCTGCCTTGGGAGGAAACAGAGCTGCACTGTGCAGAGCGTGTTGTGAGGCCCTGCTTTCTGGAGCCCCGGGGCCACATTTCCTGCTCCAAGCAAGGGCCGTCATCCTTCCAGGGTGTCAGAGCATCCTCACCTCTTACGGCGGCAGCAGGGCTTGATTCAAAGGTATCCCTCTCTTTCATCTCTGGGCAAAGGTGACATATTCCATGTTTATTTCCTGAGGAAGTTTACCAGGAAGAATATTTCTGACCATTCACATCCAGAGCAGAGCACAGAAATATGACTGTGCTGTGTGGATAATGTTATTTCCATATATTGGTAAAGCTGGTGCAGTGGTAAATGAGACAGCAAGATGAGGATGATCTCTCCAATGTATAAGTAAGAACAAAACATGTGACACTTGGGAAAAATCTCTCTGGGAAATCAGTGGGTCCAAGGGGCGGAAATACTAACAAAACTGATGGGACTACAGTACCTGATGAAAGGCAGCTTCTTTCTCACCACATCTCTGCAGCCCATAAAAAGCAATAAAATCAAACCAATTACACAATAAAACATTTCGACCATATTATTCAGTTTAACCTGCTAACACAATGCTAGACCTTAGCATTTTCCATTGCCTCTAGCTTCTTTGTGGGAAAGAATTCACCCCATTAGGTGACAGCTGTCCTTGATACTAAAGTAACACTCAATCTCTCTTCTTTTTTTTTTTTCCCAGATGCAAACCAGGGACATTTGTGACTTGCTTTCAGAGTGTCTCAAACACTTGGGGTTTTAATTGATTATTTTTTTTAGCTCAGCCAAGCTTGCCATTGGACAATTCTTTGAATTTTCAAACAAAGCCCAATGCCACAGAAGCCCTGCAGCATCTCAGAACAAAGCAATGTTAAATCCCGGAGAAAGCATTTGATTTCAGGAGCAGCCATATCCTTCACGGCCCCCAGTAGATGCACCTAATAGCCTTCTGCTAGATGAGACTGTCATATTCTGTGACCTCCAGCTCCCTCTCCACTCAAGTATCAGGTTCTGTGGTACTTGCATTCACTGACCACAGCCAGAGAGCCCCAAAAGGAGTCCAATGATCAGAAGGAAATCACTCTGGATAGGAGCCAAAGGAGAAGAAAAACAACCTTATGTCCCAAACTGGTTTCCTTAACACCTTCCGTCTGAAGGAAATACGTACGTGAGATCATCGGGGAGATGATGACAACAGGGACATCTAGGTCACCTTTGCCCCCGAACACTGTGTATTGTAAACAGTTGAATTGTCAGTTGCTTCATCTAAGCTTTTTGAGTGCTTTGCACTGGTAAAGATAATGATGATGATAATAGGGTAAAAAAAAAAAGCTTCCTATCCTAACATTTCTTCAGATTCCACCCGGGTGACACTTTCGTTCTTTTTGGCACAGCAGCCCATGAAGGGGCAGTAAAGATATAACATGCTAGGAGGATGTATTTAACCCAACACACTGTGACACTAATGAAAAACATCTCAGCCATGGTCCTTTGAAACTATTTGCACGAACTCTCCCTTGTTGCTGGCAATCACGCTGTGACAACTGTCATCTTCAACAAGAGGAGAACCTTAGACATTAAATTTTGGCAAAAACATCTTTTACTAGTAATGAGTAATTTCAGGAAAACAAGTGCTTCTACATAGATTTCCCTTGCATACACTGACCTAATGTAAGGAGACAGTGAAGGCTGACTAATCAACAAGATGCTTTGAAGCTAATACTCAGGAGTGCCTATCCTTCTGATTTCCGTTCGTAAATATTTTCTTTTTCCTGTGCTTGTAATGCAAGTTGAAGCTAGTGGGACTTTTTATGGGCTTTAGGAGGTTTTTGAGGGGGCAGAATTTCTCTCAGTCTAGTGTGCAGATCTGACATTTGCTCTTAGTTTATTCAGAATATGTAATAAAATGTTTGGTATAGGATTTACGTATACATTTGCACTACCTGTTCTACCAGTATTTCATTGGTGTTCCAAGATCAAAAGAGTTTGATCTCCCTTCTTGTGTGGAACATGGGGTTGAGGTCCTTTATGGTCCAGTTAACAGAATGTTTCTTATTGTCACTTGAGGTTTTCAAGATGATGAGAAACTTCCAGAATGTGTTCCCAAAGGGATGGTAGTCAGGACCAAGGAAAACAGCTGGAAGCAACTCACTAATCTAAACAAGTCTAAACGAAACAAAACAAAACAAAACAAACAACAAAAACAAAAAAACAAGATGAAAAACCAAACATTTAAGGAACCAAGAGAATTAAGTTAGAGAAAAGATATGGAGAGGAAGGTAGGTGAGCCAAAGTGAATTCTCTGATTTAGGGTACTGACCCTCACTCCTGCTTTTTTAGGGTACCTCTGGCCCTTGAGCTATTTGTGTTGGAAGGGGCCAATTCCAAGTGGACAATCTGACTGTCTTCCATATGTGGGCTTTGTTATTTTTTCATGGGACCCAGGCACCTCAGAGCACGCTGCATTTGAAGACTGTTTTCACCCCTTGGAAGCCTAGAGTATAATAATACTGTCAACAAAGATGGAAAAGGTGGGCTTCCCTGGTGGCGCAGTGGTTGAGAGTCTGCCTGCCAATGCAGGGGACGCGGGTTCGAGCCCTGGTCTGGGAAGATCACACATGCCGCGGGGCAGCTGGGCCCATGAGCCACAGTTACTGAGCCTGCGTGTCTGGAGCCTGTGCTCCGCAACAAGAGAGGCCGCGACAGTGAGAGGCCCGCGCACCGCGATGAAGAGTGGCCCCCGCTTGCCACAACTAGAGAAAGCCCTTGCACAGAAACGAAGACCCAACACAGCCATAAATAAATAAATAAATAAAAATTAAAAAAAAAAAGATGGAAAAGGTGCATGATTTCTATGATGGGCATGTAATTCGTCAGTAGACCCACAGGTCTTAAAATCATTCTTTTGCAGATTAAATTTGACCTGTCTTCCTAATTTCCTTCTTCACTGGATGGAGCAATGATGTGTGAGTGCAAAAGGATGAAGTTGATGCAGAAAAATATAGGGTGAAAGTGAACCTCCCCACTGTGACTGAGTAAGGGAGAGTGATTCCTGTGGCCATAGAAGGCTTTGGGTAAATTCATGAGGTTTGAGAGACAGCTCAGAAGATAGCTGGGTGGCAAAGATCACTTAGTGTATTTGAGAATGGTAGGTATTCATCAAAATACTCAGGAGAAAGGACGAAGATGCGGGAGAGAAGTGTGGAGCAAGGTGAGATCCAGGGGAATAAACCAAGGTCTAGAGCCCATGAAAAAGCAAGTTGGTGGATTTTTAGGACCACCTACCAAAAGGCCACCTTTGCCCTCACTGGGTATTGATTGAATTGTTGGGTCTCAGTTTGAACAGCATCAGGCTAAAACTAGAAGCCTTGAGTTTTTCAAACTGGCAAGGCGCCTTATTCCTCATGAACACTTAGGTAAGTCTCTTACACTATTTCAATCTACAGAGTTGCCTAGTGTAAGAGGGCCTACCACCTGGCTAGTCTTTCTTAAGAGTTATTAGTGGATCACATGAGAAAGCATACAAACGTGTTCTAAAAATCTAAACCAGGACTTTCAATAAAACGGAAGATCAAGAAGGCAAGAATGCAAGTTCAAGTGCTGGAAAAATATTCTTCCACCAATTATTCAGTACAGAGCCAAGCTCAAAAAATGAAATGGAAATGCTGTGGCAGAAATTAAGAGAGAAACCAAAACCAGAGCAGTAAGTAGCAGCTGAAACCACTTGTCCAAGTGGGTTTCAGGTCAGATACGTCTCTAGATTCCAGAGGTTGGGGACCCAAGACATGGCTTTGAATCTGTGTGAGGTCTGGGGGTGTGCTGAAAAAGAACTCCACGCATAGAGCCTGGAGTCTTAAAAGCTGCCCTGTTTGTTGAAAGAGATCTAGAAAAACCTTTCCTACCAGCTCAGAAAAACAGAAATCAAGCTTATTATTTGTCCAAGGCTTTGGGGGTAAAAGGGGAAGAGCTGCTTATGAGAAACGTAAAGCCACATGTGAGTTGTGTGAAACGTAGATGTGGTCTGCTTTCATTCTACTAGGCTGGTGCAGACAACTTAAACCATGACATTAGCATCAGAAGCTGATTCTGGACTACTGAATGACTTGAAATCCCTGGTGACAACACATCTGAAAGGACTCAGAAATGCTTTATTCTTTTCTCCCACGTTCAGAGCGATCAGGACCTCCGGGGAAAGATAGGCCCTGCAGAAGATGAGCTCACAAATTAAAAAATTGCAAACCGGCACGAGGAAATGAATCACCATGAAGGAGAGTCAAGGAAGGCATGAAAACAAATGAAAACTAGCTACCCAAGTTTGAACATAATAAATTTGAGACTATGTAGTTTTTGAAAGAATTACATAGAACTTCTGGAAATGAAAACAATAGAGATTAAAATGTTTAAATGTTAAAAAAGATACATATTAGTATGATGAGAGGTTATGTATCAGAAATAGATGTTTTTATTTTATACAATAATGATAAATATTATGAGAATAGGGAACTTTTATGTAATATTTATTAATGCCCACTATGAAGGTCTATATTAAGTTCTGAAGATACCAAAACCAGTTAAGATGCAGTCCTTGACCTTGAGGCACTCATATTCTAGGACAGACCACAATAGTGCAAAAAAAGCAATAAAATATTACAGATGAATAGGCTACAAGGAGGCTTAAAGGAGGGAGTGATCAAGTCTATCTATTGGGGTTGGGTGGAGGGCAGTCAGAAAAGGCTTTGTAGATCCTTGAATTGAGGCCTGAAATACGGGTGAGTATTTTCCAGACCCATAAAGAGGCAAAGCCATTAAAAGTAGAAGATGCATGGTAAAACAACACGGTAAGTCTGGGCCACTGGGTGTGAGGTGAAGGAAAAGGTAGAGAAGTAGACAAGGGTAGGTCGTGAATAGCAATAGTCATTTTTACAGAGAGGTAGAAGGAAAGTACAATCGTACTACAGTTAGGAACCGGGAGTCAGACTTCGTGGTTAAATCTTGGGTCTGAAATTTACTAGTAATATAACCTGTCTCAAGTTACTTAATCTCTCTATAGCTCAGTTTCTTCAACTGTAAAATAGAGAAGAACAATACGAAATCTTCGGAAGACTGTTGTGATCATTAAATGAGATTATGTGTGTCAACACCTGGCACAGTTTCTAGTATGTTTTAATGAACACTGGCCCTTGTTATTATAACTACTATTCTTATTAAGACAGGGAGGATTTTGAGAAAGATGGATGCAAACAGCAAAGTCATAAATATCATGGTATTTATTCAGTCAACAAATACTTGAGACCCTGTGTAAGGAACTAGGGTTATTGTAATGAACAAGACAGACTCAGTTCCTTCCCTCGAGAAACTTACATTCTAAAAGGGAGGACAAATATCAAAAGGAGGCAGAGAATATTAAAATATGAAAAGGAGGCAGAGAAAATGCATTGTGTTGCGAGGCATCACCTGGGAACGTGTTATAAATGCCATTTCTCAGATTCTATCCCAGACTTGTGAACCAAAAACTGTGAACAGAGCCCAGCAGTCTGTGTTTGAACAAATACTCTGATTCTGACGCAAGCTAAAGTTTGAGAATCACTGCCCTAGTCTTTTATTTCTTTAAATTTCACGGTAGGAGCTCTTTATTGTAGTTGGAAACAGCCTAACAGCACCTGGAATGGAGCCATTGAAAATTCTGGGTACTCTTCTTGTGCTTTCAGTTTTTCATGGGTTGTTCTGAGGACTAACTTAAGTTTAAAAGACCATGTTTTTTAAATAGAATCTTGGTAAGAAAGAAATCAATAGCTAATTACAGTCTCTTTGATTTCGCCTCTTTACTACCATCAGGGAAATAGAATATGGGCCTGTTGTCTCCAGCAGGGGGCTCCATGATCATCCAAAGGAGAGGGTCCCTACCCAAGACCAGGAGTGAGGGCCAGCCATACACAAGGGCTGACTGCCGAGAATTCATTCTGCGAGTCGTGTCCACTGTCTGGCCTCTTGTAAGCTACCTGAAGTACTTAAGTGGTCGGTCATAAAGTACTTTCCAAAGAAAGTAGATTCAGTTAATTGCAGGGCTTTTAGTTTGTGACTGGGAATACAAATTAGGACGATACTACCTGTGGCCTTCCTGTTTGACCCTCCTCCCATAAGTGATGATCAACCTTTATCTTGAATATATGTTGAAGAAATATGTAATGAAAGTTGATTCCAAGGAAGGCTAAATGGTTTGCCTGCCCAGGGCTCCCCCAGGTCCAGGTCAGGCTGGAGCAAATGGACAGTTCTATGTCACAGCTGTTGAGAGACAGAGTGGTGGCTTGTTCTTCGTCCATGACTGGGACCGTCCACCTCAAAGGCAAGTCAGGCTGCTGACCTCACTGGAAATTTAAGCAACAGTTCCAGATAAACACAGCACCTTTGAGGCTAGACACATAAACACAGCATCTTTGTAGTCTAGAGGGAATTTTCATCCCTCAGGTTGGTTTGTAAGGTGTTCAGCATTTGGAGGAAGTTTTCCTATAGACATCTTGTTATCACATTAGCTTTTTTTTTTCTTTTGGCCGTGCCGCATGGCACGTGGGATCTTAGTTCCCCAACCAGAGATTGAACCCCTGCCCCCTGCATTGGGAGCCCGGAGTCTTAACCACTGGATCACCAGGGAAGTCAACATCTTGTTATCTATGGTCATTGGGTAACCAGATCAAGACATGCTGTGCCTGTAGAATAGCATTAATAGTGCTGATTTAACTAGGCATAATCCCTATCTATAAAGGATGAGGAGGAATGCATTTGGATGCTAAGAATACATCCATCTCCTATAATGGTAGGGTCACTGAAGGCAAAGTTTGGTCATCAGCAGTGGGTTGGGAGAAGGATGCAGAAGGAGAAAGGAAGATGTATACCTTCACTAAGAGTGTAGTGCTTTTATACACTTCTACATCCCTAGAATGGAAGAAAATGCTCAATATCCTATAAGAAGGCCTCTCTTAGTGTTCTGCACTGGGGACTCCAGGCGTTTTGATCGGTGGGCAGAGGTGGAGGGGGTGGATTGGGCTCTGGGTCATTTCAAAGCCAACAGGTAGGGGTGGGGCTGTCTGTTTGGCAGCATTTATGTGTGGTATTAAAGTACATTCCCAAGTGGAGACATTGACCTTTTCTTTAGATGAAGAACAAGAAAGTGATTGACAGATGGAAAACCTTTTGTGTGTGTGGCCAGTATATTGGAATGAATATGGGATCCCTAAGATTCAAATGTAGTGTGCCTGGGGTTTGTTTTAGAACCAAATCAGAAGTGCTCCTGATGACATGACAAAGTGTCAGTGGAAATGGAGGATTCCATAGGTCCACGTCCCACTTGGTATTTGCCTAAGGTTTGAACCCAGGCACTCTGATTCCAGAACCTCTATTCTTAATCAGCTAAACTTCCATAAATTTAACTGCCTCTGAGTCTCTGGATTTGTGGACAAAAGGACATACCAGCCTTTTGCAGAATAACCTGTCACAGGTGGGGGAGCCTTTGTTCTCTAAAATTTGCACTTAACCTCAATTATTCTGCAAGTTCAGATAGGCATGCAGTGAGATTGAGGGAATTTTCAATGTACTGGTTTAATCTGGAAGAATTCCATTAGACTATTTCTCTCCCCTCTAGTCTCCACTCACTTTCCCCATCTCACCATCTCTGTATCTTTTTAAAAAGACATTAATATGGCTGGAACACTTTAATTCCCAGATCTGCCATGTATTTGCACATGACTTTAAAGCGAGGGAATTCTCTAGTGATTCTGTAAACATTTGTAAATTGCAGTGTCTACATGTGTAAATGGCAGGTAATGGCCATTGCTTGATGGGCTTTTAAAAAGCAGTGTGTTTGTATATGACTTCTGGCTTCCTTGGGTCAAAGAATTATATCAATTAAAACAGAAAGATTCTGACATAACACCAGTTATTACTGGGAAATAGAAGAACATGCCTACAGTAAGAACCATGGAGCTCAAAGGGCAAATGCATTCAATTGAGTGAAACTAATAAATTACTGGAAAACACTTTTCTAAAAGAAGAAAATGTCATATATATAAACAATAGCATTATTATTAACTTTAAAAAGATACAGAACGTCTCGCGTTGCAGCCTATCAAGATCATCTTTCAAACATCTTATTCAGAAACAATGACCTACTACAATGTTTATTTAGAAACTGAAATTCCCAGTGCAGAATAAGCACTTATTTCATTGATGCAACTCTGGAAGCTTAAAAGGCATTATTAGATGGAGGTGGTGAAAGCAGCCTACTGGCCTTCTTACAAATGAGATCAAGACATGCCCAGGAGAATTACCAGAAGTGCCCATGTCTGATCCGAGGGGGAAATTGACAGTAGATCAGAATCTACATGGTAGACATATATTATTGAAAACATAGGCTTTATAGTATAGTATCATAGCCTATCATTTACTATTATCATTTAGAATGGTAAATTATTATTATCATTTAGCCTAGCCCAGGGTAAGTGAAGTAAAAGTGATTATTAACAAATACATATAATTGAAGCTATTATTTTAGAACATTTACACTAAGGTATAAATGATAAGTTCAATATGTCATGAGGACATTTGCAGTCTAATAAAGGATCTTGTTAATCTGAATTCATTTCTAATTGGAGAAATCACAGCTTCTCTTCCCCTAGCAGCCACTCATTCCCCTCATCTCATCTGGGGGGTCAACATCCTCCACCTTTTGCTGCCTTGCAAACTAGCCCCATACGGTGTAAAATGCAGAGAATCAATACCGTTTCTTAGCAGGAAGTCTCATGTCACCTAGACTTCTCTATCCTAACATCTTTACAAGTGACTTCATATCTCATGGGAATTGGTAAAGAGAGTCATTTTTGGAGGGAGAAGTGAATGTTGGCTCAAACCTAATAGATATTCAAAATCCAAGGAATTGTAGACCTGTGAGTACAGGGGATCACTTACGTACTATAAATTATCACAGTACCATGTAACCTCCAAGAGGCTTTGAGTTGTTTCCCCAGTGTAGGCAATAGATTTGCACAAGTGTTTGTTGAATGAATAACATATAAATCAACAAATAATCAGATTCTGTCGATTCATGTCAACTATCATTAAGGAACAGAGTAAAACAATTTGGTCTTTGCACAGGGCTTTAGCCTGGCTAAAAAATCAAGAACAATGTAGCACTAAGCAATTACTCTAAAACATCACAATGGGATAGTTGACAGCTAGGAATCATGGTACAATCCTGTTTTTGAAAGTCAAATGGACAAGCTAAGTTTTTCAATCTGTATTCCCAAAATTGATTCCCCAAATTGGATCTCAAATCGATACTGAAATAGTGTTATCAATTACACGGAGAAGTTTCAAGTATAACTCTAAGTCCACTGGGAATCATCTATTTTATTTATTTTCAGTGTCTACAATTTTTTGCATGTATATGATCTTTGGGAGAAAATAATATCTATTGCAAAGAGCTTGACTTTATATATGAATTCTGTGCACGGAGATTGACTGCTACTGCGTCACCCGGGAGGCTCTGGCTAGGTGGCATTGCATTTGATCATAGAAGACAGAATCATATTTTAAAAAGAATTCTCCCAGCAGTTCAGCTACATAGCAGAGGTTTGCCCCTTTTCTTTTCAGTGCTGGCTACAAACACCACACTCCCCTTCAGGCTGTCAGAGCTCTTGGAAGTAGGTAGAGAAGGTGGGACAGAATAAAAGGACTGGACCCTATCGGAAGCTTGTGGGAAGACACCCAGTCCCTTTGACATGACTTGCAATGCTGTCTCATTTTCTAAACCCTTCCGAAAAAAATCTTACACGAATACAGCATTTTACAGACTTAACATGTAGCCACAGAAACGATCCCATTTAATCACAGTTCTAGCCCATTGGTTCTGCAAAGCAGCCAGGAAAACAATTATTGGGGACTCATCTATGGGGCAGGAAAGAAGTACAGCCAAGCTCAAACTCAGCTACTAAGTCAGGCTTGAACATGGGCCTGCCGTCCTTTCCAGGACAGCACAGTGGTTTCACTGAGTCTTTGCAGCTTTGGGGAGCCAGGGAGAGAGGGGGCTGCCTGATGGTGATGGCCTTTCTGGAGAGCCTTGGGAGAGGTCCAAGGCCGAGCACTTAGCCTCAGCGCCTGCTGGACACGGACAAAATCACTGTTAAATGGAAGTAAAATCCCTTCTGGCTTGCTCCTGCCTTGTTTATGGTCTTCTCTCTGTTACTTTGGAGCTAATTATGAGGTCTGCTGAGTGTCTCTGCTCCCAGACCTTGCGCTGTCCTCTCTCTGACCATTTGCCTGAGTGTTATTTCTGTCAGCAGACAGAGGTCAGCGAGAGAAGGCATCAGACTTTAATCAGCCTCCTCTCCCACTTGTTAGCATCAGTGGAAAAATCTTTACAGAATGTTTCATATTTGGCTCCCAAGGATCTGGACATCCAGGGATTATTTATGGATTTCATTATTCACTTTATTTCATTCACTATAATTGTGAAGAGCTGAGGTTTGCCTACATTCCTAACACAATTTCAAGTTTGCAGAGGGGTCTTATGCCCTGAGGAACTGAACATATTCAGTTTATTATATCTATCCACGCAAACTATTCCGTGTTACAGAAGGATGCAAGAAACACTTGCGTAGGATTAGAGGGTAGGAAGGGTGAAAAGTTTTAAACTATAGGAACATCTCCCTTTGAATAATATTGTTATTTCTGAAAAGTTATTAAAAATTGGATTTATGCAAAACTGCAATGAGGTACCACCTCACACCGGTCAGAATGGCCATCATTAAAATATCTACAAATAACAAATGCTGGAGATGGTGTGGAGAAAAGGGAACCCTCTTACACTGTTGGTGAGAATGTAAATTGGTGCAGCCGCTATGGAAAACAGTATGGAGGTTCCTCAAAAAACTAAAACTAGAGTTGCCATATGATCCAGCAATCCCAGAACTGGGCATATATCTGGACAAAACTATAATTTAAAAAGATACATATTCCCCTATGTTCATAGCAGCACTATTCGCAATAGCCAAGACATGGAAACAACCTAAATGTCCATCGACAGGTGAATGGATAAAGAAGATGTGGTACATATATACAGTGGAATACTACTCAGCCATAAAAAAAAATGAAATAATGCCATTTGCAGCAACGTGGATGGGCCTGGAGATTATTATACTAAGTGAAGTAAGTCAGAAAGAGAAAGACAATTACCATATGATATCACTTATATGTGGAATCTAAAATACGACACAAATGAACTTATCTACGAAACAGAAACAGACTGAGAGACATAGAGAACAGACTTGTGGTTGCCAAGGAGGAGGAGGGGTAGGAGAGGGATGGATTGGGAGTTTGGGATTAGCAGATGCAAACTATTATATATAGAATGGACAAACAACAAGGTCCTACTGTATAGAACAGGGAACTATATTCAATATTCTGTGATAAACCATAATGGAAAAGAATATGAAAAAGAATATGTATATGTATAACTGAATCACTCTTCTGTACAGCAGAAATTAACACAACATTGTAAATCAACTATACTTCAAAAAAAATAAACTTTTTTAAAAATGGGATTTATGAACATTTAGTTACATTTGAAATACAACAGAGGAGTTGACAACTCAAGGCACACCCTGCTATGAGCTCTTTTGCAGTTGCAAAGTATTTTTGTGAGGAAATAATTCCCTCCCCATTTGTCTTTTTTATGAATTTGAATTTGAATCTATCAAGTTGTCTTAAAACACCTGTATAGCTAAATCTGCCAAGATGCTTTTCATTGACTACCTGGTAGATAAATGAACGCATCCTCTTGCAGGAACATGAGAAGCTGTTTGGCTGTTTCCACGTTCAAAGGTGAGAAGTGCCTATCATAAATTGGACATAAGGTTTTTAATGGGCCACACCTGGTTAGGTTCCTACAATTTTTGAACACTCATTCTCTGCCTATGGCAGAAAAGCAAACGGACAAGTTTATACAGTCAGATTTAGAAGCTTCCGCTTTATGTAATGTTAAATCTATTGGTTATCGTGTTTACATATATTTGGATAAGAGAGACCTATTTGTTTTTAAGTTTCTAAATCTAATATCTTTGCAAATACTTTAATCACTTACCTAGGGAATTTTCATTAGGCCCAAATAGTTATATAAGATAGTTATAAGATAGTTATATCTCATTTTCATTCATAAATTACATACTCTTTTCTGCTCTTTAGGCCTCATCTTTACTCTCCTAGCTACAGAAAAAAAACTAGTGCTTTTAGCTCCCATTTTCCAGATAATTGCTGTCTTTGCTGTCCTTTGTGCAAATGGCTTCAGAGTTCCAACACAAACATATAGCACCATGAAAAATAAGCCAAAAAATTTGTAAGGGTTTATGGTAGAGTAAAGCTGATTTTCCCCAGAGTTTTCATTTCTCCTGGCCCACCGCCTATCATCTGAATATTCTAGCCCTGGACACAAAGGAAAGAGCTTGTTCTTTAGACTGGTTTGTTCCACTTACTGTCAGAGATGATAGCAATGAGAATAATGGTGTTAAGCCTTGTTGCCAAGTCCCTTGGTTCACGACTGTTCCCTGGCATTGGTATCCATTCCCATCTTTGCAACTAAGATGAGAGGTCATACATTGGTTACATGCTTAGTCATCCTTAGAAGCAGCCCTGGAAGTGCTTTTGGTTGTGCTTCAACTTTAAGAAGGCCAGGCTCTCCATAAGGAGAGCCATGGAAGCCGATTTCATTGGTGGCCACTGCATTTTAACCGTAGCGTTGCTTGTTTCTAGCTTCAAACTATCAAAAGTGGTCTGTTAATAGGCAAATAAAGTCTCAAGAAGCTTCCTGTTCTATTGCAGGCATCTCCTGAGGCCACCTTGTTAAAGAATTTACTTTCATAATCAGTTTCTCAGAATCAATATTTCTTTTCCTGTTTCCCTCCACTTGGACATAATGTGATTAGAACAAAGAACACTCATGCTTTGGGACATACCAGAATTTTTGCTAAAGAAACACTGTCCAGCTGTCCTTCTCTCACATGTGAACTCAGCTGTCCTCTTTCCACGTAGACATGGCAATGGCTGTGAGAGCGGGGGAGTTCAACCCAGCAGGCTTGGGACTGGGGCTCTAGGGGAAGCAAACATGCCCCCATCTTCTCGGAGGGGCCTCGAGAAGGGAAAACTTGTACCAAGATCTTTGTTGATTCATATTTGCTGTACCAGCAACATGCTTCATCTTGCTCATCTCTCTCTAGAGGCTGTCCTTGGGAGACAGTGGCATTTTGTAGTAAGTGTGTCCTATTCTGGGTCATTCAAATGGATATTTGGATTTATCTAATGTCAGTGAATAATGCAGCAATACATAAGGTTTTTCCCTTTGTTAGGAAATGGAGGGCATTTTCTAAGGCTTTCTATCTCTAATTCCTCAACCAGTGGGAAAGGATTAATACTTGAAAATATTTGCATTGGATGACGAAGTAAGACAAATTGTTCATAGCCACCCATGTTAGAAAGAGAGGGATTTAACAAGACAAGCAATCAGAGGCTGAATTGAACTGCTAAAAGGTCTCTGTCCCTTTCTAGAATAATCAGAGGTTTGAATGAGGCACAAACCGGAAAAATCGCTGTTAGTTTTATAAGTGCAAGTAAAAAAAGCTATCAAAAAATGTATGGCCAAGTTCCCCCCACCCCCCAAAAAAAGATGCAACATTTCTTTGAGTAGATTTTGTGAACACTGGTATAGTGAATCTTGACAAAAACTGTGAAGTATGCAATTAAGCTGGAAAAGGATTGATGGCAGGATATTTTAAAGCTTTATTCCCCTCCCCACAGCATAACTCAAAGATGTTTTCAGTTTTTTTCCTTCCTTTTATAAACTCAAACTCCTAATTGAAAAACAGTCTGTGTTAATCGATATGAATGAAATAATTATATTTGCATCAGGTGTAGGGTTGGGTTGCTTTGGACAGTTTTAAAAGATTCTTCCCCTTAGTCCTTATTTATTTGCTCCCTGAAGGATTTCTGTATCTCTTTGGGCAAACCACACAGTAGCAGCAATAATCTTATTTACAAAGAGGGCAATAGGGCACAGGGTTGGAGGCCTCAAGGGCTGGAGTTCAATATCGTCCCTGTCATCCTGAGATCAGAGGGTTTGCCCCAGCCCAGGTGACTAACGACCAGGAACACTTTGTGACTGATGACCGCTGTTTGGGGAGCTAATTGATGTCCCTCAGTTCCTAGTGAATAATGCTCTTTCTAGCAGTGACAGTAATGTCATCAGGAGGGAAAATATGTGGCCGGCTAATGAGGAAACAGGATACAGAGCCCCACCCCCACCCCCGCCCCGCCCCAGCCCTGGGTGCTCTACTGGGCCAAGCAGGAAGTCATACTTTTACATATATATGCAATGCTTTGTAAAAAATCTCTTTGAACCAGCAGAACTAGGGGAAAAGCTACTTAAATTCTGATCTTTTTTGACTAAGATTATGAATCTGCTCAGGTCTCTGTAAATCACAGTGAGGTGCACAAAGAACGATGAAATCTCCTTAGCATCCGTGGCCCTTGGTGGTCTGGCCCTTGGCCCTCATCCTCATTACTCTCCTATGGGTACCACATCCCTGTCACATCAGTCTATGTGTCATTCTCTGGACATATCACGTTCTCTTAAATCTCTCACCTGTGTCTCCCACCGTACCCTTATTTTTCTCCATATAACATCTGTTATCTCTATTTTTTCCCTTTTCTTTTTTTCCTGGCTAGCTCCCTCTTGGTCTTTAATGTTCAGCTCCGGTATTACTTCTTCCTAAGTCAGTTTCTTGGGCCCTTTCTGGTTTCCCATGACCTTGTCTATTTTAGCATTTGTTGCATTGCACTGAGATTATCTGTTTAAGTGTTCACCTTCTTTCATTAGATCTTAAGTAATCTGAGGGCTTGCCATGGTAGATAATAAATGTTGCTTGAATTGAACAAAATAAATGCACAGTACAGTTTGCTAAATGGAGACTGGCTTAAGGCTATCAACTCTGTAATATAGTGGCTAAGAGCAAATCTCAACTCTACCACTTACTGGCTGTGTGACCTTGGGCAGGTTACTGTCTGTCAAATGGGGATAATGATACTTCACAGGCTGGTTGAGAGGTTTAAATGAGATGCTGCATCTCCAAATCAATGAGATAATGCTAACCATTATTGTTAGTGCTAAGTACAACATAGGTTCTCAGTAAATACTTGCTATATTGTATTTTACAATTTTAACAAATTATATTTCATTGACTAGTAGAGTATTATTTCCTAGATGCCTTGTTCTATATACAACTTAAAAATAAAGCACGTGTTTTTTTTAATTTTAAGAGAATTAAAATGAAAACTTTGTGGTAGGAAGTGGCCGAAGAGGTGGGAAAATAGCTACTCTAAGTGAGATCAGGAATATATTTGTAGCACCCAGCTCAGGGGATAAAATAAATCAAACTTCTCAGCCACTGTTCCAGCTACCCAAGGTGAGTGATGCTTATACTAGGCAGGTGATGAAGAACACGGATTTAATTTATTTTGACATCCAGAATGGGTTTGATAAGGTTTCAAATTGCTGCTGTCTGGAGAATGAAGGAGGGAAAACGCAGGTACCTGATTAGAACCATGCACCTCATCACATCCCATGTAACCCTGCAATGTTGTTGGGGGGAAAGATCCCGAGCTGGGAGCCCAAGGACCCTGGTTTGAGCTCCAGAGATTCAACTCACTACTAACTATCCATGTAAACTTGGGCAAGATCCATACCTACATATGTGGAAATGTGCTGTAAAACACAAGAACTTTGGGCGTTATTTGTAGTAGGCATTCCGGTAAGAAAAGGTAAGTTCCCATCTTTGCATTTCCTAGTGCAGGGGAAGCTTTTGATACATACTTGTGGAATATATGGCTTTAAATAAATAATGGATGAATGAGTGGAGGCACTGTGGTTTAATAAAATTAATATGGGCTTTGGAATCAAGAAGGCCTGGGTTCTAAGCTTAGCTATGTGGTCTTTACCTGACTGAGCTTTTGTCTCACCTATAATATGAAGGTAATGACACCTACATGATAGCGCTGCTGAGGAGATATATATATATACACATACACATCTATACACACACACACTGATATATATATATATATGTATGTATACATATATATATATATATAGTGCCCATATAAAGTGCTGGTACGATGCCTGTCACTCATAGGCACAATAGAATATAGCTTCATTATTCCTGATTATTAACTAAAGCAGCAGTCCCCAACCTTTTTGGCACCAGGGACCAGTTTCGTGGAAGACAATTTTTCCACGGATGGTGGCAGGGGGTGATGCTTTAGGCGGTAATGTGATGATGGGGAGCGATGGAGAGCGGCAGATGAACCTTGGCTCGCTCACCCGCCCGCTACTCACCTCCTGCTGTGCGGCCTGGTTCCTAACAGGCTGCGGACTGGTAGCGGTCCGCTGCCTGGGGGTTGGGGACCCCTGAGCTAAAGGACTGGTATAGACATTGACTGAATAAGATAAAATGAATTATTTGAACATGGGTTAATTCCAATACTTACATTGGTGTAGCCCTTCATAGTTTTCACAGCTCTTCAAAACACTTTACATCATCTGATGCTACTGATATTTTCAGAACTGGCATTTTTACTGATGAGAAAAGCAAGTCAGAGTTGTAGCTTGTCCAAGGCCAAATAGCTAGAAAGTGACTGATCCAGAACTACATCCTGGATCTAATAATGTCTTCTCCAGTGTTCTCACCAGCACAATAGCTGCCTCTGTCAGTCAAAGCTGGGTATCTTTGACATCTGTCATGATTCTGATGTTAGCCAAAAAGATTGTGTGCTAGGTAGTAAACATTTAAACATTTTCAAATGGATCAGGCTTACCCAAAGATGTGAACAATTCTGTTATTGTTATTATTAAAATAAACAACTGAAGTGCTGCATTAGTCATCTAATTTCTTAGAGTTAAAAGAAAAATTATTCCATTGCTCTACAAATATTTGCACATCCATGTTCAAAGCAATGAATAAGGTGCTGCAGTTAGTACTGGGGAGTCGCAGAATTTCATTTGGCTCTTAATCCAAGACTGCAACTGTATACTTTAATTACTCATCCCATTTGTCATTCCTTCCTGTCACTCGCTTTCCCTTTGGGTATGTCACAGGGAACTATATATCTTATAATCCTCTATATTCATTACTCAGCCTTACCCAGAAACTTGTGAAGTAGTTCACAAGTAGCCCAACCTGTATTTTTGAGATGTTCAGAGACCCACCCATTCTGCACATTTCATCACCTCCTAAATTAATCAGATATGTACACTCCAAATTTCCCTTACCAGCGTTCCAGGGACAAGGAGTTGAAGAACAAAGATAATGTGTATTGCTCACCTTCTATATTCCAAGACTGTACCAAGAACTTCACATGTTATCACCTTCAAACCAGGAGAAACACTTACCATAGAATATTCTAAAGAGGATGGTGAAATTTTTCCAGTTGGAACCATCTGGGGGCATACCGTGGCGCTTCTTGCATACCTCAATTGGTTTTCTGTTTCTACATCATTCTTAATGTATATTTCAATATAGATGGCAACACGTATTACTGATTGGGATCAGTTTTGAGTTTCAAGATGCTTATGAAGATATTGAAATAAGTATCTTATGCCCTTCAAACCCCAGTATAAAATTTAAGAATTAAGAACACATGTCATTTGCTCTTTGTTAGAAGCATTTAGCTCATGCAGTTAACTACAATGTTTAATAAAAGAAGAAGAATGAAGAGTTTTAATTATAGCTATTAAAAAAATAAAGATAATCTATTTTCAAATATTTGCCAATTCATCATTTGAAAAATTTAAAGTCTTCTTTCAAAATTGACTACAAACATACTTTATTTCAGACAGTAATACTGTGTAAACTTAATTGTAATGCTTTTTTATTGATACTTCATTATAAAAATTTCAAAATATTTTCTCTTACTGTTCAGATAAAAATTTATGTTTTTATAAGTTAGGTTGAAAAGTAATTATCTTTTTCACATGGTTCCAAATATATGATATTATAAATTCTTTAGATTTATATATTCTACTAAGTCTGCTATGTTCCAACTTAATTTATACATTGAGAATAGTACATTTGCTTTAATTTACTTCAAATTCATTAAACGCTTTAATTAAATAATGATGTAAAAGGTATGGCAGGCTTTTGTCCTTTATTATGTAAATGATGGCTTTTTGCATGTTTTTCTTATGTTAAAAATTAATATATTAATCCAATCTATCCCCATTTCTCAAATAAAGTCTTCATAGCTTTTGGGGAACAAATCAATCTTTTAGAATTTAAACCCCAAGTGTTTTAACATCAGACTGTGAAATAAGGCAGAATTCAAAGACACTGTATGTTCTTTGTGATAATCTAGAATTTTTATTTGATTCCAGGTAACTTCGGACAATAGACATGATGGGATGTTTTCTCTTTGAATAAATAACAATTTAACTACATCATTGAACTAAAATATAGCGTGGGCTTAATACATTGTAAATATTACATTAGTACTACTTCACTATAGTAATCTAATGACTGAAACTACATTGAATAACAATCTTACTAGTACTTGTGTACAAAGTTTTATTACTAACAAAGATATTGCAGCGGTTGCAAGGATGTTACCAGCTCAACAAACATCTAACAATACAATATTCTTCTAAGAGGAAAAGTAATCATGTTTGATTTACAGACAATAAAGAGCTTTGTTTTCCACTTGAAACATTGGAAATAAGAATCCAGATCATCTGGTATCTTAATTCATATTATTACAAGGAAAGGTTTCCTTTCTTGAGCACTCTGGATCCTCAGCAGGCCTAGTACACTAAGTTTACGTGAAGATAGCTTTTAGGATGCCACAGCAATGTGAAGAAACTCTCCTATCTGAAAATTACTGATTTGTAGGCCACTGCTTAAACATCTGACTTTTTAAAAACCTATTTACATACATTCAGCCCAAACCAGTAGATAAAATGTTTTGTCTATATTACAATAGGCATTGTTAACATTTCATCAGAAGGCCAGTGCAAGACAGTTGTCAATAGCCATTGCCCAGCATTTAGGAGATTTTAAAATATCATACAAATATACAGTTAGAACGCGAGAAATCTAATTTTGCTCATGATATTGGTGGTCTCTTTTACAGACATGGGATGGCAGAAATCAATCAACAGGACAGTAAGTAGAATGCCACTCATCGAGGGCCCAAATTCTCATCTGGAGGTTGGGCCTGTCTCCTGCAATGTGGGTTTAGACGACCAAAATTCCATGACACTTAATGCCACGTAGACCTGACTCAGAGTGACGGGAGGCTTGGGAATCATCTCAAGTGTAGGCATATGTCTGTAGCTTCTTCCCGATCTGTGTTTCTTTTACATTTATTTCATACGTAGTGGAAAATTAGGGGTTCTTGGAGACAGCCCTCCTTTTCTAAATAAAACTGTTAGTCTGGGATTGAAAGGTTCATCATTACTCTGAAGAAATTGAGCAGGTTGGCATTTGGCCCTATCTAAAGACATATATGATGGTGAAATGCATGATCAGGACACATATGTCAGCCTCAGAGGAAAGTAGATAACTCTGAAGGTAGACCTTATAAAGCTTACTGCAATCTAAATTATATTTAAATCAATGGGTCTCATTAAGGGACTAATTAATGAATGATACTATTGAATAATAATTCTAATGAGTATATTCATTGGGGAGAACATTTGAGTCACTTGGGTTAGGAAATGATATTAAAAGTATCAGAGTGAATCAAACTCATTTAAATGTTTTAAAATGAAGGAGGTGTAATACATACATGATGATATTTCACAGATATTTCTTAGAATATCAATAAGCACCAAGTTTAGTGCTGTCAGCCCCATTGTCCCTTAATTTATTATATGTGATTGAGATCTTATAAGCACAACACACTATAAAATCTACATTGCATACACACAAATACAGTTTCAAAAATGAATCCTGGAATTTTTCTACCAATAACAAGAATTTCATCTTCACCAAGTCTTCATAGCTGTGAGAAGAGCGTTGGTACTGCCTAGTGAGCTCTGAGATGTGTGGATTAATCTTCAGGGTAATTTAGAACAAAAGAGTGGCAATTCTTCAATGCAAACTAGACCCTGGTGAGTTTTTTCATAAATAATCTTTTCTCCTTCTAAAGAGATCTTATTAATCCTCTAGCACACTGAGCGTATCATCTGCATATCACAGAGAGGTAAAGTAAAGGAACCAGCGGGCAGATTCGAGCTGTACAGACAATTAAAAGCATCTCAGCTTGGCCCACAAGCCACATTCAACCTTACACTGCAAGAAAGGACATTGCCCCATCAGGCTGCTTGGGTACCACATAGCTAGCAATCACCAGATAAATGCTAGCTCTCTGCTTTACATCAGGCTGTGCAGGCCTCCTGGTCCTGCAAAAGCCATGCTTTATCTGTTTAGGGAGAAGATAGTCTGTAAGTAAAATTTGTCAGAGTCAAGTGGCTTCTTCAGCATTATCAGTGCTTACTGGGAAAGGGCCTAATTCAGAGCACCCATGGCACCATTAAGGAGTATGAAACTGGGGCGTAAGAAGAAAGCAAGCCATGCTCATCTTTATGCTTTAGCACCTCTTGCTAATCAGGAACAGAGGAGAGGCCTGTTCTTTAAAGAGCCCAAACCTATACAGACAAAGCTGGGTGCTGGGTTGTCACCAAGGGCATCTGCACGAAGCACAGAAGCAGCCGTATGACATCCAGGCCTCAATCACGAGTGTGTCAGCTTCTCACTGCCCTTTTCTGTCTCACCCACCGTCTGATAGGCCTTCTTACCGCATAAGCCGGATCTGGTAGTCCCACTGCAGTGAGCAAAGTATAGTGCTACTCAAACTGCGATCACGCTGCCTACACACACAACTAAAATATGTTACCACTGGAGGGTTTTATTTTAGAGCTACTTCCCTTATAATGACTTACATCTCCATGGACTTGATCAATAATAGGTGCTCAGAAACCAAACATTTCCCGACATGAACACTGTAAACACAGACCTTGACCTGAAGGTTCATTATAGATGATTCCTTGCTAAACGCTGGTCTTATGAAATACCTAAAGGTCAGTTTAGTACTACTTGACCCAACTTCAAAGGGGGAGGGTTCTGAAGGCTTCTGGTCAGTATTTTTATCAACTAGATTTCCGGAAGAACTCAATTTTAGAAACTGAATTCATGTGCAAGAGTGCAGCAAGGGGAACAGCTTACACGTGGTCACAGTTTTCTCACTTTAGGACATTACTAGAACAGTTACAGGATAGAAACACACACACACACACACACATATATTCACACTCACACACAGTATAATTTTACTGATCCAGACAATACTTCTTTTCAATTAAGAAAAAATGAAGATTGTTGTTTGGCCACCCAGGCATGAAATCTACTTAAACCTGGAATATAAGGATGCAATACTCTTCAAGAAAACAGCAATTGCACAGTGATAACAACATACATTAAGATTGACACATGCTGTCTTAAGAGGTCCAGTAAGAGCTAAAGTCTAAAGAAAGTCGGAGATGTCAGCCAAAGTCAATATGCAGTCTCTCTTCTGTTCTGATTGTAATCCATCACCCAACAGAACAGCTATAGTCCAGAAGATAATACAAGTCCTCGTATGAAAATGCAGGACTAAGAAATTTTTAAGTGTCAATGAATTCTGCTCAAGACTTTGGACAGTCTTCAAATTCTTCTTGTTGGATTAACAGAAAAATAAACCTTTATGGTTATTTCAATGTCAAATTTAAATAGAGATATTTGAAAAAATATTAAGGTTTCTAAAGTTACATCATGGGCAATAATGTTTTAAAAAGTGGTCTCATTGGCATATATCCACTGCTTATGTGCCATTGTTCTTGTAGAAGCCCACCTTGCAGTTTTGCTGGACTAGACAAATATAAATAACACATGGTAAACACTGATACACATCTCACAGGACACACTACATTTTACAAAATAGCTCTACTTTAATACTATAACTGTTGTAAAAATGGACATCTCTGATTACTTCCGGACAAGTACATTTCACATTATAATGAAAGTTGTGATTACAAAGGCATTATTCATTTGATGGCCTTTTTCTATGGGTATTTGGGCTTCCAATTGTGTAGCCAAAGGTTGTCTCCTATTTCACTGAGACTTTGAAGGACCTTCCAGTCCCTTAAACAACAGGCTTTCTTCACCGTAAACCCCCGGAGAACTGAGTTTGAGGACCTACACTACGGAAACGTCAGAGAACTGAAAACTGATCACGGTGACAATCACCTTTTCACTGAGCGTGGTCAACTTAAAAAAATATAACCGATGAGACGACAGACTCTTCCGGGTTTTTGAGCTTTTAAAAAAAAGAGAGAGAGAGAGAGAATTTCTTTTCCTGTGCTGCCAGGGACGCGTCTGGCTCACAGAGCCTCGGCAGACGTGTCCGTGGACACAGACATGGTCACCTTGGCGATCTTGACCGTGCTCTTGATGCAGCTCTCCGCGGCCCTGTGGACGCTGGCTGCATTGTTGGCGTGTTTGTGCAGGCAGTCCGAGTCCCCCATGCTGTTATCGAGAGGCTGCGCAGTGCCTTCGCACGAGGGGAACATGCTCCGGAAAGCATGTCTCAGGTCCTTGCTCCGCAGAGCGTAGATGATGGGGTTCACGGTGGAATTCAGCAGGCAGAGCATGCTGCAGAATGCAAACACTGTCTTAATGAGCTTGTTCATCTTCCCAAAGACATCGTACACCATGATCGCGAGCAGAGGGCCCCAGCAGATGATCAAAACCACCAGGATCAGGACCAGGGTCTTGGCCAGCCTGATGTCCATGCGGGCTTGGTCCGGCCGGGTCACCTGCACCTTGCCGTCCTCGGACGTGTGGATGATGATGCTCTTCTGGGTACCGCGCTGGATCATGCGGACGGCGTGGCTATGCGCCTTCCAGAGAATGTACATGTAGGCGTACACGATGAACAGCAGCAGCACGCTGGTGACCCCGATCCAGAACATCAGGTAGGTCTCGTCGATGAGAGGGAAAATGTCTGAGCACACAGATTGCAGTTTCTTGCAGTTCCAGCCCAGGAGAGGCAGCACGGCGATCACAATTGCGATGGTCCACATCAGGCAAAACGCCACCACGGCCTTGGGCCGGGTGACGATCCTCTTATAGGCCAGGGGCCTGTGAATAGATATGTACCTGTCGATGGCCGTGAGGAACAGGCTGCCGACGGAGGCCGTGAACGAGGCTGTGACCCCACCCAGTTTGAACAGAAACACGTTGGGGCTGTCTTTGCGGTGGAACACGTGGAAGTCGACGAAGCTGTAGACGAAGATGACGCTCCCCAGGAGGTCTGCCACGGCCAGGCTGCCGATGAAGTGGTAAGAAGGCCGACAGCGGAGGCTGCGGGAGTGCAGGATGACGCACAGCACCAGCAGGTTCTCCAGGACCGTAAAGGTGCCCAGCGTGAGGGACAGCACGGCGATGGCCAGCTGCTGGCTGGGGTTCAGAATCATGAAGCACTCCATGTCCATAAAGTTCTCCCCGCACTGAATGTTCTCGTCGTTCTCCTTGTAGGAGGACAGAGACTTGTTGTAAAACTCGGTGAGGTTCACCTGGTCTGCTGGGACTAACTGGGGGTGGTCTCCCGCAGTCATCTTTTCTTGGAAGGGACTCCCCCTGAAGGAAGTTAAAGGAAATTTCTGCGGGAAGTACCCTAATTTGGATGCCATGTCGCCTTTGATGTCTTCGTACTGAATGTCATTGGCACCCACGTAGAGGAGGTCTGTGGTGATGGTTCGGAAGGTGGTATCGGCAAGGCCATCGAGGATGGACTTCATCCCCTCTGTCTTCGATTAGGCCACACTCACAATGACTGAGAAAGAGCCCCGCAGCAGGAAACCCTGATGGGAGGGAAAACAGATAAGCTGAATGGGGAGAGAACAGGGAGAATTAAAACACACGAACAACTTGCTCCCCCACCAAAAAAAACGATGGTAAACATCCCAAATATGTCCCCTTGTGTTATTTCATTCCTGTCTCTGAACATAGGTAAAATCCTTGTCCGATTCTGTCAACAAAATGAGTCGATCCTTCAGTTAAAGAAAAGCTTCCCAGGGAATTCCCTGGTGGTCCAGTGGTTAGGACTCCACACTTTCACTATCGAGGGCACGGGTTCAGATCCCTGGTCACGGAACTAAGATTCTGCAAGCCACACAGAGCAGCGAAAAAATAAATAAATAAAATAAAGCCACGCATTTGATCAATGTACAGAAAAAATACCATAATAAAAATAAAAACACAATTAAGATTAAAAAAAGAAAAAAAAAACAAGAAAAGCTGTCAAAAGTTGGTGAGGTAGGGCACACACCCAACACATCTATTTCTTTCATTATTTAAGCTCTCTGGACTTGAGTCGCTGTGTGAGGCCCGCGTGGATCTCCAGGGTCTGGTGGTCAAGTGAAAGCAATGTGTCTTGGGTGTGGCTGTGTTAGGGAGTGTTTGCCACCTGGCTTCTACTATCACACACACATACACACACACACACACACAGACTCCTGATGCTGGTGGGGAAAGCAACCACATGTCACACAGTCTCTGCTCTTAAAGACTCTCCTGCCTTGTCACACAGGTAAGGCTGAGCATATAAGACAACCAAAGAACAAGAGAGTGTGGAGTCAAGGACTGGGTCGTGTGGCCTGTGTGTTGAGCATGAAGGCGGAGGAGGACGTTGCTGGAAACTATAGGAAGCAAGTGGCCTTAATGGGAAGATCCAGATTCTAGCCCTGACTCCATCAGGCAAGTTTCCTCACCCACAGAAGATGTTTGAACTGAGCCATGGCTGAGGTGAACTTCTAGAATGTCTACGCCAGCCAAGAAAAATGTTACGAAGGGTAAATTTGCACTGAGGCTCCCGGGAAGACCAAGATCTTTAACACTGGAACGTAGTGACAATGGACAGTGCTTCCAGACAGCAACTTCCATGAGTGGTGAGGTGACACCAGCACACACTGGAGGATGGGAGAAAGACCTGATCATCCAAGCCTTTCCAGGTGGATGGCACTGGAAATAAGGATGGCTGAGAAGAGCGGCCAGATTTTCAGGACTCTTCAATTCTCAGCAAGGCAATTTGGCTCTGTTTCAAGATAAATGGCCAGAGAATTGGTGTTCCTATTTATAAATATTTGTTTAAAATGTGGCTATTGGGCTCTTTAGCTTATATATTAGAAATACTGAGGGCAGTCCAAGATGGCGGTGTACAAAGATCCGGAACCCCCTCCTTCCAGAGGCCCACCTAATCTACAGCTACAAATGGAACAATTCCCTCTGAAAAAGACTTGAAAACCAGCTGAATGGCACTTCACAGCAAACGATAAAAGGGCCACATCAAGACGTGTGGGAGAGGCAAATCATGATATCGTATACCTGAAACTAAGACAATGTTCAATGTCAATGATCTCAGTATAAATAAACAAAGAAGAGATATTTGAAGTACGGAGTGATATCTACAATCATTTTAAAAATCATAAAAGCCAATATTTTACTCACTAATTGTCTTTTTGTTGTTCCTAAACATATCACACTGTATTGGGAGGGGGAAAGATAGGCATTAGCTTGGACCCAATTAAAATGTTCTGAATCCTCCTGCTAAAATACAGAGATCCCACCTATCTGAATTAATAATTCATTTATTCATCCATTCAACAAATTGTGGCACACCCACTATATGCCAGGCACTGTACTAGGCACTAAGAACAGAACAGTATCCGGAAAGAGCCCCTGACCACATGGAGTTCAGTGTAGCAGAGGAGACAGGCTGACCCTGTAAGTATGAGCAAGCACTGTGACAGCTACAGTCGGGGACATACAGGATGCTGTGGGAGCAGCAGTCTGGGGGTTGAAGGCGGCTTCCCCAAGGAAAGGATGTTTATGCCAAGAGTATGTAGAATTAATGTGGGTGGAGGCAGGACACGGAGACACAGAAAAAAATTTTTAATGAATACCTGAAGTGTCATGATGTGGTTTTTGTTCTGTTTGTCTAGTAATTGGGAATAGGCACAACATGCTAAATGTGGCCCAACTTCCCACATTCTGCCACCTCTAAGTCCAGGCCACCATCACTGCTCGCCAGAACCCGAGTACCAGCCACGTGGCCAGTTTTCCTGCCTTTCTCTGGACTGGTCCCCTTTTGATCACTTGCCAAATAAATAGCTGCTGCCGTGATCTTCATAAAACAGGCGGCTGATTACGTGACTCCCCTATTTCAACCTCTTTGCCCTAAAGACCAAGTTCAAGTTCATTCACGAGGTTTCCCTTTCAGGCCCATGCTCTCCAGACCATCCCACGCAGCTCTTCTCTCTGCCATCTGTGTCAGCCCAGCTGAGGGCCTTTCAGATCTGACCCTCACACCCTTGTGCCCAGAGCTCTCCACATTTTGTTCTCCCTGAGCAGGAAAGCTCTCTACCTCCATCCCCACACCCATAGGATGAAGTCCAGTAAAATGCTTCCTTCCCAGGGTGGTCTAGCCCCTGCCTGTCTCTCCATCCCTCCTCTCACCATTCCTGGACTTGCCACTATACCAGATAATTCGGTTCCATGAACACACCAAATCCATTGCTTTTCAACTTGGTGCTTTTGCTTCCACTGCTTTTCACACTCCTCTGAGCAAACACCCTTTCCCTTCCTCCACCTGGTCAACTCCTTCCCCTCAGTTTGATGTAGCTCCCCTGCTCCCACCATACCCTCTTTGGGGCTCCTAGAATATCCAGATAGAGTTCTACCATGGTGTCCATGGTGTTTACTAAATATTCTAATATTTCTCCGTGTTTGCATCTGTTTTGCCCCTCCCTCCCACCCACTAGGTAGTAAGCTCACTGAGGGAAGGAATTTTATTTATCTTAGTGTTTATTCATAGCATTTAATGTTAATGCCTAGTGTATAGAAGGGGGCCCTACATAAGCTGGTTGATTGAATATATGTATTTCAAAAGAGAAAAAAAATCCCTTTCCTATTCAAGGTGGGGGAGGGATTCACCCAATCATAATGGGAATAAATAAGCATGTAGCTTGAATCAGGGTATCTATCCTAAATAGCTGCCCAATCCATTCACGCTAGAAAAATGCTCTATTTAGATGAGGTAACTGACATTGTAAATGAAAGCTGCCTGTGCAATGATTACCTAGCCTAAATACTCATGGAATGAGCCACATGACACAGGCGACTTTGGCTAGATAGAGGTGAAGGAGAATACCGGCAATATTTTACCGGATGGTGAACAAAGCAAGCATGACAGGTAAGTCAGGAGGGCTCCCTTAGCTCCTTCATGGTCCTGTAGCCCTTTCGCACGATCAGTATAGCCTGCAATGACAGTTTGGAGGCACCACCGAACCAAGGGCCCCGCATCATCCATGGCTAACGTCTGGCATCACTCAGGAACTTACTGCTTCTTCTCTGAGCCGGTTCTGCACACCCTCCCACTTTGGCAAAGGGCAAGGCACACAAGGGCTGGGAATTGCTCAACCAGAGGCAGGAGCACTAGTGCACAGACCACACAGGGACACCCAGTGTGCACTGAGAGTCTGATAAAGCCCAACCAGGTGTCCCAGGGAGGTTGGCTAGTTGTGGAGGATATAAAAATAAAGGATGCAGAAATAAAAGACTGAAGTTCAACAGCCACAATGGTTGCCCTGTGCTTCCTGGTTCCTCTATTACAATCTCTCCTGAGTCCCCAGCTCAGCCTGGCTCCATAGTAATTTGCCACTCACACAGCTAGTAAGGGCAGAGCCAGAATGAACTCAGATATTCTGATTCTAGAGCAGTGCTGTCCAATAAAAATGGAATGCAGAAGGCTGCTGGACATCCAATATGTTCACTCTCAAGTGTCCTCAAGTTCCCTGTTCAGCCATCTGTCTGTCATATCCTTTCTCACATCCTTGGCTCTTCCAGAAAATGTCCTACATGTGCCCACCATTGGGCCATGTCTCTTGAGTCAAGTTTGCTCTTTGTGCAAACTTACATTCGCTCAACAACTCCACTTACATATGAAAGTGTTCATGGAATAGGAAGGACACAGAAGATAGCCACAATCTGTGAGAGCTGTTAATGGTCCTGGCACATCCTCAAATCTTACTTTTGCTTCTCAACTGCCACCCATACTGAAACATACAGCTTCCTGGCCTGGGAGATGGCTCCCTGCTCCTTGAATCACCCTTGCACACCTTCCTCCTTTCCTCCTACCCCTCCCTCTGTCTGAAATACTCGTTTCCAAGTTGTCTTTCTGAGATAAATTATCTTTACCTCCTTGACCTGCCCTTCCCACCAGGGAGAACTAGTCCCCCAGTTTTCCCCTCTATTATAGACCTCATCATAGCATTTATGCATAAGTTTACATATTTATTTCCATAACTAGAATGTGCTTTCCAAGCACAGGACTGGCATCTTTTTTTTCTTGTGACTCACTGACCTGATAACATGATAGCAGGCGTAGGGGGGATGGGGGAGGCTGGGTTCCCTTAGAAATCTTCCCATGAACCTAATATGGTGGCAGTTGAATTTTATTAACTGATCCATGAAAGCCATGATTTAATAATATATATTTGCCTTTTCTTAAAATTAGAAGAGAGAAAGGTAATTAGTTCAATGGACATTTGGCCTGAAGATCAAAGTTTGAGCCCAACATTTCCAAGCAGCTACTGGGGGCCAGTCCATGATCTCCATCCTATAAGTCATCTCCTCTCAAGTAACTAATTCTCCCTTCACACTGCCTAATTAAAACTAATTTATTTGACATTTTGATTGTTTATATGTATATATTCCATTCATACAATTCAAAATGTACAAAAGGATATACAGCAAAGAGTCAACCTAACCTCTCCCATTCTGATGTTCCAGTACCAAGAGGCAAGAAGTTTCTTGGTACTCCTTGCAGCGATATTCCATGCATATTCAAGCAAATATATATACATTTATCCCCTCTTTCTTTTCTTTTTAACAAACACTAATATACGTACTGTTCGGCACCTTGCTTTTCCACCTAAAAGTATATGTGAAGACAGTTCCACATCAGTACACAAAACCTCCCTTCTCATTTAGCAGCTGCCTTGAGTGTCTGTTAGATGAATGTGACCTGCCTCCTACGGACGCAGGTTTAGCTTATTTATCATCTCTTACTATTACAAATAATGCAGCCATGTCATGTTTCACATTTCTTACAGTATTGTGAATAATCTCTCCAGTCACCCAAGCTCACATCCCACACTTACCCTGGATTCCTTCTCCTCGGCCTCTATAATCAGGTAGACCACTAAGTCTTGCTGATTTTTCCCCTTTTAAGCACATATGGAGAGCATATTATGTGCAGCTGGCCCTCTGAGCCTCTGATGTATATCAAATTATTTTCACAGTAGCCCTGTGAGTTAGATGCTATTATTATCTCCATTTTACAGATGAAAGGCACAGAGAGGGTAAGTAATTTGCCATTCACACAGCTAGTAAGGGCAGAGCCAGAATGAACTCAGATATTCTGATTCTAGAGCAGTGCTGTCCAATAAAAATGGAAGGCAAGAAGGCTGCTGGACATCCAATATAAGATGCACATTTTTTATGTTGGTGGTGGTGGGAATGTAAGTTGGTGCAGCCACTATGGAAAACAGTATGGAAGTTCCTCAAGAAAACTAAAAATAGAGTTGCCATATGATCCAGCAATCCCACCCCTGAGCATATATCCAGAGAAAACTATAATCCAAAAAGATACATGTGGGGCTTCCCTGGTGGCACAGTGGTTAAGAATCCGCCTGCCAGTGCAGGGGACACGGGTTCGAGCCCTGGTCCAGGAAGATCCCACATGCTGTGGAGCAACTAAGCCCATGTGCCACAACTACTGAGCCTGCGCTCTAGAGCCCGTGAGCCACAACTACTGAAGCCCATGTGCCACAACTACTGAAGCCCGCGTGCCTACAGACCATGCTCCCCAACAAGAGAAGCCACCGCAATGAGAAGCCCTCGCACTGCAACAAACAGTAGCCCCTGCTCGCTGCAACTAGAAAAAACCCACACACAGCAACAACGACGCAACGCAGCCAATAAATAAATAAATAAATAAATAAATAAATAAAATCTATAAAAAAAAGAAAAAAGATACATGTACCCAGTGTTCATAGCAGCACTATTTGCAATAGCCAAGACATGGAAGCAACCTAAATGCCCATCAACAGATGAATGGGTAAAGAAGATGTGGCACATATATACATGGAATATTACTCAGCCATAAAAAAGAATGAAATAATGCCATTTACAGCAATATGGATGGACTTAGAGATGATCATACTAAGTGAAGTATGTCAGAAAAAGACAAATACCATACGATATCACTTATATGTGAAATCTAAAATATGACACAAATGAATGTATTTACAAAATAGAAACAGACTTACATAGAAAACAAACTTACTGTTACCAAAGAGGAAAGGGAGTGGGGGAGGGATAAATTAGGAGTTTGGGATTAGCAAATACAAACTACTACATATAAAATAGATAAACAACATAGTCCTACTGTATAGCACAGGGAACTATATTCAGTATCCTGTAATAAACCATAATGGAAAAGAATATGAAATATATATATATATCAGTTATATATATATAACTGAATCACTTTGCTGTACACCAGAAACTAACACAGCATTGTAAATCAATTATTCTTCAACAAAAAATTAAATTTTAAAAAATGCAGATTATTTTTCACATTTTAACATCCCTGAAATTTAGAGTGTATCTTATAGAGAGTATCATAGTTTCGTTGTCATAGAGCCTCTCCAGCTGGGGCCCTCCTGATGGGGTCAAGGAGATGCCCTCCCAGAGTCACCCTCCTCCAATTCCAGGAACTCCGTGGGCTTGCTCCTGGGGTCTGTGCTCCTGGAGGCCACTGGAGGCAGCTGTCTGTGGGGGAAGCGGTGTGAGGATGGGCAGGCTGGGCCGATCACACGCGTGTGCCTGCATGCGTGTGCCTGCATGCGTGTGTCCTCGTGGTGCAGTGTGGGTGGGAGCAGAAAGGGGGGGGGCAAAGCTGGCTCCCCCCCACCATCATGTTTTGCTGTCTAACTCCAAGGAGGCCAAAAATTCTAAATTTGAACCTGGCCTTGCAGGCCCTCGTGAAGGCATATTTGTCAAGGTAAGAGGCTGGAACATACTTTATTTAATAGTTTATGAGCTTGATTTATAGCTTCAAAATATTTTAAAAAAAAGAATGGAATGCAAGCCACATAGGCAATTTTAAAGTTTCCATTATCGAGGGTAAAAAGAAAAAAGTAAAAGGTGAAATTAATTTTAATAATATATTTTATTTAACTCAATACATCCAAAACATTATCCTTTCAATATGTGGAACTAGCCACATTTCAAGGGCTTAATAGCCACATGTGGCTAGTGGCTACCATATTGGATATTGTTTGGATATTGACAGGTTTGGAGCTGCTTTCAACCTTTATGATACATCATCTCCCTAACCTAAGAGAGGGATGCTACTATCTCCCTTCTTTTCCCCACTGATTCCAGCCAGTCCAAGCACCAGTAATGGAGAGAACACTGAATTAGGAGTTAGCAAACCAAGATTAGTGTCAGACCTGTATTTGGGTAAGTAGTTAATCTTTCCAAAGCTCATTATTTCATCTGTAAAATGGGAAGGAGAAGGAGTAGGAGGAGGATGCCTCAATCATAGAATTGTTTTGAAAATTAAATGAAAAAAAAAGTGCACGTGAAGTACTTAACGTAGTGCCTGGCACAAAATTTAAGTCTTCAATAAATATTAATTATTATTATCATTACTTAGTACAATGGCTCTTTGCCATATATTAATTATACTTCCAGATAATTCATTGACTTAATTAGATCATAGGCTACTTACTCAATTTTTATTTTTGTCTCGGCACTTAAAGCATGAAGCAAATATAAGATACACACATGGGTGAGGGAGGAGGAAACTTTATTGAATGTCTACTACATTCCAGGCATTTGAGAGACTCTGCATATATTCTATCATGAAATTGTCATGACAACTCTATCAGGTGCTTATTTATAATCCCCGTGTCGCAGATAAGGAAGTGGAGACCATTCGATTTTAAATAAATTGTCCAGAATATGAAGAGTTTGTAGCTGAACCCATGTCTCTCAGACACCAGAGTTTCTGCTTTTGGACTTTATACACGCTTTTAAACATTAACAGTAACGAAGATAAAGCCATTTTGCATCTTACAGCATATTCTAGTCTTCCAGCTTCTTACAAACACGATTTACGGCATTTTGCCAATAGTAATTAAGACTACCTCCTACTAAATCACTCTTTCCTATCCCAGCCCATCTAGGTAAATCTGCCTACTGGCATGTCCTCAAGGATGAAAATTTTAGTATTTGGAAGAGGTATAAAGCTTCTTCAGTTAAGACGAAGGATCACAAACCTTATTTCAGTAATTCAAAACATGTGTGCCTGTGATTTACTCTATATTAAGATCACCACATATGTGATCACAATTTCCCATTTTAATGTGACCAAGCACTTTCATTAAAAAAAAACCAGCTTGTTAAAACCTGAGTCAGGGCACAGTGTGGTAATGAAATATAGAGTAATTTCTACCCAATATAAGCCAACTTTAATTAAAGAATACAGTTAAAAATATGCATGGATTTTGTGCAGTTCAAGGATCTTAGCAATGTCAAAATGCCACTGTGCATAGGCTATTTTAACAGTTAATGGGATCATGGCAAGAAAACTGTGCTCTGCATTTTGGTAACTCTTTCCTTTATTTTTACATTTGGATTATTACAGTAATTTCCACCTTACTATTTTTTTTTTTTTTTTTTGTATTGAGAGTTTTCTTTGAGAGTTCATTAGTAATATAGTTTAGGCTTTGGGGGATGCAGCTACCATTAATTTTGTTTTTGTTTGCTACTGGGAAAATCATAATTGGAAATTTCCAGCAAGATGCGTAGATGCACCTATTAAAAAAGCAGGTGGGTTTTGTTACATTATAGTAAAAGAATGATTGAATGACATTTAAGGGGATTTTCCTAGAATTCTGCTTTTAAAAATATAAGCAACATAGTCTAACGATTTAGGCTGTAAACCATGCCTTTATAACAATAATAAAAATACTTTAATATATTGAATCTATTATTTTCAAAAAACTTCAATTTTTAGAATAACATCACCTGTTCTTTTTGCCCACCTCTCTATGCACACCTGCTTTTCTCCATCCACCACCTCCAAACTTATACATCAACTAGCAGGCTATGGTGTCATCAAGAAATTGTTATGGGTTTGGCAGCAGTATGGAGTTTTTTAAAAAAGTCTATTCAGAGTCTGTATCTTTGTTTCTATAACCATTAAGGGTATAAAACATCCATGTTCTGATTAGGATGAACATGGAAGAGGTCCTCAAAACAAGACTTCAAATAAAGTCTTTTCTATACCAGTATAATTTAATAGCAGGCTATTTTAGACGTCATTGCCCCACTGAAGACCTTCTTTGTTTCAGAGGGACACTTCAGTAATTTAGATATTTGGCACTGTTGATTCTGGAGTCAAAATCCTTGCAGCATCTCTGGGGGAACAGGCACTAGAGAGTATTTGCTTCCTGTAGGATGTCATGTCCAGGAAGGCAGAAAACCCTCTAGAAGCATCAGAAGCATTGGTGCTCCCAATATAGTTACAGACTGTATCAGCCGACCAGGCTCCTTTTCTAGATTCTAAGTTTGTAAATGCTTTAAGGAAATAATCCCAAGCTCATCATGTCTAGATTGATAGGCGTCCAGGATATCAAATGTAGGAGCCATAGGCCTTTTCTTAATCGTGTTCTTTTCCTTAGTTTGTTGGTTCTGTCTTGTTCTGCTTGGCTAACCTTATAAAAGAGCCTTGCGAATGGTTCAAGAGAAAGAAGGTGCCAGTGGATATATTTGTTTGTTATTTTCCATTCATTTCTGGGAACAAGTCTGGTTTCTCTTAATTTGATCAAGAAAAATAACTTGCTAATGTATTTCTCTGAAGTCAGTAGGGAAAATTTTAGTTGACTCTTATAACTGTATTATGTCTAAGGCACGTCCTTAATATACACTAGCAGATCTCACGGGCCAACTTCACAACCTCATGAATGATGCTTCTGTTACAGCTGAATGGGCAACTGAGTCTGTTCTAACTCTTACCTAACCAGTTGAGTTTTGGAATTATTAAAGTAGTTTGGTCACTTATTGCACCATCTTCCATAGCAAAGTCAAAGATTGACTTAATTATCCTGATAATACAGGCAAAAATACATAATTCTTCTTCCTGGTGTTAATGTTCTCTCTCTTTCCCATATATAAAAGAAAATTCCATTACGCTGGTAATGCTCAGTTGGTTCTGAAAGGCTTAGCTTTTCTTATATTTTGTAACATAGAGCAGAAGTTATTAAATGTACCCTTTTCTCTGGTCTATTCTTACTAACAATATGAGTGTTACATTTTTCATTAAAAATATCAATTATCATGAACCAGATAGACATTAGGACACTTATAAGGCTATATTTCTGTTCAAATTTAACCTGAAGTATGCCTAATTATTTAACATTTATAGGCTTCTTAAAGCATAAAGAATTTCAGGGCTCAAGAAATGATGCCTTTAAACTACATCAAATTAAGCACTCACTATTAGGTGAAAATGCTAGGAGGAAAGCCTACCACCAAAGCAAATTAATGATACAGATGAACTGATTCCTCAGATTTGTTGACTTTTATAACCAATTCCATTAATCATTTAATTTTGCTCTGCTGTTTTGGTGTTTCCTCCTACCAAGTGCCTTTCCTTGTTTGGCGCAGTGGGGAGTGGGGTAAGGGAGATACATTTTCTATATAAGCTGTAAGGAGCATAACTGAAGCAGCCTTCCCTTAAAATAGAATTTGCAAAGTTTTCAATTCAATAGAAGCCCTGGCCCATATACAAAATACTCCATAAGATTGTCTTTATCTTGCATGAGGTTTGATCAATAAAGGCCGAAAGCAATATGCAGAACCCAGGAGGCAGGTAATCTTGACAGTTCATTGCCAAGGACAACAGTGGTTTAAAGCGTGCTACATGTTGTCCAATGGAGCATCATACTTTTCAGTTTCTTCATTCATCTTTCAACAAAAAGTATCTTCTCTTTGAATCCATGAACAGACACATGAAGTCCAACTAAAAACAGAGTCTTGTTTCCCCCAGGCTCAAATCTCAGTGATTGGGTGACTAGGGTGATTAAATGTACGACAGAGAAAATTCCAGTTCCCAAATATTTTCAATCAGAAACATGTTTATGTGCCATGCATCATGCTAAGGATATCTATTATTTTTAATATTTACGTGAATTAGGTGCTATTACAATTCCCATTCTACATATGAGAAAACTGAGGCTTAGAGAGGTACAGCTTTGCCCAGCGTTTCCCACTAGAGAGAATGGAGTTAGAACTTCAACCCAGGTCTGTATAACTCAACGTCCCTGCTCTCAACTTCGAGGTCCAGGAACCATTTAATAAGACTGTCTTCTTTCCACTTCTAAGGAAAGGGAAGAATCAATTTTGAGAAAGGAGGTAATAAATAGTACTTAATAATTTTACACAATGAACAACTAAAATCTGAAGGAATGCTCTGTTGACAGAAAAAAGTTGCCCATAGCACTTGCAAATCATCCTTGCCCCATAGGCTTTAGGGACAAAGTATGACAATTAACTATGAGCTATAAATCCTAGCCTTGGATTAGCACCTTATTTGCAATCAATGGCTGTTGGCAAGTAATAAATAAAATCTAACTTGTCTTTGCCACTAATTTTAAAAATTACATATATATTTTTTTCTTCAGTAGTCAGTTATAAAGATTATGGACAGTTATGATAGTTTCCACGACACCAGCGAGGAACAGAGAGGGCACCTTCTTTAGGTCTGAATGAGACATGACTGTTGTTAGTCGACAAAAGCTTGAAACATCCATTGCCCGTACGGAGATATTCAAACTCAAAGGAAATCACTCCACTTCCCACAATGAGCAGGGTGGTTTTCTTAAGGCCCAGAGAGAGGATGCCTCTCTCTCGTCAGTTCTTAAGATCTTGCCTGGAATCAAGGCAGAAGAAACTATGTAATCGTCATTTGGGCTCCAACAAGGGAGTGCCTGTGACTCACTCTTGGCACCCAAAGGGCACACAGCTGTGTTACTACAGCAAGGCGGCAGACGGATATAAAGTTATTGGCCCCTTACATGCTTCGTGTAACATATTTTTGTGGGGCATGTGCTCTGTGCTAAACACTGTAGACATTGTCTATTCATGTATCACACCTGGATAATGGATACAGGTCAAGGAAGCAAGGGAAATGATTCTCCATTCCAACCAACCCATCCAATAAAGCCCATCCATCTGCCCTTCCCCTCCCACAGAAGACAGAGTTGAGTAGGATATGAATACAAGTAATAGGCAGATGATACTTCATCAAATAGTACTGGCTTGGGTAAATTCCCTTCCTATACGTGCTTTGAGGTTTTCTCCCTGGAGAGATGATTGGCAATGCTGAGTCATCCCATAGCAGTCTTTCTTGTGTCTAAACCCTTCAGATCATGAACACCTTGAGAGTAGGGACCTGTATTATATGGTCTTGAATGTCCTCTGCCTGGCACAGGGCCTGGCACAGGGTATGTACTCAGTGCTTGTTTACTAAATGAATGTTGGCAGTAGAGCAAAGCTATCCTAGCAGAATGACTTTTAACTGTGGATAGTTTTCCTTGGCATAAAGTCAGTGGACCATTAGGGAAGTAAACCTGAGTCTTGGTCTCATACAAACATCCAACTGGAAAGAACTGTACCCAGATGTAAAAGTTACATGAAAGGCATCAACAACTGTTTATCCCAGGGTCTTTGATCTCAGTAGCAAACAGAAATTATATTGATGGCAAGTAGAAGTTATGGGCAAAGATCAGGTATTTACTTTCTATTCTGATCCTTGTTCAGCCTGAGTATGTACTATGAACCTCAATGTTTTGCCATATAACAATGATATATAAGGAGATATTTGTGAGATGCACAACTGTGAATGAATCCTAATTATATGCTGTTGATAGACCTTTAAAGACAGTGTATGAAATTATGATTATAATGGACTTTTTCCTTCCCTCAAATGCATGCTATTATGCACTGATTTTTCCCAGATGGGTTGCTCCGTGTGCAAGTGTGTTTTCAAAACAACTTATCAAGAGAAGTTATGTGAACATTCAACCACTAGATGGAGTGGCTTTTATAAGCCCTCAGGAATCAATTTGTTACTCTGTTCAGTGGACGTGGCTCTTGCTTTGGTTGAGCAACTTCTCCTGCTAACAACATTTTATGCGTTTTACAACTGAATTAATTTAAACATAAATAAGAAAATATGTTAAAGAGGGTTAAAATGTGTTATTACTATTGCCTACAAAAACGAAATTTCTAATTGCTTTTCTGAGGCAAAAGGGCATTGAGAAAATCTAATATATTGATAAAAATTAATTGTGAGTATTTGGAATTGTGCCTC